>NC_074693.1:10706392-11051392 GCF_029448725.1 Salvelinus fontinalis
TCTCTCGCCCACTCTCTCTCTCTCTCTCGCTCTCTCTCTCCCTCTCTCGCCCACTCTCGCCCACTCTCGCCCACTCTCGCCCACTCTCGCCCACTCTCGCCCACTCTCGCCCACTCTCGCCCACTCTCTCTCTCTCTCGCCCACTCTCTCTCTCTCTCGCCCACTCTCTCTCTCTCTCGCCCACTCTCTCTCTCTCTCGCCCACTCTCTCTCTCTCTCTCGCCCACTCTCTCTCTCTCTCGCCCACTCTCTCTCTCTCTCTCGCCCACTCTCTCTCTCTCTCGCCCACTCTCTCTCTCTCTCGCCCACTCTCTCTCTCTCTCGCCCACTCTCTCTCTCTCTCGCCCACTCTCTCTCTCTCTCGCCCACTCTCTCTCTCTCTCGCCCACTCTCTCTCTCTCTCGCCCACTCTCTCTCTCTCTCGCCCCACTCTCTCTCTCTCTCGCCCACTCTCTCTCTCTCTCGCCCACTCTCTCTCTCTCGCCCACTCTCTCTCTCTCTCGCCCACTCTCTCTCTCTCTCGCCCACTCTCTCTCTCGCCCACTCTCTCTCTCGCCCACTCTCTCTCTCGCCCACTCTCTCTCTCGCCCACTCTCTCTTTCGCTCTCTTGGCTCCATGCCTTTCCGCACAGAATAATAAAATAAGGCAAAGAGGAGGGAGGATGAGAGCAGCGGAGGAAGGGAGGTGAGGGGGGTGGTTGTTTAACCTTGAAAGCATTACTTAAATAATCCCCTCTCTCTCCTCTCTCTCACCTTGTCTCGCTCTCTCCCCTGGTTAGGTATGTAGAGTCCAGTGCCACGTTTCATCTTATTAGTGCCCTCACTGAGATGGAGCTGCCTCCCTGAATGATAATGCTGGAAGGAGCAGCGAGAGAGAGGGATGGATAGAGGGGGGGAGGAAGGAGGGTGATATAGGGAGAGAGAGCAGAGAGAGAGAGAGGGAGGGATGGAGAAAGAGTGAGAGGGAGGAAAGAGAGCAAGAGAGTGGTAGGAAGGAAGAGAGAAAGCAGAGAGAGAGCAATAGAGAAAACGATAGAGCAGAGAAAGAGAAGGAACAAAGGGAGCAAAAGCTGTAAGCGAGAGAGAGATTTCATGTTGTACCACAGGGCCAGAACACATCAATCCTTCATTAGCCTGCTCCTTTTCCTGAAGTCATATGTATGTGAGGACACTTTGCATTTCTGAAGTCTCCCCTGCAGGCAGCTTACATATGAGACTCTTTTTCACCGTCTAGAGCAACTACAAACAGCTATGGCTACAGCTAGAGCAGAATATAGCTAAATCTGACCCTACCCATACCGCAATACTGTAAATATACGTACTGATGGGACTTTCAACAGGGGTGTTACGTAGCTATGATTGAGCTACTGCTACTGCAAAATTCTACCACTACAGAGTAGCATATAGATAACACTACCCCTACCACTACAGAGCAGCATATATATAACACTACCACTACCACTACAGAGTAGCATATAGATAGCACTACCCCTACAGAGTAGCATATAGATAGCACTACCCCTACAGAGCAGCATATATATAACACTACCACTACCACTACAGAGTAGCATATAGATAACACTACTCCTACCACTACAGAGTAGCATATAGATAACACTACCCCTACCACTACAGAGTAGCATATAGATAACACTACTCCTACCACTACAGAGTAGCATATAGATATCACTACCCCTACCACTACCGAGTAGCATATAGATAACACTACTCCTACCGAGTAGCATATAGATAACACTACTCCTACCGAGTAGCATATAGATAACACTACCCCTACCACTACAGAGTAGCATATAGATAACACTACTCCTACAGTGTGTGTGTGTGTGTGTGTGTGTGTGTGTGTGTGTGTGTGTGTGTGTGTGTGTGTGTGTGTGTGTGTGTGTGTGTGTGTGTGTGTGTGTATTATCCTTGTGGGATAGTAAAAGAAGTACAATTTGGACAATTGGGAACATCCCCACAAGGACAACGGCTTCCAGCTAACCAAATGAAATTGTATTTGTCACATACACATGGTTAGAAGATGTTAATGCGAGTGTAGCAAAATGCTTGTGCTTCTAGTTCCGACAAGGCAGTAATAACCAACGAGTAATCTAACCTAACAATTTCACAACAACTACATTATACACACACGAGTGAAAAGGGATGAAGAATATGTACATAAAATATATGAATGAGTGATGGTACAGAACGGCATAGGCAAGATGCAGTAGATGGTATCGAGTACAGGATATACATATGAGATGAGTAATGTAGGGTATGTAAACATTATATTAAGTGGCATTGTTTAAAGTGGCTAATGACACATTTTTTACATCAATTTTTCATTATTAAAGTGGCTGGAGATGAGTCAGTATGTTGGCAGCAGCCACTCAATGTTAGTGATGGCTGTTTAACAGTCTGATGGCCTTGAGATAGAAGCTGTTTTTCAGTCTCTCGGTCCCAGCTTTGATGCACCTGTACTGACCTTGCCTTCTGGATGATAACGGGGTGAACAGGCAGTGGCTCAGGTGGTTGTTGTCCTTGATGATCTTTATGGCCTTCCTGTGACTTCGGGTGGTGTAGGTGTCCTGGAGAGCAGGTAGTTTGCCCCCGGTGATGCGTTCTGCAGACCTCACTACCCTCTGGAGAGCCTTACGGTTGTGGGCGAAGCAGTTGCCGTACCAGGCGGTGATACAGCCCGACAGGATGCTCTCGATTGTGCATCTGTAAAAGTTTGGGAGTGCTTTTGCTGACAAGCCGAATTTCTTCAGCCTCCTGAGGTTGAAGAGGCGCTGCTGCGCCTTCTTCACCACGCTGTCTGTGTGGGTGGACCAATTCAGTTTGTCCGTGATGTGTACGCCGAGGAACTTAAAACTTACTACGATCTCCACTACTGTCCCGTCGATGTGGAGAGGGGGGGTGCTCCCTCTGCTGTTTCCTGAAGTCAACGATCATCTCATTTGTTTTGTTGACGTTGAGTGTGAGGTTATTTTCCTGACACCACACTCCGAGGGCCCTCACCTCCTCCCTGTAGGCCGTCTCGTCGCTGTTGGCAATCAAGCCTACCACCTTGACCTGGTTAAAAGCAGTGGTTCGCGCTTTCAGCTTCACGCGAATGCTGCCATCAATCCATGGTTTCTGGTTTGGGAATGTTTTAATAGTTGCTGTGGGTATGACATCGCCGAAGCACTTGCTAATAAACTCGCTCACTGAATCAGCGTATTCGTCAATGTTGTTGTTTGACGCAATGCGGAACATAACCCAGTCCACGTGATCGAAGCAATCTTGAAGCGTGGAATCAGATTGGTCGGACCAGCGTTGAACAGACCTGAGCGCGGGACCTTCCTGTTTTAGTTTCTGTCTATAGGCTGGGAGAAACAAAATGGAGTTGTGGTCAGCCTTTCCGAAAGGAGGGCGGGGGAGGGCCTTACATGCGTCGCAGAAGTTAGAATAACAGTGGTCTAGGGTTTTACCAGCCCTGGTAGCACAATCGATATGCTGATAGAATTTAGGGAGTCTTGTTAGTTTAAGTAGACTAATGATACATTGATTTAATATACAGTAGTATATACACTACCGTTCAAAAGTTTGGGGTTACAAAGAAATGTTCTTGTTTTTGAAAGAAAAGCACATTTCTTTTTTCCATTAAAATAACACAAAACACCAGTCTAAACGCCAACAGTGAAGAGGCGACCCCGGGATGCTGGCGTTCTAGGCAGAGGTCCTCTGTCTGTGTTCTATTGCCCATCTTACTCGTTTCTTTTTATTGGCCAGTCTGAGATATGGCTTTTTCTTTGGAACTCTGCCTAGAAGGCCAGCATCCCGGAGTCGTCTCTTTACTGTTGAAGTTGAGAATGGTGTTTTGAGGGTACTATTTAATGAAGCTGCCAGTTGAGGACTTGTGAATCTGTTTCTCAAACTAGACACTTGTCCTGTACCTGTCCTCTTGCTCAGTTGTGCACCGGGGCCTCAAACTTTTTCTATTCTGGTTAGAGACAGTTTGCGCTGTTCTGTAGAAGGTAGTAGTACACAGCGTTGTACAAGATCTTCAGTTTCTTGGCAATTTCTTGCATGGAATAGCCTTCATTTCTCAGAACAAGAATAGACTGACGTGTTTCAGAAGAAAGGTCTTTGTTTCTGGCCATTTTGAGCCTGTAATCAAACCCACAAATGCTGATGCTCCAGATACTCAACTAGTCTAAAGAAGGACAGTTTTATTGCTTCTTTAATCACAACAGTTATCAGCTGTGCTAACATATTTGCAAAAGGGTTTTCTAATTATCGATTAGCCTTTTAAAATGATAAACTTGGATATGCTAACACAGCGTGCCATTGGAACACAGGAGTGATGGTTGCTGATAATGGGCCTCTATACGCCTATGTAGATATTCCATCAAAAATAAGTTAGTTTCCAGCTACAATAGTCATTTACGACATTAACAATGTCTACACTGTATTGCTGATCATTTAATGGACAAAAACATTTTATTTTATTTCAAAAACAAGGACATTTCTATGTGACCCCAAACTTTTGAACGGTAGTGTGTATTTGTTTCAGGCAATACAAAACGGGTCCTTTCTAGAGATAAATGCCCCTCCCTAAATCGCCTCGCCCACTTCAGGAAGTGCTGATCACTATGTACCGTACGTAGGTGGTGGCCTCCCTTAAACACCACAGAAGAAACCCAAATCCCACAAAAGGAGATGGCGGTTTTGAAAGAAAATGGCAGAATCAGTGCTGGTGATAGAGGAAACGAGGTGGTGATAGAGTAATGGCAGAAGTGTGGCCTTTTAGGATGACTGTTAGGGTGTGGCCTTTTAGGATGACTGTTAGGGTGTGGCCTTTTAGGATGACTGTTAGGGTGTGGCCTTTTAGGATGACTGTTAGGGTGTGGCCTTTTAGGATGACTGTTAGGGTGTGGCCTTTTAGGATGACTGTTAGGGTGTGGCCTTTTAGGATGACTGTTAGGGTGTGGCCTTTTAGGATGACTGTTAGGGTGTGGCCTTTTAGGATGACTGTTAGGGTGTGGCCTTTTAGGATGACTGTTAGGGTGTGGCCTTTTAGGATGACTGTTAGGGTGTGGCCTTTTAGGATGACTGTTAGGGTGTGGCCTTTTTGGATGACTGTTAGGGTGTGGCCTTTTTGGATGACTGTTAGGGTGTGGCCTTTTAGGATGACTGTTAGGGTGTGGCCTTTTTGGATGACTGTTAAGGTGTGGCCTGTGCCACAAACCGTCTCGAAATTCGTAACAAAAGGGAGACAACGTGGAGATAAAGAATAACAAAATATATTTATGAACTGAAGTAGAGTAAATACAATTAACAATGGTGTGTGTTTAATCAGTAGTCAGTAGTGGTTGCGTGTATACATGTGATAATGAGGGGTGTTGAAAGGTGCCAACGCAAACAAACAAAAACAGACACAAAAATGCCACAACCAAAACCTATCAGTGTCTGCATGGAGAGAATCTCCCCAATGAAGGGGGAAGAGGTGTATTTAACCTGGGACACACGCGGGCCCAGGTGTGTCCCATTTCTCTGACGACCCTCCCGGCTCCGCCCACTGACATCCTATTAAGGAAAACAAGAGCAAAGAGAAAGATTTCGGCAGACAGAGTGGTAAGGTCGTCACACCTGTTAGGGTGGAGGAGGTCAAAGTAGGAAGGATGAGGGCTGTTGAGAAGGTCTCCTATGCAGAAGCAGTGAACATTGTTGAATCAGCGAGTAAATGAAGCTACGGTAGTGGACTCCCAACAAGCTGTGGATGTCAGTCATTTGAGAGATCCTGAAACGCTAATTGTGAAGAAGGTTGATTTTGTTGCATTTATTGCGCAGGTGATGATAATTGTACAGGAAAAACTAACAAAAATGTAAGAAACTGGAATTCATTGTAAACGCGGCTAAAAGGGCCTTGGATCTCCAGGATTCACGGCTGAAACAATGCAAGGAATATTGTCTCAAGATGCTTCCCCATCTCAGGCCCCAGTACATTTGACTAAGTGAAGGAGTACATTGACTTTTGTTTTCTTATTTAGAATAATATGAGTGTTTTTTGTGTATATTTAAGAAAAATATTTACAATTAAATGTTTTCATTAAAATATCTCAGGTTTTGAGTGCTTGAAGCATCACTACAGCCCCGGAGTCAATCCGGGTTTGATCTCAGGCCTTGACCAGGAGACCCATGAGGCAGCGCACAATTGTCCCATTATTTGGCCGGCAGGGATTTCCTTGTCCCACTGCGCTCTAGCGACTCCTTGTGGCGGGCCGGCCAGTTGTACGGTGTTTCTTGCGACACATTGGTGCAGCTGGCTTCTGCGTTAGCGAGCAGTGTGTCAAGAAGCAGTGCGGCTTGGCAGGGTCATGTTTTGGAGGACACATGAATCTCGACCTTCGCCTTTCCCAAATCCGTACGGGAGTTGCAGCGATGGGACAAGACTGCAACTACCAATTGGATATCACGAAATTGGGGAGAAAATTAGGTAAAAAGTAAAAAAGAAAAAGAACATACCTGTTACCAAAAATACTGACCTTACCATTAAGCTTGTTTACACTGAGCTGCACGGGTCAGAACGCAATCATGGTTACATTAAGACGCCGTGGAGCCGGCGCAATATATGGGTCAGAAAACATACCTAAATAAAAACTTGCACATCTCTCTTTGGTGTAGCCTTAAACATCACGGTCTGTAATTGTTTTCAGGACGGTGACGGTGATGAGGTGCTCTTTTGTTTCTTCCTATAGTTCGGGATAAAATACTTTTGCTGCGCCATATGGGAACAGTGGATGACCAAATGCTTGAGATGAATAACAAGATGAATACTTTGTTAGCCTATCAACAGACCAATGGGTCGGAGATTTGTCCTTGCCTGATGATATCAAATCTCCGGCTTGAGGACCGGCAAAAGCTGGAGGTGCTGGAGACCATGCTGAGAAATGACACCGAGCTACTGGAGGACCCTCAAGACCTGTAGCTGCTGGAGACCATGCTGATCCAGGACATCGAGCTGCTGGAGGACCGGCAAGAACCCGGAGCTGCTGGAGTCCACACTGAGCCAGGACACCGAGCTGCTGGAAGACAGGCAAGACCCGGTGCAGCTGGAGGCCACGCTGAGCCAGGACACTGAGCTGCTGTAGGACAGGCAAAACCCTGTGCTGCTGGAGGCCACGCTGAGCCAGGACACCGAGCTGCTGGAGGACAGGCAAGACCTGGTACTCCTGGAGACCCCACTGATCCAGGACACTGAGCTGATGGAGAGACTTGAATTGACGAGATTTATTTGTCGTCACCCATTGATCGAAGGAAACAGGACTTTTTTATATGATATTTTGTACAAACGTAATAATTTACAGAGTTGTAAATACTTAATGGAAATCACAAACCGTTAATCAAATGGACATGGCACCCAATGTAAATAATACAAATATACACTGCTCAAAAAAATAAAGGGAACACTAAAATAACACATCCTAGATCTGAATGAATGAAATATTCTTATTAAATACTTTTTTCTTTACATAGTTGAATGTGCTGACAACAAAATCACACAAAATGATCAATGGAAATCAAATGTATCAACCCATGGAGGTCTGGATTTGGAGTCACACTCAAAATTAAAGTGGAAAACCACACTACAGGCTGATCCAACTTTGATGTAATGTCCTTAAAACAAGTCAAAATGAGGCTCAGTAGTGTGTGTGGCCTCCACGTGCCTGTATGACCTCCCTACAACGCCTGGGCATGCTCCTGATGAGGTGGCGGATGGTCTCCTGAGGGATCTCCTTCCAGACCTGGACTAAAGCATCCGCCAACTCCTGGACAGTCTGTGGTGCAACGTGGCGTTGGTGGATGGAGCGAGACATGATGTCCCAGATGTGCTCAATTGGATTCAGGTCTGGGGAACGGGCGGGCCAGTCCATAGCATCAATGCCTTCCTCTTGCAGGAACTGCTGACACACTCCAGCCACATGAGGTCTAGCATTGTCTTGCATTAGGAGGAACCCAGGGCCAACCGCACCAGCATATGGTCTCACAAGGGGTCTGAGGATCTCATCTCAGAACCTAATGGCAGTCAGGCTACCTCTGGCGAGCACATGAAGGGCTGTGCGGCCCCCCAAAGAAATGCCACCCCACACCATGACTGACCCACCGCCAAACCGGTCATGCTGGAGGATGTTGCAGGCAGCAGAATGTTCTCCACGGCATCTCTAGACTCTGTCACATGTGCTCAGTGTGAACCTGCTTTTATCTGTGAAGAGCACAGGGCGCCAGTGGCGAATTTGCCAATCTTGGTGTTCTCTAGCAAATGCCAAACTTCCTGCACGGTGTTGGCTGTAAGCACAACTCCCACCTGTGGACGTCGGGCCCTCATACACCCTCATGGAGTCTGTTTCTGACCGTTTGAGCAGACATGCACATTTGTGGCCTGCTGGAGGTCATTTTGCAAGGCTTTGGCAGTGCTCCACCTGCTCCTCCTTGCACAAAGGCGGAGGTAGCGGTCCTGCTGCTGAGTTGTTGCCCTCCTACGGCCTCCTCCACGTCTCCTGATGTACTGGCCTGTCTCCTGGTAGTGCCTCCATGCTCTGGACACTACGCTGACAGACACAGCAAACCTTCTTGCCACAGCTCGCATTGATGTGCCATCCTGGATGAGCTGCACTACCTGAGCCACTTGTGTGGGTTGTAGACTCCGTCTCATGCTACCACTAGAGTGAGAGCACCGCCAGCATTCAAAAGTGACCAAAACATCAGCCAGGAAGCATAGGAACTGAGAAGTGGTCTATGGTCACCACCTGCAGAACCACTCCTTTATTGGGGGTGTCTTGCTAATTGCCTATATTTTCCACCTTTTGTCTATTCCATTTGCACAACAGCATGTGAAATGTATTGTCAATCAGTGTTGCTTCCTAAGTGGACAGTTTGATTTCACAGAAGTGTGATTGACTTGGAGTTACATTGTGTTGTTTAAGTGTTCCCTTTATTTTTTTGAGCAGTGTATATTTTTTTAAACAAGTGGTGAAAGAAAGTAGGCACGCCTCTGGCCTGACGCTGAAAACCCGTCTTGCCGCTGACTGGAAGGTACACCGGCTTCTCGAATGCTCATTGCTAACTAGGAAGTTAAGGCTGTTCTCCAGAATTAGGTATAGCTGTATCGGTATCCCCATTACATACAGTGCCTTGCAAACGTATTCATCCTCTTCGAGTTTTTCATATTTTGTTGTATTACAACCTGTAATACAAATAGATTTTGGTGGAATTAAATGTACTTGACATTAACAAAATAGTCCAAATTGGTGAAGTGAGGTAAAAAAAATGACGTATTTAAAAAAATATGTGGTGCATGCATATGCATTCACCCCCTTTGCTATGAACCCCCTAAATAAGATCTGGTGCAACCAATTACCTTCAGAAGTCACATCATTAGTTAGATTGCACACAGGTGGACTTTATTTAAGTGTCACATGATCTGTCACATGATCTCAGTATATATACACACCTGTTCTGAAAGGCCCCAGAGTCTGCAACACCACCAAGCAAGTGGCACCATGAAGACCAAGGAGCTCTCCAAACAGGTTAGGGACAAAGTTGTTAAGAATTACAGAGCAGGGTTGGGTTTGAACATCTCACGGAGCACCATTAAATCCATTATTAAAAAATGGAAAGAATATGGCACCACAAACCTGTAAAGAGAGGGCCGCCCACCAAACTCACGGTCCAGGCAAGGAGGGCATTAATCAGAGAGGCAAAATAGAGACCAAAGATAACCCTGAAGGAGCTGCAAAGCTCCACAGCGGAGATTGGAGTATCTGTCCATAGGACCACTTTAAGCTGTACACTCCACAGAGCTGGGCTTTACGGAAGAGTGGCCAGAAAAAAAGACATTGCTTAAAGAAACAAAAATAAGCAAACACGTTTGGTGTTTGCCAAAAGCCACGTGGGAGACTCCCCAAAAATATGGAAGAAGGTACTCTGGTCAGATGAGACAAAAATTGTCTGTACGACCATCAAGGAAAATGCTATGTCTGGCGTAAACCCAACACCTCTCATCACCCTGAAAACACGATCCCCAGTGAAAAATGTTGGTGGCAGCATCATGCTGTGGGAATGTTTTTCATCAGTAGGGACTGGGAAACTGGTCAGAATAATGGATGGCGCTAAATACAGGGAAATTCTTGAGTCAGTCTTCCAGAGAATTGAGACTGGTATGGAGGTTCACCTTCCAGCAGGACAATGACCCTAAGCCTACTGCTAAAGCAACACTTGAGTGGTTTAAGGGGAAACATTTAAATGTCTTGGAATGGCCTTTTCAAAGCCCAGACCTCAATCCAATTCAGCATTTGTCGTATGACTCAAAGATTGCTTTACTCCAGCGGAACGTCGTATGACTCAAAGATTGCTTTACTCCAGCGGAACCCATCCAACTTGAAGGAGCTGGAACAGTTTTTCCTTGAATAATGGGCAAAAATCCCAATGGCTAGATGTGCCAAGCTGACAGAGACATACCTCTTGAGACTTGCAGCTGTAATTGCTGCAAAAGGTGTCTCTACAAAGTATTGACTTTGGGGGTGAATAGCTATGCATGCTCAAGTTCTGTTTTTTTGTATTATTTCTTGTTTGTTTCACAAGAAAAAACATTTTGCCTCTTCAAAGTGGTATTCATGTTGTGTAAATCAAATTAAACAAACTCCCCCCAAAAAATCAATTTTAATTCCAGGTTGTAAGGTAACAAAATAGAAAAATGCCAAGGGGGGGGGGGGGGGGGAACTTTCACAAGCCTCTGTAAAATAATATTACACACTATCTCACAGTGGCTATTCATTGGGATGGGATTTTTTCTCTATCTGCCTCTCTCTCTATCTGCCTCTCTCTCTCTCTCGCTGCTACTCTCTCGCTGCCACTCTCTCGCTGCCACTCTCTCGCTGCCACTCTCTCTCACTCACTCTCGCTGTCTCTCTCTCTGCCTCTCTCGCTGCCGCTGTCTCTTTCTCTCTCTCGCTGCCGCTGTCTCTTTCTCTCTCTCGCTGCCTCTCTCTCTCTCTCTCTCGCTGCCTCTCTCTCTCTCGCTGCCTCTCTCTCTCTCTCTCTCTCGCTGCCTCTCTCTCTCGCTGCCACTCTCTCTCGCTGCCACTCTCTCGCTGCCACTCTCTCGCTGCCACTCTCTCGCTGCCACTCTCTCGCTGCCACTCTCTCGCTGCCACTCTCTCGCTGCCACTCTCTCGCTGCCTCTCTCTCGCTGCCTCTCTCTCGCTGCCTCTCTCGCTGCCTCTCTCTCGCTGCCTCTCTCTCTCTCTCTCTCGCTGCCTCTCTCTCTCTCTCTCTCGCTGCCTCTCTCTCTCTCTCTCTCGCTGCCTCTCTCTCTCTCTCTCTCGCTGCCTCTCTCTCGCTGCCTCTCTCTCGCTGCCCCTCTCTCGCTGCCCCTCTCTCTCTCGCTGCCCCTCTCTCTCTCGCTGCCCCTCTCTCTCTCTCTCGCTGCCCCTCTCTCTCTCTCTCGCTGCCCCTCTCTCTCTCTCTCGCTGCCCCTCTCTCTCTCTCTCGCTGCCCCTCTCTCTCTCTCTCGCTGCCCCTCTCTCTCTCTCTCGCTGCCCCTCTCTCTCTCTCTCGCTGCCCCTCTCTCTCTCTCTCGCTGCCCCCTCTCTCTCTCTCTCGCTGCCCCTCTCTCTCTCTCTCGCTGCCCCTCTCTCTCTCTCTCTCGCTGCCCCTCTCTCTCTCTCTCTCGCTGCCTCTCTCTCTCTCTCTCTCGCTGCCTCTCTCTCTCTCTCTCTCTCGCTGCCTCTCTCTCTCTCTCTCTCTCTCTCGCTGCCTCTCTCTCTCTCTCTCTCTCTCTCGCTGCCTCTCTCTCTCTCTCTCTCTCTCTCGCTGCCTCTCTCTCTCTCTCTCGCTGCCTCTCTCTCTCTCTCTCTCTCTCTCGCTGCCTCTCTCTCTCTCTCTCTCTCTCTCGCTGCCTCTCTCTCTCTCGCTGCCTCTCTCTCTCTCGCTGCCTCTCTCTCTCTCGCTGCCTCTCTCTCTCTCGCTGCCTCTCTCTCTCTCGCTGCCTCTCTCTCTCTCGCTGCCTCTCTCTCTCTCGCTGCCTCTCTCTCTCTCGCTGCCTCTCTCTCTCTCGCTGCCTCTCTCTCTCTCGCTGCCTCTCTCTCTCTCGCTGCCTCTCTCTCTCTCGCTGCCTCTCTCTCTCTCGCTGCCTCTCTCTCTCTCGCTGCCTCTCTCTCTCGCTGCCTCTCTCTCTCGCTGCCTCTCTCTCTCTCTCTCTCTGCCTCTCTCTCTCTCTGCCTCTCTCTCTCTCCTTGCATGCAATTCAACAGTACACATACTCTCACCAGGTTATGCTTCTTCAGTGGTCTAGCGACTCTGAAATGTCACTTTCAATCACTTGATGGAGACCCAGTGCCTACGCAGACAAATAGCTTTGACAAGCCCTCCTTCGTTTACCACTGTGTGTGTGTGTGTGTGTGCGCTTAAAACTGCCTCTCTCCTGAACAGGCGAGACACGTGAGGATCAATCTGCTCCCTCTAGATTTCAAACACACACACACAGACCCTGCCCAGCCAATAGCACAGTGATCCAATATTTACGACGACGCTCACTGTTGATGTTTTTGTTCTCATATACCCCTCGTCCCTGACCCTGGCTCCGTCCCTGGACCTGTCCCTGGACCTGGCTCCGTCCCTGGCTCCGTCCCTGGCTCCGTCCCTGGCTCCGTCCCTGGACCTGTCCCTGGACCCGTCCCTGGCTCCGTCCCTGGACCTGGACCCGTCCCTGGACCTGGACCTGTCCCTGAACCCGTCCCTGGCTCCGTCCCTGGCTCCGTCCCTGGACCTGTCCCTGGCTCCGTCCCTGGCTCCGTCCCTGGCTCCGTCCCTGGACCTGTCCCTGGACCCGTCCCTGGACCCGTCCCTGGACCTGAACCCGTCCCTGGCTCCGTCCCTGGCTCCGTCCCTGGCTCCGTCCCTGGCTCCGTCCCTGGCTCCGTCCCTGGCTCCGTCCCTGGCTCCGTCCCTGGACCTGTCCCTGAACCCGTCCCTGGCTCCGTCCCTGGACCTGTCCCTGAACCCGTCCCTGGCTCCGTCCCTGAACCCGTCCCTGAACCCGTCCCTGGCTCCGTCCCTGAACCCGTCCCTGGCTCCGTCCCTGGCTCCGTCCCTGGACCTGTCCCTGGCTCCGTCCCTGGCTCCGTCCCTGGACCTGTCCCTGGACCTGGACCCGTCCCTGGACCCGTCCCTGAACCCGTCCCTGGCTCCGTCCCTGGCTCCGTCCCTGGCTCCGTCCCTGGCTCCGTCCTTGGACCCGTCCCTGGACCCGTCCCTGGACCCGTCCCTGGACCTATCCCTGGACCTGGACCCGTCCCTGGACCCGTCCCTGGACCTGTCCCTGAACCCGTCCCTGGCCCCGTCCCTGGCTCCGTCCCTGGCTCCGTCCCTGGCTCCGTCCCTGGCTCCGTCCCTGGCTCCGTCCCTGGCTCCGTCCCTGGCTCCGTCGATGGCTCCGTCCCTGGCTCCGTCCCTGGCTCCGTCCCTGGCTCCGTCCCTGGCTCCGTCCCTGGACCCGTCCCTGGCTACGTCCCTGGACCTGTCCCTGGACCTGACCCGTCCCTGGACCCGTCCCTGGCTCCGTCCCTGGACCTGGACCCGTCCCTGGACCCGTCCCTGGACCCGTCCCTGGCTCCGTCCCTGGCTCCGTCCCTGGCTCCGTCCCTGGCTCCGTCCCTGGCTCCGTCCTTGGACCCGTCCCTGGACCCGTCCCTGGACCCGTCCCTGGACCTATCCCTGGACCTGGACCCGTCCCTGGACCCGTCCCTGGACCTGTCCCTGAACCCGTCCCTGGCCCCGTCCCTGGCTCCGTCCCTGGCTCCGTCCCTGGCTCCGTCCCTGGCTCCGTCCCTGGCTCCGTCGATGGCTCCGTCCCTGGCTCCGTCCCTGGCTCCGTCCCTGGCTCCGTCCCTGGCTCCGTCCCTGGACCCGTCCCTGGCTACGTCCCTGGACCTGTCCCTGGACCTGACCCGTCCCTGGACCCGTCCCTGGCTCCGTCCCTGGACCTGGACCCGTCCCTGGACCCGTCCCTGGACCCGTCCCTGGCTCCGTCCCTGGCTCCGTCCCTGGACCTGGACCCGTCCCTGGCTCTGGTTAATTTCACAACTGTCTTCTCTGCCCAGAAATCATTCTCCTCCAGTCTCCACCACACACACACACACACACACACACACACACGTTTCCCTGGATATAATTAAAGACCAGAAAGAGAGTTTTTCCTTCCTATAAACCTTGTGACCTTCGTCAGGGCAATGCAGTCAGACAGAGACAGAGAGAGAGACAGGGAGAGAGAGAGAGAGACAGAGAGAGAGAGAGACAGAGAGAGAGAGAGACAGAGAGAGAGAGAGAGAGAGAGACAGAGAGAGAGAGAGAGACAGAGACAGAGAGAGAGAGAGAGAGAGAGAGAGAGAGAGAGAGAGAGAGAGAGAGAGAGAGAGACAGAGAGAAGGCGAGAGAGACAGGGAGAGAGAGAGAGAGAGAGAGAGAGAGAGAGAGAGAGAGAGAGAGAGAGAGAGAGAGAGAGAGAGAGAGACAGGGAGAGAGAGAGAGAGAGATAGAGACAGAGACAGAGAGAGAGAGAAGGTGAGAGAGACAGGGAGAAGGCGAGAGAGACAGGGAGAGAGACAGGGAGAGAGCGAGAGAGACAGGGAGAGAGCGAGAGAGACAGGGAGAGAGCGAGAGAGACAGGGAGAGAGCGAGAGAGAGAGGCTCCTCTATAGAGGACAAAGCTCCCTTTCTGCTGCAGCTGAACCCAGACAGAGCGGAGAAGCCAAGGATGCATCTGAAATGGCATCCTTTTCCCTATGTAGTGCACTCCTTTACTTTGGGCCAAAGGTAGAGCACTACATAGGGAATAGGATGCCTTCTTGGACAGAGCCCAGGACAATGCAGTAGCAACCATGCCCACATATAGACGCATGCACAGACTGATGCACGGACACATGCACGCACACACACACAGCTCAAGTAAAGGGGATTACTGATTCAGTGATTATGGGGTACTGTTGGCGCGTCGTCTGAATGGCCAAGAGCTGACTGGGAGTGTACTGCAGAGGTAGGGGGAAGGAAGACAGAGAGAGAGAGAGAGATGGAGGGGGAAGGAAGACAAAGAGAGAGAGATGGATGGGGAAGGAAGAGAGAGAGAGAGATGGATGGGGAAGAAAGAGAGAAAGGGGGAAGTAAATCAGAGAGAGAAGGAAGACAGAGAAAGAGAGATGGCAACAGCCAGTGAAAGTGCAGGGCACCAAAATCAAACAACAGAAATCTCATAATTAAAATTCCTCAAACATACATGTATATTATGCCATTTTAAAGGTAATCTTATGGTTAATCCCACCAACGTGTCCGATTTAAAATAGGCTTTTCAGCGAAAGCACCACAAACGATTATGTTAGGTCACCACAAACTCACAGAAAAACACAGTCATTTTTCCAGACAAAGACAGGAGTCACAAAAAGCAGAAAGAGATAAATTAATCACTAACCTTTGATGATCTTTATCAGATGACACTCATAAGACTTCATGTTACACAATACATTTATGTTTTGTTCGATAAAGTTAATATTTATATCCAAAAACCTCAGTTTACATTGGCACCATGTTCAGAAATGCCTCCAAAATATTCGGAAAAATTGCAGAGCCACATCAAATAAATAAATACTCATCATAAACTTTGATGAAAGATACATGTTTTACATAGAATTAAAGATACACTTGTTCTTAATGCAACCGCTGTGTCAGATTTCAAAAAGCTTTACGGCAAAACACAATATTCAATAATCTGAAAACAGCGTTCAGCCACAAAAGCAAGCCATACAGTTACCCGCCAAATTGCGCAGTCAACAAAACTCAAAAATAATTATAAATCTTCACTTACCTTTGCCGATCTTCGTCGGAATGCACTCCCAGGACTCCCACAAGAAATGTTTGTTTTGTTCGGTAATGTCCATCATTTATGTCCAAATCGCTATTTTTGTTATCGTGTTAGGTAAACAAATCCAACGTCAGAAAGCGCGTTCACTAAAAGCTGACGAAATGTCCAAAAGTTCTGTAACAGTCAGTAGAAACATGTCAAACGATGTATTGAATCAATCTTTAGAATGTTGTTAACATAAATCTTGAATAACGTTCCAACCGGAGAATGACATTGACTTCAGATGAGCGATGGAACAGAGCTCCCTCTCATGTGAACGCGCATGGTTAGATCATGGTCAGGTCATGGCAGACCTGACTAATTCCCCTCTAATTCCACTCTCCCCTCTCACTAATTCCCCTCTCGTTGGAAGTGCAAACTCATCCATATCTCGCTGTGAATTCAATAGGATCTTGGTTGAAAATCGACCAACCTCAGAATTCCCACTTCATGTTTGGATTTTTTCTCAGGTTTTTGCCTGCCATATGAGTTCTGTTATACTCACAGACATGATTCAAACAGGTTTAGAAACTTCAGAGTGTTTTCTATCCAATACGAATAATAATATGCATATACCAGCAACTGGGACTGAGGAGCAGGCAGTTTACTATGGGCACCTCTGTGCACCTTTCATCCAAGCTACTCAATACTGCCACAAGTAGTTTTAAGTGCGCTGGGCCGGTAACAGAAAGGACCCTGGTTCAAATCCCCAAGCCAACTATTTGAAAAATCTGTTGATTTGCCCTTGAGCAAGGCAATTAACCCCACATGTCCTGTATAAAAATGACTAAAATGTGCTTCTTGCAGTAAATTTGCATTCTACAAATTATTTCTAATTATGTTCTGGCCCACTGACCGTCCTCTCAACTTAAAATTAGCTAAATCTAGTTAATGATCCCTGCATTAGGGTCTAGTCTTCTATATACACAATCCCACCGCAGGGTGTCAAGTTCATTACCCTTTGACCAGGGCCCATTGGGCATAGAGAATAGGATACCAGTTGGAATGCAGGTTGGATATACTATAGTCATAGCAGTAAGGTTAGTGAACACAGACACCTCAAGTGGAACTGTACTGCATCATCGCCTGAACTAGTCTTGTCTTGGGTTTCTCCAGTAGGACATTTATCTATGACATACACTGTATTCACAGTGCTTCGGTTTCATGGCTATGCATAATCACTCATATCAAGTGTGCAACGATGGACATTTCTAGGTCCCAAATGGCATCTTATTCCCTATATAGTGCACTGCTTTTGATCAGGGCCCTATGGCACTGTTTAGGGAACTGTAAAGGGACTAGGGGGCTTTTGGGGACGCTCTCCATGTTCCTATGTAATTCATCAGTAGGTCTGTCTATCCTCCTCTGTAATTCATCAGTAGGTCTGCATATCCTCCTCTGTAATTCATCAGTAGGTCTGCCTATCCTCCTCTGTAATTCATCAGTAGGTCTGCCTATCCTCCTCTGTAATTCATCAGTAGGTCTGCCTATCCTCCTCTGTAATTCATCAGTAGGTCTGCCTATCCTCCTCTGTAATTCCTCAGTAGGTCTGCCTATCCTCCTCTGTAATTCATCAGTAGGTCTGCCTATCCTCCTCTGTAATTCATCAGTATGTCTGTCTATCCTCCTTATGTGAGACTGTCAAGCACTTGACAAAACATAGCTCTTTGGTAGCTCTCACCATCACTTTGGTCACTATTTTTCTGTCCTACAGTGTTCATCATCAATGAGTCATGAAATCTTAAGCTTGTTTTAGGCTGTCTTTTACACACTGTTTGTACACTTGTTTTGCAGTGCTCTGCAATCTCTTCGACCTCCTTTCCATAGTTCTCCAAAGTAACCCTCACTTCTGTAGTCCTGTAATGTGTCTGTAAGGGCACCTACTAGATCCACAGCCCTTGCTAGGTCAAGAGAGCTTGATGGGAGCATGTCAGAAAGACATTTGGTGTCACCACGCACTTCACAAAAGGTAACCAAAAGCCCTATGAAATGTAAATCTATCTGAGAAAGAAGGCCCCTTGCCTCCACTAGCACTCTAAGAACTGCTGGAAGCCTGTCCCTCAGATTACGGCATGCCATGTATCTGCATGCCAACCTCACATCCGTAAGTCTCTGTAGTTCCCTGGGCTGCTGCTGTGGATACAGCTCTTCCTGAACTGCAAGCCATTTGAGATGAACGTACGAGCCAGATACAAAGTTATAAAGCTTCTGCAGGAGAGCAAAACAGTGAACTGCCTCAGGCACTGATTTTTCAGCATCGACAAGAACCACATTCAAACAATGTGCATTACAGTGCACATAAAATGCAAATCTCACACTGTTTTTAATCCGTGCAGACACACCAGAATGCTTTCCGCTCGTGACGGATGCACCGTCATAGCCTTGCCCCACGAGATTATTTCTGTAGTCCAGATCATGTTTTTCAAGACAATCAATTATCATTTTTGTGAGACCTGCTGCATCTAAGCTTTCAGCTGACTGAAAGTGTACAAAGCTTTTGTGGATGGCCCCATTGTAATAGTACCTCACAACTAAATACATGTGTCTTTCTTTAAAATCTTTGGTTTCATCCGCAATTACACTAAAAACTTCACTTTCTTTTACTTCTCTTATTAGTTCACTTTGTACCATCTCAGCTAAGACCTCAAAAACTTCCTTTTGGATTTGGTGGCTTGTGTACTTAGCATTGCCACGTGTTCATTGTTTTCTCTATGAGAGGCTCATGCTTTGCTATTTCTTCTATGATTGTCAAAATATTACCCTTGTTGTGAGAGTCAGACCCTCTGCTCTGTATTTTGAGTGGCAGTTAATAGGAAAACGTCTGTAATTGTTTTAATGTAAGTCCATTTTTCCTCCACTTTCTTTTTCCGGTCCTCATTTATGACATCTAACATTCATGGAGTTGCTGTCAATAGCCCTTTTATGCTGATTCCAAGCATACATAGAATTGATATTATTCTCTGCATTCGAATGGAGCTTAAACCCAGTATTTTTAAACAGCGCCTTTTTCCAGTTACAAAAACCTGACTGTGATGTGAAGGAAGATTCGGGTGTATTGGGCAGAGAAAAATGCATACGGGCGAAACAATAAGTCAAATCTTGATTTACAGAATATTCAAGCCATGAATTGTCCCTATACCAGGAGCTGTTGAAAGCCCTTTTCCTAGAACCATGCTGAGTTCTGGGAAATGTTTTTAAACACGGCTGTACAGGACCCTCTTCTCTGGATCTTGAAATGTCTGAAATACACGTTAAATAATGTGTCATATCTCCATGGAAATGTATAATTAAGGAATCCACAAGATTAGACACTAACAGCTGCTAACTGAACTGCGTAGTTTAAAGTATAGGCCTGGTCTACCATTGGGTCCTTTTGGAACAGAAGTCTGTTCTCTCCCCTTCTGTTCATGTTTAATTGACCCTATGTAATCTTAATTACAAATCCCCATTATATCATAACAGTACCTTCAAATCAACTACCAGCCTAAGTTACTAGGTAGATCATGGCTAGCCCTACTGTGCAGTAAGTAACTTAGCTAGCTATAATTTCTTTCACCTTTACGATAGCAAACAGGCTATCTACAAATTGTGGTAATCTTTTGAGTAACGTTAACAGACTGATAATAACAATTGCTCATTTTGAGTTCAAGTACGAATTAACGGATTTCAAATTGCTGAATGTTAACTTGCTGAACACGGACAGCTGTAGCCTACTTGTTAGCCCACATTAGCTAAACATTTGTATACTGTAACTTACAACACTGTATATGCGTGTATTTCTAGCACAGATGTAAAATAATGTTAGGCTAAATTGGAAACCGATCTCTCTTATCTGATTAGCAGTCTGATAATGGAGCCAAAGGTCTAACTTTAACTTACACAGCGACTGAACTTTAAAAAAAAATTGTTCAGGAAATCTAAGCCCAATGTTAAACCTTCAAACTTACTTCAAATATGATGCTTTCACCAATCGCTAAAAGAGCTGGTGGAGCTGTGGAAAGATTCTCTCTTCTTCTTCTGTATCTCGCAACCAACGTTAATATTCTCTCTTCTTCTTCTGCAACGTTAATGTTCTCTCTTCTTCTGCAACGTTAATATTCTCTCTTCCTCGATTCGAAAAATGCGCCGCCGAACGTCAAAATAACTGCTTCTTTCAACAAGAGGTGAAATGAGATGTCAATCAGCATCAAAATGCCAGTAGCAAATTACATTTTGGGATGGCACCCGGGGTGACCAATCAGATGTCAGGGGTGCCACCTCGGACTCATCTCTGGCTCCGCCCCTGGGCAGGGACTGGGAGAATAGTCAGACGGAGCAAAGTACAGAGAGATCCTTGATGAAAACCTGCTCCAGAGCGCTCAGGACCTCAGACTGGGGCGAAGGTTCACCTTGCAACAAGACAATGACACTAAACACACAGCCAAGACAACGCAGAAGTGGCTTCGGGACAAGTTTCTGATTGTCCTTGAGCAGCCCAGCCAGAGCCCGGGCTTGAACCCGATAGAACATCTCTGGAGAGACCTGAAAATAGCTGTGCTTGTACCGTAATACCCAAGAAGACTTGAGGCTGTAATCGCTGCCAAATGCGCTTCAACAAAGTTCAGAGCAAAGGGTCTGAATTCTTATGTAAATGTGATATTTCATTTCTTTTCTTTTTTACATGAGCAAACATTCTGAAAATCTCTTTTTGCTTTGTCATTATGGGTTCATTTGTGTATAACGATGATGGGGAAAAAACATTTAATTCATTTTAGAATAAGGCTGTAACGTAACAAACTGTGGAACAAGTCTATGAGTCTGAATACTTTCCGAATGCACCATACACAGTGACGCTCACACATGCGCAGGCACACACACACATGCGCAGGCACACACACACACATGCGCAGGCACACACACACACATGCGCAGGCACACAAACACACACACACATGCCAGGCACACAAACACTCACACCGGGCTAAATAGCACACACTTGACCCACACTACACACAGCGCCGCACACACACACACAGCGCCGCACACACACACACAGCGCCGCACACACACACACACACACACAGCGCCACACACAGCGCCACAAACGCACACACACACACAGCACCACTGTGTGTGTGTGTGTGTGTGTGTGTGTGTGTGTGTGTGTGTGTGTGTGTGTGTGTGTGTGTGTGTGTGTGTGTGTGTGTGTGTGTGTGTGTGTGTGTGTGTGTGTGTGTGTGTGTGTGTGTGTGTGTGTGTGTGTGTGTGTGTGTGTGTGTGTGTGTGTGTGTGTGTGTGCTCTTTTGCCTAAAGCAGCAGGAAGCGGATGTTTTATCGAACAGGCATCTGGAGAACAGCAGTGATTCCAAAACAAATAACACACACACATACTGACAGCAACACTTCTCCTCAGGTGACTTTAAGAGGATCTTTTGATATTGTGATAAAACATTAAATTGTGTTGACTCTGTCTGGGAGTGAGAAGAGCCCCATTTCTCTCCCTCTGATTCTCAATACAGTTCAACTCCAAAGTACTAAGTCTGAGTCCCAAAAGGGCACCCTTTTCCCTATGTAGTGCACTACTTTTGACCAGGGCCCAGGTTCACATACAGTATAGTCCTCTTTAAAAAAGAACCAACCTCGGTCCTCTGGGTTTGAAAATAAAAGCAGAAGAATTCAGTTCTCTTTGTATTTACACTGGCCCTTGCCTTTGAAGAAGTACTCAACTCTTTTGCCAGAGCACTTCACCTATTTTGTGGACTGAGTCCTCTTTGCATTCACATTGCTATGTTTAGAAAGGAACCAAGATGTTATCACAACATTCACTCTGGGTTTTTACAAAGTGCAGGACCAGCCATTCCATCAGAATGTGTTATTTAAGCAGCTAGATACACCTACTTACATATTGGAAGCTAATAGATTGCATTTACTTAAAATATGACACATAATAATTGTAAATCAGAAGATACTATTAACAATAGTGGCAATTTGATTGGAAACAGTGTGTGAGGGGTTGTGTCAGTAGTCTAGTGTGTGAGGGGTTGTGGCAGTAGTCTAGTGTGTGAGGGGTTGTGGCAGTAGTCTAGTGTGTGAGGGGTTGTGTCAGTAGTCTAGTGTGTGAGGGGTTGTGTCAGTAGTCTAGTGTGTGAGGGGTTATGCCAGTAGTCTAGTGTGTGAGGGGTTGTGTCAGTAGTCTAGTGTGTGAGGGGTTGTGTCAGTAGTCTAGTGTGTGAGGGGTTGTGTCAGTAGTCTAGTGTGTGAGGGGTTGTGTCAGTAGTCTAGTGTGTGAGGGGTTGTGTCAGTAGTCTAGTGTGGGGGGTTGTGTCAGTAGTCTAGTGTGTGAGGGTTGTGTCAGTAGTCTAGTGTGTGAGGGGTTATGGCAGTAGTCTAGTGTGTGAGGGGTTATGGCAGTAGTCTAGTGTGTGAGGGGTTATGGCAGTAGTCTAGTGTGTGAGGGGTTATGGCAGTAGTCTAGTGTGTGAGGGGTTATGGCAGTAGTCTAGTGTGTGAGGGGTTATGGCAGTAGTCTAGTGTGTGAGGGGTTATGGCAGTAGTCTAGTGTGTGAGGGGTTATGGCAGTAGTCTAGTGTGTGAGGGGTTATGGCAGTAGTCTAGTGTGTGAGGGGTTGTGTCAGTAGTCTAGTGTGTGAGGGGTTGTGTCAGTAGTCTAGTGTGTGAGGGGTTGTGTCAGTAGTCTAGTGTGTGAGGGGTTGTGTCAGTAGTCTAGTGTGTGAGGGGTTATGTCAGTAGTCTAGTGTGTGGTTCGGGAATGTTTTGGAGACTGACAGGCAGCCAGGTCATTACCGTCAGATGATGTAATGGTCTGTTTTGGAGACTGACAGGCAGCCAGGTCATTACCGTCAGATGATGTAATGGTCTGTTTTGGAGGTGGACAGGCAGCCAGGTCATTACCGTCAGATGATGTAATGGTCTGTTTTGGAGACTGACAGGCAGCCAGGTCATTACCGTCAGATGAAGTAATGGTCTGTTTTGGAGGTGGACAGGCAGCCAGGTCATTACCGTCAGATGATGTAATGGTCTGTTTTGGAGACTGACAGGCAGCCAGGTCATTACCGTCAGATGAAGTAATGGTCTGTTTTGGAGGCTGACAGGCAGCCAGGTCATTGCCGTCAGATGAAGTAATGGTCTGTTTTGGAGGTGGACAGGCAGCCAGGTCATTACCGTCAGATGATGTAATGGTCTGTTTTGGAGACTGACAGGCAGGCAGGTCATTACCGTCAGATGATGTAATGGTCTGTTTTGGAGGCTGACAGGCAGCCAGGTCATTACCGTCAGATGACGTATTGGTGTGTTTTGGAGGCTGACAGGCAGGCAGGTCTCTAAGGACCCCTCTGCGGTGGCTCCATGACTGCCTGTCAGAGAAAGTCACAAACCAGGATGAGGTAACATACTCTGGCAACTCTGAAGGGAACAGAGTAAAACACAGGAATGGAGGTGACAACAGATCCATATCACGAAAAAAGACAGCGAGACAGGGCCGACGAGGATGAAGAAATCCAATCATCATCTCCCTGTTGTCCGCTGCTGCTATTCTCTGTTTATTCTATTGCCCCTGTCCTGTCTTTCTATTCACTATGACACTTTTGCAGTACACCACTATGTGTGTGTGTGTGTGTCTGTGGATGAAAGGGTCTGGTCTCCATCTGTGGCTCTTGCGCAGCTGGGCCATGATAGCGTGACCTAGGGTACTCTTCCTGTTGTCTGAAGAACTCAGTCTCTCACCCTACATCCCTCTCTTATATATATATATATCTCCCCATCTCTCACCCCATATTGTTCTCGCTCTCCCCCTCGCTCCTCACTAAATGACCAAAAGTATGTGGACACCTGCTCGTCTTACATCTCATTCCAAAATCACGGGGCATTAATATGGAGTTAGTCCCCCCTTTGCTGCTATAACAGCCTCTTCTCTTCCGGGATGGCTTTCGACTAGATGTTTGAACATTGCTGCTGGGACTTGCTTCCATTCAGCCTCAAGAACATTAGTGACAGAAAAATCTGTTGATTTGCCCTTGAGCAAGGCAATTAACCCCACATGTCCTGTATAAAAATGACTAAAATGTGCTTCTTGCAGTAAATTTGCATTCTACAAATTATTTCTAATTATGTTCTGGCCCACTGACCGTCCTCTCAACTTAAAATTAGCTAAATCTAGTTAATGATCCCTGCATTAGGGTCTAGTCTTCTATATACACAATCCCACCGCAGGGTGTCAAGTTCATTACCCTTTGACCAGGGCCCATTGGGCATAGAGAATAGGATACCAGTTGGAATGCAGGTTGGATATACTATAGTCATAGCAGTAAGGTTAGTGAACACAGACACCTCAAGTGGAACTGTACTGCATCATCGCCTGAACTAGTCTTGTCTTGGGTTTCTCCAGTAGGACATTTATCTATGACATACACTGTATTCACAGTGCTTCGGTTTCATGGCTATGCATAATCACTCATATCAAGTGTGCAACGATGGACATTTCTAGGTCCCAAATGGCATCTTATTCCCTATATAGTGCACTGCTTTTGATCAGGGCCCTATGGCACTGTTTAGGGAACTGTAAAGGGACTAGGGGGCTTTTGGGGACGCTCTCCATGTTCCTATGTAATTCATCAGTAGGTCTGTCTATCCTCCTCTGTAATTCATCAGTAGGTCTGCATATCCTCCTCTGTAATTCATCAGTAGGTCTGCCTATCCTCCTCTGTAATTCATCAGTAGGTCTGCCTATCCTCCTCTGTAATTCATCAGTAGGTCTGCCTATCCTCCTCTGTAATTCATCAGTAGGTCTGCCTATCCTCCTCTGTAATTCCTCAGTAGGTCTGCCTATCCTCCTCTGTAATTCATCAGTAGGTCTGCCTATCCTCCTCTGTAATTCATCAGTATGTCTGTCTATCCTCCTTATGTGAGACTGTCAAGCACTTGACAAAACATAGCTCTTTGGTAGCTCTCACCATCACTTTGGTCACTATTTTTCTGTCCTACAGTGTTCATCATCAATGAGTCATGAAATCTTAAGCTTGTTTTAGGCTGTCTTTTACACACTGTTTGTACACTTGTTTTGCAGTGCTCTGCAATCTCTTCGACCTCCTTTCCATAGTTCTCCAAAGTAACCCTCACTTCTGTAGTCCTGTAATGTGTCTGTAAGGGCACCTACTAGATCCACAGCCCTTGCTAGGTCAAGAGAGCTTGATGGGAGCATGTCAGAAAGACATTTGGTGTCACCACGCACTTCACAAAAGGTAACCAAAAGCCCTATGAAATGTAAATCTATCTGAGAAAGAAGGCCCCTTGCCTCCACTAGCACTCTAAGAACTGCTGGAAGCCTGTCCCTCAGATTACGGCATGCCATGTATCTGCATGCCAACCTCACATCCGTAAGTCTCTGTAGTTCCCTGGGCTGCTGCTGTGGATACAGCTCTTCCTGAACTGCAAGCCATTTGAGATGAACGTACGAGCCAGATACAAAGTTATAAAGCTTCTGCAGGAGAGCAAAACAGTGAACTGCCTCAGGCACTGATTTTTCAGCATCGACAAGAACCACATTCAAACAATGTGCATTACAGTGCACATAAAATGCAAATCTCACACTGTTTTTAATCCGTGCAGACACACCAGAATGCTTTCCGCTCGTGACGGATGCACCGTCATAGCCTTGCCCCACGAGATTATTTCTGTAGTCCAGATCATGTTTTTCAAGACAATCAATTATCATTTTTGTGAGACCTGCTGCATCTAAGCTTTCAGCTGACTGAAAGTGTACAAAGCTTTTGTGGATGGCCCCATTGTAATAGTACCTCACAACTAAATACATGTGTCTTTCTTTAAAATCTTTGGTTTCATCCGCAATTACACTAAAAACTTCACTTTCTTTTACTTC
This sequence comes from Salvelinus fontinalis, assembly GCF_029448725.1. NCBI lineage: Eukaryota > Metazoa > Chordata > Actinopteri > Salmoniformes > Salmonidae > Salvelinus > Salvelinus fontinalis. Next base: position 10,732,200 of record NC_074693.1, read on the forward strand.
TCTTATTAGTTCACTTTGTACCATCTCAGCTAAGACCTCAAAAACTTCCTTTTGGATTTGGTGGCTTGTGTACTTAGCATTGCCACGTGTTCATTGTTTTCTCTATGAGAGGCTCATGCTTTGCTATTTCTTCTATGATTGTCAAAATATTACCCTTGTTGTGAGAGTCAGACCCTCTGCTCTGTATTTTGAGTGGCAGTTAATAGGAAAACGTCTGTAATTGTTTTAATGTAAGTCCATTTTTCCTCCACTTTCTTTTTCCGGTCCTCATTTATGACATCTAACATTCATGGAGTTGCTGTCAATAGCCCTTTTATGCTGATTCCAAGCATACATAGAATTGATATTATTCTCTGCATTCGAATGGAGCTTAAACCCAGTATTTTTAAACAGCGCCTTTTTCCAGTTACAAAAACCTGACTGTGATGTGAAGGAAGATTCGGGTGTATTGGGCAGAGAAAAATGCATACGGGCGAAACAATAAGTCAAATCTTGATTTACAGAATATTCAAGCCATGAATTGTCCCTATACCAGGAGCTGTTGAAAGCCCTTTTCCTAGAACCATGCTGAGTTCTGGGAAATGTTTTTAAACACGGCTGTACAGGACCCTCTTCTCTGGATCTTGAAATGTCTGAAATACACGTTAAATAATGTGTCATATCTCCATGGAAATGTATAATTAAGGAATCCACAAGATTAGACACTAACAGCTGCTAACTGAACTGCGTAGTTTAAAGTATAGGCCTGGTCTACCATTGGGTCCTTTTGGAACAGAAGTCTGTTCTCTCCCCTTCTGTTCATGTTTAATTGACCCTATGTAATCTTAATTACAAATCCCCATTATATCATAACAGTACCTTCAAATCAACTACCAGCCTAAGTTACTAGGTAGATCATGGCTAGCCCTACTGTGCAGTAAGTAACTTAGCTAGCTATAATTTCTTTCACCTTTACGATAGCAAACAGGCTATCTACAAATTGTGGTAATCTTTTGAGTAACGTTAACAGACTGATAATAACAATTGCTCATTTTGAGTTCAAGTACGAATTAACGGATTTCAAATTGCTGAATGTTAACTTGCTGAACACGGACAGCTGTAGCCTACTTGTTAGCCCACATTAGCTAAACATTTGTATACTGTAACTTACAACACTGTATATGCGTGTATTTCTAGCACAGATGTAAAATAATGTTAGGCTAAATTGGAAACCGATCTCTCTTATCTGATTAGCAGTCTGATAATGGAGCCAAAGGTCTAACTTTAACTTACACAGCGACTGAACTTTAAAAAAAAATTGTTCAGGAAATCTAAGCCCAATGTTAAACCTTCAAACTTACTTCAAATATGATGCTTTCACCAATCGCTAAAAGAGCTGGTGGAGCTGTGGAAAGATTCTCTCTTCTTCTTCTGTATCTCGCAACCAACGTTAATATTCTCTCTTCTTCTTCTGCAACGTTAATGTTCTCTCTTCTTCTGCAACGTTAATATTCTCTCTTCCTCGATTCGAAAAATGCGCCGCCGAACGTCAAAATAACTGCTTCTTTCAACAAGAGGTGAAATGAGATGTCAATCAGCATCAAAATGCCAGTAGCAAATTACATTTTGGGATGGCACCCGGGGTGACCAATCAGATGTCAGGGGTGCCACCTCGGACTCATCTCTGGCTCCGCCCCTGGGCAGGGACTGGGAGAATAGTCAGACGGAGCAAAGTACAGAGAGATCCTTGATGAAAACCTGCTCCAGAGCGCTCAGGACCTCAGACTGGGGCGAAGGTTCACCTTGCAACAAGACAATGACACTAAACACACAGCCAAGACAACGCAGAAGTGGCTTCGGGACAAGTTTCTGATTGTCCTTGAGCAGCCCAGCCAGAGCCCGGGCTTGAACCCGATAGAACATCTCTGGAGAGACCTGAAAATAGCTGTGCTTGTACCGTAATACCCAAGAAGACTTGAGGCTGTAATCGCTGCCAAATGCGCTTCAACAAAGTTCAGAGCAAAGGGTCTGAATTCTTATGTAAATGTGATATTTCATTTCTTTTCTTTTTTACATGAGCAAACATTCTGAAAATCTCTTTTTGCTTTGTCATTATGGGTTCATTTGTGTATAACGATGATGGGGAAAAAACATTTAATTCATTTTAGAATAAGGCTGTAACGTAACAAACTGTGGAACAAGTCTATGAGTCTGAATACTTTCCGAATGCACCATACACAGTGACGCTCACACATGCGCAGGCACACACACACATGCGCAGGCACACACACACACATGCGCAGGCACACACACACACATGCGCAGGCACACAAACACACACACACATGCCAGGCACACAAACACTCACACCGGGCTAAATAGCACACACTTGACCCACACTACACACAGCGCCGCACACACACACACAGCGCCGCACACACACACACAGCGCCGCACACACACACACACACACACAGCGCCACACACAGCGCCACAAACGCACACACACACACAGCACCACTGTGTGTGTGTGTGTGTGTGTGTGTGTGTGTGTGTGTGTGTGTGTGTGTGTGTGTGTGTGTGTGTGTGTGTGTGTGTGTGTGTGTGTGCTCTTTTGCCTAAAGCAGCAGGAAGCGGATGTTTTATCGAACAGGCATCTGGAGAACAGCAGTGATTCCAAAACAAATAACACACACACATACTGACAGCAACACTTCTCCTCAGGTGACTTTAAGAGGATCTTTTGATATTGTGATAAAACATTAAATTGTGTTGACTCTGTCTGGGAGTGAGAAGAGCCCCATTTCTCTCCCTCTGATTCTCAATACAGTTCAACTCCAAAGTACTAAGTCTGAGTCCCAAAAGGGCACCCTTTTCCCTATGTAGTGCACTACTTTTGACCAGGGCCCAGGTTCACATACAGTATAGTCCTCTTTAAAAAAGAACCAACCTCGGTCCTCTGGGTTTGAAAATAAAAGCAGAAGAATTCAGTTCTCTTTGTATTTACACTGGCCCTTGCCTTTGAAGAAGTACTCAACTCTTTTGCCAGAGCACTTCACCTATTTTGTGGACTGAGTCCTCTTTGCATTCACATTGCTATGTTTAGAAAGGAACCAAGATGTTATCACAACATTCACTCTGGGTTTTTACAAAGTGCAGGACCAGCCATTCCATCAGAATGTGTTATTTAAGCAGCTAGATACACCTACTTACATATTGGAAGCTAATAGATTGCATTTACTTAAAATATGACACATAATAATTGTAAATCAGAAGATACTATTAACAATAGTGGCAATTTGATTGGAAACAGAATAAATAGCAATAAAATAACTGCAGAATAAATTATGCTGTAATTGAAAATTGTACAACACAATAAAGGCTACTGCCCCTTTAAGAGCTAGACTATATTGTGTTCCTTATGTTGTGATTGTCACCAAATATATTGTCTCCTCAAACCCCACAATCAATAAACAGCTGAAAAAGCTCTCTTAGCCTATAGATCACATATTGCAAACAAATCATCTGAACTAAAAACGCCTCACATTTTGTAATTTCTGTGTCCTTGACAATCACAAATGGGGGGTTGTGTCAGTAGTCTAGTGTGTGAGGGGTTGTGTCAGTAGTCTAGTGTGTGAGGGGTTGTGTCAGTAGCCTAGTGTGTGAGGGGTTGTGTCAGTAGTCTAGTGTGTGAGGGGTTATGGCAGTAGCCTAGTGTGTGAGGGGTTGTGCCAGTAGTCTAGTGTGTGAGGGGTTGTGCCAGTAGTCTAGTGTGTGAGGGGTTGTGCCAGTAGTCTAGTGTGTGAGGGGTTATGGCAGTAGCCTAGTGTGTGAGGGGTTGTGTCAGTAGCCTAGTGTGTGAGGGGTTATGGCAGTAGCCTAGTGTGTGAGGGGTTGTGCCAGTAGCCTAGTGTGTGAGGGGTTGTGCCAGTAGCCTAGTGTGTGAGGGGTTGTGCCAGTAGCCTAGTGTGTGAGGGGTTGTGCCAGTAGTCTAGTGTGTGAGGGGTTGTGCCAGTAGTCTAGTGTGTGAGGGGTTGTGCCAGTAGTCTAGTGTGTGAGGGGTTGTGCCAGTAGTCTAGTGTGTGAGGGGTTGTGCCAGTAGTCTAGTGTGTGAGGGGTTGTGCCAGTAGTCTAGTGTGTGAGGGGTTGTGCCAGTAGTCTAGTGTGTGAGGGGTTGTGCCAGTAGTCTAGTGTGTGAGGGGTTGTGCCAGTAGTCTAGTGTGTGAGGGGTTGTGCCAGTAGTCTAGTGTGTGAGGGGTTGTGCCAGTAGTCTAGTGTGTGAGGGGTTGTGCCAGTAGTCTAGTGTGTGAGGGGTTGTGCCAGTAGTCTAGTGTGTGAGGGGTTGTGCCAGTAGTCTAGTGTGTGAGGGGTTGTGCCAGTAGTCTAGTGTGTGAGGGGTTGTGCCAGTAGTCTAGTGTGTGAGGGGTTGTGCCAGTAGTCTAGTGTGTGAGGGGTTGTGTCAGTAGTCTAGTGTGTGAGGGGTTGTGCCAGTAGTCTAGTGTGTGAGGGGTTGTGCCAGTAGTCTAGTGTGTGAGGGGTTGTGTCAGTAGTCTAGTGTGTGAGGGGTTATGTCAGTAGTCTAGTGTGTGAGGGGTTGTGTCAGTAGTCTAGTGTGTGAGGGGTTGTGTCAGTAGTCTAGTGTGTGAGGGGTTGTGTCAGTAGTCTAGTGTGTGAGGGGTTGTGTCAGTAGTCTAGTGTGTGAGGGGTTGTGTCAGTAGTCTAGTGTGTGAGGGGTTGTGTCAGTAGTCTAGTGTGTGAGGGGTTGTGGCAGTAGTCTAGTGTGTGAGGGGTTGTGGCAGTAGTCTAGTGTGTGAGGGGTTGTGTCAGTAGTCTAGTGTGTGAGGGGTTGTGTCAGTAGTCTAGTGTGTGAGGGGTTATGCCAGTAGTCTAGTGTGTGAGGGGTTGTGTCAGTAGTCTAGTGTGTGAGGGGTTGTGTCAGTAGTCTAGTGTGTGAGGGGTTGTGTCAGTAGTCTAGTGTGTGAGGGGTTGTGTCAGTAGTCTAGTGTGTGAGGGGTTGTGTCAGTAGTCTAGTGTGGGGGGTTGTGTCAGTAGTCTAGTGTGTGAGGGTTGTGTCAGTAGTCTAGTGTGTGAGGGGTTATGGCAGTAGTCTAGTGTGTGAGGGGTTATGGCAGTAGTCTAGTGTGTGAGGGGTTATGGCAGTAGTCTAGTGTGTGAGGGGTTATGGCAGTAGTCTAGTGTGTGAGGGGTTATGGCAGTAGTCTAGTGTGTGAGGGGTTATGGCAGTAGTCTAGTGTGTGAGGGGTTATGGCAGTAGTCTAGTGTGTGAGGGGTTATGGCAGTAGTCTAGTGTGTGAGGGGTTATGGCAGTAGTCTAGTGTGTGAGGGGTTGTGTCAGTAGTCTAGTGTGTGAGGGGTTGTGTCAGTAGTCTAGTGTGTGAGGGGTTGTGTCAGTAGTCTAGTGTGTGAGGGGTTGTGTCAGTAGTCTAGTGTGTGAGGGGTTATGTCAGTAGTCTAGTGTGTGGTTCGGGAATGTTTTGGAGACTGACAGGCAGCCAGGTCATTACCGTCAGATGATGTAATGGTCTGTTTTGGAGACTGACAGGCAGCCAGGTCATTACCGTCAGATGATGTAATGGTCTGTTTTGGAGGTGGACAGGCAGCCAGGTCATTACCGTCAGATGATGTAATGGTCTGTTTTGGAGACTGACAGGCAGCCAGGTCATTACCGTCAGATGAAGTAATGGTCTGTTTTGGAGGTGGACAGGCAGCCAGGTCATTACCGTCAGATGATGTAATGGTCTGTTTTGGAGACTGACAGGCAGCCAGGTCATTACCGTCAGATGAAGTAATGGTCTGTTTTGGAGGCTGACAGGCAGCCAGGTCATTGCCGTCAGATGAAGTAATGGTCTGTTTTGGAGGTGGACAGGCAGCCAGGTCATTACCGTCAGATGATGTAATGGTCTGTTTTGGAGACTGACAGGCAGGCAGGTCATTACCGTCAGATGATGTAATGGTCTGTTTTGGAGGCTGACAGGCAGCCAGGTCATTACCGTCAGATGACGTATTGGTGTGTTTTGGAGGCTGACAGGCAGGCAGGTCTCTAAGGACCCCTCTGCGGTGGCTCCATGACTGCCTGTCAGAGAAAGTCACAAACCAGGATGAGGTAACATACTCTGGCAACTCTGAAGGGAACAGAGTAAAACACAGGAATGGAGGTGACAACAGATCCATATCACGAAAAAAGACAGCGAGACAGGGCCGACGAGGATGAAGAAATCCAATCATCATCTCCCTGTTGTCCGCTGCTGCTATTCTCTGTTTATTCTATTGCCCCTGTCCTGTCTTTCTATTCACTATGACACTTTTGCAGTACACCACTATGTGTGTGTGTGTGTGTCTGTGGATGAAAGGGTCTGGTCTCCATCTGTGGCTCTTGCGCAGCTGGGCCATGATAGCGTGACCTAGGGTACTCTTCCTGTTGTCTGAAGAACTCAGTCTCTCACCCTACATCCCTCTCTTATATATATATATATCTCCCCATCTCTCACCCCATATTGTTCTCGCTCTCCCCCTCGCTCCTCACTAAATGACCAAAAGTATGTGGACACCTGCTCGTCTTACATCTCATTCCAAAATCACGGGGCATTAATATGGAGTTAGTCCCCCCTTTGCTGCTATAACAGCCTCTTCTCTTCCGGGATGGCTTTCGACTAGATGTTTGAACATTGCTGCTGGGACTTGCTTCCATTCAGCCTCAAGAACATTAGTGATGTTGGGCACTGATGTGGGCGATAAGGTCTGGCTCGCCGTCAATGTTCCAATTCATTGCAAAGGTGTTCGATGGGGTTGACGTCAGGGCTTTGTGCAGGCCAGTCAAGTTCTTCCACACTGATCTCGACAAACCATTTCTGTATTGACCTCGCTTTGTGCACAGGGACAGTTAAGAACAAATTATTATTTACAATGACTGCCTCCGCCGGCCAAACCCTAACCCGGACGATGCTGGGCCAATTGTGCTGGGCCAATTGTGCACCACCCAAATGGGAATCCCCAATCACGGCCGGTTGTGATACCCTGGTTCGATTCCAGGCTGTATGTAGTGACGCCTCTAGCACTGAAATGCAGTGCCTTTGACTGCTGCTCCACTCTTGAGTTTCATGCTGAAACAAGAAAACCCCTCCCCAAACTTTTGACAAAACGTTGGAAGCACAGAATTGTCTAGAATGTCATTGTACACTGCTCAAAAAAATAAAGGGAACACTTAAACAACACAATGTAACTCCAAGTCAATCACACTTCTGTGAAATCAAACTGTCCACTTAGGAAGCAACACTGATTGACAATACATTTCACATGCTGTTGTGCAAATGGAATAGACAAAAGGTGGAAATTATAGGCAATTAGCAAGACACCCCCAATAAAGGAGTGGTTCTGCAGGTGGTGACCATAGACCACTTCTCAGTTCCTATGCTTCCTGGCTGATGTTTTGGTCACTTTTGAATGCTGGCGGTGCTCTCACTCTAGTGGTAGCATGAGACGGAGTCTACAACCCACACAAGTAGCTCAGGTAGTGCAGTTCATCCAGGATGGCACATCAATGCGAGCTGTGGCAAAAAGGTTTGCTGTGTCTGTCAGCGTAGTGTCCAGAGCATGGAGGCACTACCAGGAGACAGGCCAGTACATCAGGAGACGTGGAGGAGGCCGTAGGAGGGCAACAACCCAGCAGCAGGACCGCTACCTCCGCCTTTGTGCAAGGAGGTGCACTGCCAGCGCCCTGCAAAATGACCTCCAAGAGGCTACAAATGTGCATGTGTCTGCTCAAACGGTCAGAAACAGACTCCATGAGGGTGGTATGAGGGCCCGACGTCCACAGGTGGGGGTTGTGCTTACAGCCCAACACCGTGCAGGACGTTTGGCATTTGCCAGAGAACACCAAGATTGGCAAATTCGCCACTGGCGCCCTGTGCTCTTCACAGATGAAAGCAGGTTCACACTGAGCACATGAGCACATGTGACAGACATGACAGAGTCTGGAGATGCCGTGGAGAACGTTCTGCTGCCTGCAACATCCTCCAGCATGACCGGTTTGGCGATGGGTCAGTCATGGTGTGGGGTGGCATTTCTTTGTGGGGCCGCACAGCCCTCCATGTGCTCGCCAGAGGTAGCCTGACTGCCATTAGGTACCGAGATGAGATCGTCAGACCCCTTGTGGGACCATATGCTGACACATACACATTTGTGGTCTGCTGGAGGTCATTTTGCAGGGCTCTGGCAGTGCACCTCCTTGCACAAAGGCGGAGGTAGTGGTCCTGCTGCTGGGTTGTTGCCCTCCTACGGCCTCCTCCACGTCTCCTGATGTACTGGCCTGTCTCCTGGTAGCGCCTCCATGCTCTGGACACTACGCTGACAGACACAGCAAACCTTTTTGCCACAGCTCGCATTGATGTGCCATTCTGGATGAACTGCACTACCTGAGCTACTTGTGTGGGTTGTAGACTCCGTCTCATGCTACCACTAGAGTGAGAGCACCGCCAGCATTCAAAAGTGACCAAAACATCAGCCAGGAAGCATAGGAACTGAGAAGTGGTCTGTGGTCACCACCTGCAGAATCACTCCTTTTTTGGGGGTGTCTTGCTACTTACCTATAATTTCCACCTTTTGTCTATTCCATTTGCACAACAGCATGTGAAATGTATTGTCAATCAGTGTTGCTTCCTAAGTGGACAGTTTGATTTCACAGAAGTGTGATTGACTTGGAGTTACATTGTGTTGTTTAAGTGTTCCCTTTATTTTTTTGAGCAGTGTATAATGTAGCATTATACATGGAGGCGCTTCACTGGGACTAAGGAGCCAGAACCATGAAAAACAGCCCCAGAACATTATTCCTTCTCCATCAAAATTCACAGTTGACAGTATGTATTGGGGAAGGTAGCGATCTCCTTGCATCCGCCAAATCCAGATTTGTCCATCGAAGTGCCAGATAGTGACACGTGGTTCACTCCAGAGAACGCATTTCCACTGCTCCAGAGTCTAATGGCGGTGAGCTTTACACCACTCCAGACGACGCTTGTCATTTCTCACAGTGATCTTAGGCTTGTGTGCGGCTGCTCGGCCATGGAAACCTATTTCATGAAGCTCCCGACGAACTGTGCTGACGTTGCTTCCAGAGGCATTTTGGAACTCGGTAGTGAATGTTGCAACCGAGGACTATTTTTACGCGCTGTGCTCTTCAGCACTCAGCGGTCCCGTTCTGTGAGCTTGTGTGGACTACCACTTGACGGCTGAGCCATTGTTGCTCCTAGACATTTCCACTTTACAGTAACAGCACTTACATTTTATCTTGGCAGCTCTAGCAGAGCAGAAATTTGACGAAGTGACCTGTTGGAAAGGTGGCATCCTATGATGGTGCCATGTTGAAAATCACGGAGCTCTTCAGTAAGGCCATTCTACTGCCAACGTTTGTCTATGGAGATCGCATGGCTGTGTGCTCAATTTTATACACCTATCAGCAGTGGGAATGGCTGAAATAGCTGAATCCCCTAATTTGAAGGGGTGCCCAAATACTTTTGTATTTATAGTGTATATACTGTTGAGTGCATTCGGGACCCCTTGACTTTTTCCACATTGTTTTACGTTACAGCCTTATTCTAAAATGGATTAAAGAAAACAAATTCCTCAGCAATCTACACACAATACTGTGCCACCGTCGCGGCTCGCTAACAAAGACTGTGCCCTTCCCCCTCTCTTTCTCAGTGGCAGACGTGATTAAAACATTTAAACGTGTTAACCCTCGCAAGGCTGCTGGCCTGGACGGCATCCCTAGACGGGTCCTCAGAGCATGCGCAGACCATCTGGCACACTCAAATCGCTTCCTAGCCCAGTCTGTTGTCCCCACATGCTTCAAGATGGCTACCATTGTTTCTGTACCCAAGAAGGCAAAGATAACTGAACTAAATGACTACCGCCCCATAGCACTTACTTCTGTCATCATAAAGTGCTTTGAGAGACTAGTCAAGGTTCATATCATAGTGGTGGCAGCATCATGCTGTTGGGATGTTTTTCTGTGGCAGGGACTGGGAAACTAGTCAGGATCGAGGCAAAGATGAACGGAGCAAAGTACAGAGAGATCCTTTATTGAAAACCAGCTCCAGAGCGCTCAGGACCTTAGAAGGTTCACATTCCAAAAGGACAACGACCCTAAGCACTCAGCAAATGAACGCAGGAGTGGCATCGGGACAAGTCGCTGAATGTCCTTGAGTGGCCCATCCAGAGCCCGGATTTGAACCCGATTGAACATCTCTGGAAAGACCTAAAAATATATTTGCAGCAAAGCTCCCAGTCCGACCTGACAGACCTTGAGAGGATCAGCAGAGAAGAATGGGAGAAACTCTGCAAATTAAATCAGAATTCTATTTGTACCATGCACTGAATTCCACAGGTGTAGACCTTACCGTGACATGCTTACTTTCAAGCCCACATTGCAGTTGAAAGAGTTAAAGTAAACTAAAATAAAATATAATTAATAACAAATAATTAAGGAGCAACAATAAAATAACAGTAGCGAGGCTATATACAGGGGGTTCTGGTACAGAGTCAATGTGGAGGCTATATACAGGGGGTTCTGGTACAGAGGCTATATACAGGGGGTACAGGTACAGAGTCAATGTGGAGGCTATATACAGGGGGTTCTGGTACAGAGGCTATATACAGGGGGTACAGGTACAGAGTCAATGTGGAGGCTATATACAGGGGGTTCTGGTACAGAGGCTATATACAGGGGGTACAGGTACAGAGTTAATGTGGAGGCTATATACAGGGGGTACAGGGACAGAGTCAATGTGTAGGCTATATACAGGGGGTACAGGTACAGAGTCAATGTGGGGCTATATACAAGGGGTACTGGTACAGAGTCAATGTGGAGGCTATATACAGGGGCTGCCGGTACAGAGTCAATGTGGAGGCTATATACAGGGTGTAATGGTACAGAGTCAATGTGGAGGCTATATACAGGGTGTTACGGTACAGAATCAATGTGGAAGCTATATACAGGGGGTACAGGTACAGAGTCAATGTGGAGGCTATATACAGGGGGTACAGGTACAGAGTCAATGTGGAGGCTATATACAGGAGGGTACAGATACAGAGTCAATGTGGAGGCTATATACAGGGGGTACAGGTACAGAGTTAATGTGGAGGCTATATACAGGGGGTACAGGTACAGAGTCAATGTGTAGGCTATATACAGGGGGTACAGGTACAGAGTCAATGTGTAGGCTATATACAGGGGGTACAGGTACAGAGTCAATGTGGGGCTATATACAAGGGGTACTGGTACAGAGTCAATGTGGAGGCTATATACAGGGGCTGCCGGTACAGAGTCAATGTGGAGGCTATATACAGGGTGTAATGGTACAGAGTCAATGTGGAGGCTATATACAGGGTGTTACGGTACGGAGTCAATGTGGAAGCTATATACAGGGGGTTCTGGCACAGAGTCAATGTGGAGGCTATATACAGGGGGTTCTGGTACAGAGGCTATATACAGGGGGTACAGGTACAGAGTCAATGTGGAGGCTATATACAGGGGGTACTGGTATAGAGTCAATGTGGAGGCTATATACAGGGGGTACAGGTACAGAGTCAATGTGTAGGCTATATACAGGGGGTACAGGTACAGAGTCAATGTGTTGGCTATATACAGGGGGTACTGGTACAGAGTCAATGTGTTGGCTATATACAGGGGGTACAGGTACAGAGTCAATATGTAGGCTATGTACAGGGGGTACAGGTACAGAGTCAATGTGTGGGGGCACCAGTTAGTCGAGGTAATTCAGGTACAGTAATATGTACATGTAGGTAGAGGTAAAGTGACTATGGATAATAAGCAAAGTAGCAGCAAGGGTATGGGTGGAGACAATGCAAATAGTCTAGGTAGCCATTTAATTAACTGTCAAGCAGTCTTATGGCTTGGGGGTAGAAGCTGTTAAGAAGCCTTTTGGACCTAGACTTTGTGCTCCGGTACCACTTGCCGTGCAGTAGCAGAGAAAACAGTCTTTGACTAGGGTGGTTGAAGTCCTTGGCAATTTGTAGGGCCTTCCTCTGACACCGCCTGGTATAGAGGTCCTGGATGGCAGGAAGCTTAGCCCCAGTGATGTACTGGGCCGTTCGCACTACCCTCTGTAATGCCTGCGGTCGGAGGCCGAGCAGTTGCCATACCAGGCGGTGATGCAACCAGTCAGGATGCTCTCGATGGTGCAGCTGTAGAACTTTTTGAGGATCTGGAGACCCATGCCAAATCTTTTCAGTCTCCTGAGGGGGAATAGGTGTTGTTGTGCCCTCTTCACGACTGTCTTGGTGTGTTGACGTGTGACAATGGTGTTGACGTGAGCATCATACCCAAGAAGACTCAAGGATGTAATCGCTGCTGATTGAACAAAGTACTGACTAAAGGGTCTGAATACTTATATAAATGTGATATTTCCGGTTTTAATTTGTAATACATTGTCAAAAAAAATATGTTTAAATCTGTTTTTGCTTTGGCATCACAGGGTATTGTGTGAAGATTGATGAGGGGGAAAAAAACGATTTAATCAATTTTAGAATAAGGCTGTAACGCAACACACGTGGAAAAAGTCAAGGGGTCTGAATACTTTCCGAATTCATTGTATATTACATACATACACTACCGTTCAAAAGTTTGGGGTCACTTAGAAATGTCTTGTTTTTGAAAGAAAAGCATTTTTTTTTATCCATTAAAATAACATCAAATTGATCAGAAATACAGAGTAGACATTGTTAATGTTGTAAATGACTATTGTAGCTAGAAACAGCAGATTTTTTATGGAATGTCTACATAGGCGTACAGAGGCCCATTATCAGCAACCATCACTCCTGTGTTCCAATGGCACGTTGTGTTAGCTAATCCAAGTTTATCATTTTAATAAAAGGCTAATTGATAATTTGCAATTATGTTAGCACTGCTGATAACTGTTGTTCTGATTAAAGAAGCAATTAAACTGGCCTTGTTTAGACTAGTTGAGTATCTGGAGCATCAGCATTTGTGGGTTCGATTACAGGCTCAAATGGCCAGAAACAAAGAACTTTTTGTTCTGAGAAATGAAGGCTATTCCATGCGAGAAATTGCCAAGAAACTGAAGATCTTGTACAATGATGTGTTCTACTCCCTTCACAGAACAGCGCAAACTGTCTCTAACCAGAATAGAAAGAGTTGGAGGCCCCGGTGCACAACTGAGCAAGAGGACAAGTACATTAGAGTGTCTAGTTTTAGAAACAGACGCCTCACAAGTCCTCAACTGGCAGCTTCATTAAATTGTACCCGCAAAACACCAGTCTCAACGTCAACAGTGAAGAGGAGACTCCGGGATGCTGGCCTTCTAGGCAGAATTGCAAAGAAAAAGACATCTCAGACTGGCCAATAAAAATAAAAGATTAAGATGGGCAAAAGAACACGGACACTGGACAGAGGAACTCTGCCTGGAAGGCCAGCATCCCGGAGTTGCCTCTTCACTGTTGACGTCGAGACTGGTGTTTTGCGGGTACTATTTAATGAAGCTGCCAGTGACCCCAAACTTTTGAACAGTATTGTATAGACACCTCTCTCTCCAACTATCCCTCCCTTGCACTCCCCATATCTCTCTCTCTCTTTCCCTCCATCTCTCTCTCACCCTCCAAATTTCTCTCTTCATCCCTCACTCTCCATCCCTCTCTCTTTCCCTCCATCCTTCTCTCTCATCCTCCATCTCTCTCTCTCTTTCCCTCCATCCCTCTCCCTCCATCCTTCATCTCTCTCTCTCTTTCCCTCCATCTCTCTCTCTAACTGTATCTCTGATCAGATCACCTCTTTCCAGGTTGATAGCAGCCAGACTGTGGTTAAAGATCAGGTGTGTGTAGATAGACAGTCACTTGAGGCTGTTATCTGGCCGAGGGCCCTGCTGTAGCCCTGTGTGTGTGTTTACTGTCATCTCTCACAACAGAGCAGAGCCAAGGACCATAACAATATCAGGCAGACCTCCCAGTCTGAAACAGACCCTCTCATCTGTACATAACATATGCTGTTTGCAGCATGCACTCAATCATAATGTAGCCTGCTCTTCAGTGTGTGTGTGTGTGTGTGTGTGTGTGTGTGTGTGTGTGTGTGTGTGTGTGTGTGTGTGTGTGTGTGTGTGTGTGTGTGTGTGTGTGTGTGTGTGTGTGTGTGTGTGTGTGTGTGTGTGTGTGTGTGTGTGTGTGTGTGTGTGTGTGTGTGTGTGCATACCTCCAGCACCCTGTGGTGGCAGCTAACACTACAAAGCGCAGCTTGAAGGATTACTGAAGACACATTGTTTTGCTGCCGGTCAGTAATTCAATTACTGGCTGAAAGCTTTAATCTTCACTTGAAAGACATCCTGTAACTTTCTAAAGAATCCTGGTAGTTCCTGGGTGTAGTGCCTGGTAATTGGTTATGCTGGGTTGGTAGTTCCTGGATGTAGTGCCTGGTAATTGGTTATGCTGGGTTGGTAGTTCCTGGATGTAGTGCCTGGTAATTGGTTATGCTGGGTTGATAGTTCCTGGATGTAGTACCTGGTAATTGGTTATGCTGGGTCTCTAGTTCCTGGATGTAGTGCCTGGTAATTGGTTATGCTGGGTTGGTAGTTCCTGGATGTAGTGCCTGGTAATTGGTTATGCTGGGTTGGTAGTTCCTGGATGTAGTGCCTGGTAATTGGTTATAATGGGTTGGTAGTTCCTGGATGTAGTGCCTGGTAATTGGTTATGCTGGGTTGGTAGTTCCTGGATGTAGTACCTGGTAATTGGTTATGCTGGGTTGGTAGTTCCTGGATGTAGTGCCTGGTAATTGGTTATGCTGGGTCTCTAGTTCCTGGATGTAGTACCTGGTAATTGGTTATGCTGGGTTGGTAGTTCCTGGATGTAGTACCTGGTAATTGGTTATGCTTGGTTGGTAGTTCCTGGATGTAGTACCTGGTAATTGGTTATGCTGGGTTGGTAGTTCCTGGATGTAGTACATGGTAATTGTTTATGCTGGGTCTCTAGTTCCTGGATGTAGTGCCTGGTAATTGGTTATGCTGGGTTGGTAGTTCCTGGATGTAGTACCTGGTAATTGGTTATGCTGGGTTGGTAGTTCCTGGATGTAGTGCCTGGTAATTGGTTATGCTGGGTTGGTAGTTCCTGGATGTAGTACCTGGTAATTGGTTATGCCGGGTTGGTAGTTCCTGGATGTAGTGCCTGGTAATTGGTTATGCTGGGTTGGTAGTTCCTGGATGTAGTGCCTGGTAATTGGTTATGCTGGGTTGGTAGTTCCCGGATGTAGTTCCTGGTAATTGGTTATGCTGGGTTGATAGTTCCTGGATGTAGTGTCTGGTAATTGGTAATGCTGGGTTGATAGTTCCTGGATGTAGTGCCTGGTAATTGGTTATGCTGGGTTGGTAGTCCCTGGTAATTGGTTATGCTGGGTCTCTAGTTCCTGGATGTAGTACCTGGTAATTGGTTATGCTGGGTTGGTAGTTCCTGGATGTAGTGCCTTGTAATTGGTTATGCTGGGTTGGTAGTTCCTGGATGTAGTTCCTGGTAATTGGTTATGCTGGGTTGGTAGTTCCTGGATGTAGTACCTGGTAATTGGTTATGCTGGTTTGGTAGTTCCTGGATGTAGTGCCTGGTAATTGGTTATGCTGGGTTGATAGTTCCTGGATGTAGTGCCTGGTAATTGGTTATGCTGGGTTGGTAGTTCCTGGATGTAGTGCCTGGTAATTGGTTATGCTGGGTTGGTAGTTCCTGGATGTAGTGCCTGGTAATTGGTTATGCTGGGTTGGTAGTTCCTGGATGTAGTGCCTGGTAATTGGTTATGCTGGGTTGGTAGTTCCTGGATGTAGTGCCTGGTAATTGGTTATGCTGGGTCTCTAGTTCCTGGATGTAGTGCCTGGTAATTGGTTATGCTGGGTTGGTAGTTCCTGGATGTAGTGCCTGGTAATTGGTTATGCTGGGTTGGTAGTTCCTGGATGTAGTGCCTGGCAATTGGTTATGCTGGGTTGGTAGTTCCTGGATGTAGTGCCTGGCAATTGGTTATGCTGGGTTGGTAGTTCCTGGTAATTGGTTATGCTGGGTCTCTAGTTCCTGGATGTAGTGCCTGGTAATTGGTTATGCTGGGTTGGTAGTTCCTGGATGTACTGCCTGGCAATTGGTTATGCTGGGTTGGTAGTTCCTGGTAATTGGTTATGCTGGGTCTCTAGTTCCTGGATGTAGTGCCTGGTAATTGGTTATGCTGGGTTGGTAGTTCCTGGATGTAGTGCCTGGTAATTGGTTATGCTGGGTTGATAGTTCCTGGATGTAGTGCCTGGTAATTGGTTATGCTGAGTCTCTAGTTCCTGGATGTAGTGCCTGGTAATTGGTTATGCTGGGTTGAAAGTTCCTGGATGTAGTTCCTGGTAATTGTTTATGCTGGGTCTCTAGTTCCTGGATGTAGTACCTGGTAATTGGTTATGCTGGGTTGATTGTTCCTGGATGTAGTACCTGGTAATTGGTTATGCTGGGTTGATAGTTCCTGGATGTAGTGCCTGGTAATTGGTTATGCTGGGTTGGTAGTTACTGGATGTAGTGCCTGGTAATTGGTTATGCAGGGTTGATAGTTCCTGGATGTAGTGCCTGGTAATTGGTTATGCTGGGTTGATATTTCCTGGATGTAGTTCCTGGTAATTGGTTATGCTGGGTTGGTAGTTCCTGGATGTAGTGCCTGGTAATTGGTTATGCTGGGTTGGTAGTTCCTGGATGTAGTGCCTGGTAATTGGTTATGCTGGGTTGGTAGTTCCTGGATGTAGTGCCTGGTAATTGGTTATGCTGGGTTGGTAGTTCCTGGATGTAGTGCCTGGTAATTGGTTATGCTGGGTTGATAGTTCCTGGATGTAGTGCCTGGTGATTGGTTATGCTGGGTTGATAGTTGGAATGGAACAGAGATAAAGTGTAAGGTCATTTCAGTGTCTGAGTTAAGTAGTGACTGTGCTACGGTGGTGTAGTAATGCATGGGGTATTAAACTAAAACTGTAGCAGCAACACTAATACCAGAGGTGGGACCAAGTCATTGTTTTACAAGTCACAAGGAAGTCTCAAGTCTAAGCACTCAAGTCCCAAGTCAAGTCCCAAGTCAAGACAGGCAGGTCCGAGTCAAGTGTCAAGTCAAGTCTCAAGGCCTAAACTTTTAAGTCTCGAGTCCTAAGAAGTCATATTGTGCTCTTCACCAAATGTAATACCATTTCATATGTTTAACAAGAGTAATAGTTAGTATTTTACATTTACGCAAAAATATCTATACTTTTATTACTTTCCAAATAAACGTTATATTTCCATGGAAATACATGGGAAGCCATGAGAAAGCCCCCCCCCCAATAGTGATCGACTACCGAGTATTGCTATGGGGCGCAATCGGGCGATGTAGGCTTGTACGCAATCGCCCAACCTTAACACACACTCTCTCTGTGTGGTTACAGTAGGCTAACGTATGTCAGGCAGGCAGGATTTAGGCTACCAACTGCCTAGCCAGTTGCTGCCGGTCAGGCACTACATCAATCTTGGGCGCACTGATCACGTTCCCACACTGACTGACTGTGTGGAGGTTCATTGATTTAACATTACGTTAGCCTACATGATACACCAGTAAAGTAATAAAATATATAGCTGTCGGCTATATTAGCCACGACTTACCTTTCTTTGTGCAGCTTCAAATGTCTAACAAAGTTGGAAATTGTTGCGCCTCCGTCTGTCATTTTCTTCCACATGTTTTGCAAGTTGCAATCCGTTTTTTGTTGATACAGCGTCGTCTTTATATCCGAAAATAAGATTTTGCGTATTATCTTTCCAAGGGTTCCAGCTGAATTCACCCACCGAAGTTCCTCTGCACTGCCACGCACAACTTTTTCTCAGCTGGCACAATTTGATTGGCTGTTGTCCGATTCAAACTGTAATCCGTTAAATGAAGAGTTTATACGCTGCACACTTTTTTTTTTAATAGCATCATTTTTAATATCTGGGCTTGGGGAGGGTATCAAGTCAGGTCGAGTCATAAGGCTCAAGTCCAAGTCAAGTCACTGGTGTTACAGTCAAAGTCAAGTCATCCTATTTGTGACTCGAGTCGACACCTCTGACTAATACTGAGCAACACGGCAACTTCATGCTAAATCAATTCAAATTCTATTGGTCACATACACATGTTTAGCAGATGTTATGGCAGGTGTAGCAAAATGTGGTTGTGGGGGGGGGGACGACGACGACGACTAATAGTGGAAGTTTGAACTAATATATCTTTATTAAACATACTGTAGAGATGACCGTAGTGAATGGCATTGGGCGTGTGGGGGGGTAAGGAAGGATGAAATAAGGACAGGATGGTAAATATTCCTTACAGATGTAGGCTCTTAACTTGACCTGTAATGTTCCAGCAAAATAATTCTGCTGCAACAGGATTTGAACCTTTAGTCCATACTGTTTCTTGATCGGTGGTTAAACTATTAGCTGGTCATAATGAAGCTACATGACAAGTGGTATCCTGTAAATAAAACCGTTTGTTAGTGCGGGTTTTCAGTGAATTTATGGAAATCACGAAGCTCCTCTTCACTCTCAGCAACAAAAGCTGTTTGTTTGCTCTGCAAGATGTAATGAGTGTCTACTATTAACCACACATTGTGTTGTGAGGAAGCATGTTTGTTGTTTCCTCTGCGTCACAAATGGCACCCAAATCCCTGTGATCAAATTAAGATGCTACATTTGTATATAGTGCACTACTTTAACATTTGATAACAGCATGACTCAGAAAGGTAAACTCTACCAGTACCAGTTGTTTAAGCTGACGTACTGTTGCGTACGCCTCTTGGAGGGGGGAACGCAGCACCCTGCTACACTCAACTCCCCGTGGAGTGAAAGAGGTATGGGATTTTAGTTGTGGGTAAGGATGACAGAAACAGAGAAGTTTACCGTTAACAGGGAATGTATTCCTTCACACGGTAAATATGGGAAAAAGGGTCTGGACAGACCCAAAGCAAAGAGAGTAAAAGTTAGAGCCCCCTCTCCTACCTTACTTGCCTACTCACAACTCACCTAACTAGCACCACCTGGCGCACTAAACAACATATAGGGGATGGTCTCTCTGAGCAACACCCAACACAGAACATACCAATCAGCTCTCTCTGAGCAACACCCAACACAAGACATACCAATCAGCTCTCTCTGAGCAACACCCAACACAGAACATACCAATCAGCTCTCTCTGAGCAACACCCAACACAGAACATACCAATCAGCTCTCTCTGAGCAACACCCAACACAGGACACATACCAATCAGCTCTCTCTGAGCAACACCCAACACAGAACACATACCAATCAGCTCTCTCTGAGCAACACAGGACACATACCAATCAGCTCTCTCTGAGCAACACCCAACACAGGACATACCAATCAGCTCTCTCTGAGCAACACAGAACATACCAATCAGCTCTCTCTGAGCAGCACCCAACACAGGACAGACCAATCAGCTCTCTCTGAGCAACACCCAACACAGGACATACCAATCAGCTCTCTCTGAGCAACACCCAACACAGGACATACCAACCAGCTCTCTCTGAACAACACCCAACACAGGACATACCAATCAGCTCTCTCTGAGCAACACCCAGCATACCAATCAGCTCTCTCTGAGCAACACCCAACACAGGACATACCAATCAGCTCTCTCTGAGCAACACCCAACACAGGACATACCAATCAGCTCTCTCTGAGCAACACAGGACATACCAATCAACTCTCTCTGAGCAACACCCAACATACCAATCAGCTCTCTCTGAGCAACACCCAACATACCAATCAGCTCTCTCTGAGCAACACCCAACACAGGACAGACCAATCAGCTCTCTCTGAGCAACACCCAACACAGGACATACCAATCAGCTCTCTCTGAGCAACACCCAACACAGGACATACCAATCAGCTCTCTCTGAGCAACACCCAACACAGGACATACCAATCAGCTCTCTCTGAGCAACACCCAACACAGGACATACCAATCAGCTCTCTCTGAGCAACACCCAACATACCAATCAGCTCTCTCTGAGCAACACCCAACACAGGACATACCAATCAGCTCTCTCTGAGCAACACCCAACACAAGACATACCAATCAGCTCTCTCTGAGCAACACCCAACACAGAACACATACCAATCAGCTCTCTCTGAGCAACACAGGACACATACCAATCAGCTCTCTCTGAGCAACACCCAACACAGGACATACCAATCAGCTCTCTCTGAGCAACACCCAACACAGGACATACCAATCAGCTCTCTCTGAGCAACACCCAACACAGGACATACCAATCAGCTCTCTCTGAACAACACCCAACACAGGACATACCAATCAGCTCTCTCTGAGCAACACCCAACATACCAATCAGCTCTCTCTGAGCAACACCCAACACAGGACATACCAATCAGCTCTCTCTGAGCAACACCCAACACAGGACATACCAATCAGCTCTCTCTGAGCAACACCCAACACAGGACAGACCAATCAGCTCTCTCTGAGCAACACCCAACACAGGACATACCAATCAGCTCTCTCTGAGCAACACCCAACACAGGACATACCAATCAGCTCTCTCTGAGCAACACCCAACACAGAACACATACCAATCAGCTCTCTCTGAGCAACACAGGACACATACCAATCAGCTCTCTCTGAGCAACACCCAACACAGAACATACCAATCAGCTCTCTCTGAGCAACACAGAACATACCAATCAGCTCTCTCTGAGCAACACCCAACACAGGACAGACCAATCAGCTCTCTCTGAGCAACACCCAACACAGGACATACCAATCAGCTCTCTCTGAGCAACACCCAACACAGGACATACCAATCAGCTCTCTCTGAGCAACACCCACCATACCAATCAGCTCACTCTGAGCAACACCCAACACAGGACATACCAATCAGCTCTCTCTGAGCAACACCCAACACAGGACATACCAATCAGCTCTCTCTGAGCAACACAGGACATACCAATCAGCTCTCTCTGAGCAACACAGGACATGCCAATCAACTCTCTCTGAGCAACACCCAACATACCAATCAGCTCTCTCTGAGCAACACCCAACACAGGACATACCAATCAGCTCTCTCTGAGCAACACCCAACACAGGACATACCAATCAGCTCTCTCTGAGCAACACCCAACACAGGACATACCAATCAGCTCTCTCTGAGCAACACCCAACATACCAATCAGCTCTCTCTGAGCAACACCCAACACAGGACATACCAATCAGCTCTCTCTGAGCAACACAGGACAAACCAATCAGCTCTCTCTGAGCAACACCTAACACAGAACATATCAATCAGCTCTCTCTGAGCAACACCCAACACAGGACATACCAATCAGCTCTCTCTGAGCAACACCCAACACAGGACATACCAATCAGCTCTCTCTGAGCAACACCCAACACAGGACATACCAATCAGCTCTCTCTGAGCAACACCCAACACAGGACATACCAATCAGCTCTCTCTGAGCAACACAGAACATACCAATCAGCTCTCTCTCTGAGCAACACCCAACACAGGACAGACCAATCAGCTCTCTCTGAGCAACACAGGACATACCAATCAGCTCTCTCTGAGCAACACCCAACACAGGACACATACCAATCAGCTCTCTCTGAGCAACACCCAACACAGGACATACCAATCAGCTCTCTCTGAGCAACACCCAACATACCAATCAGCTTTCTCTGAGCAACACCCAACACAGGACAAACCAATCAGCTCTCTCTGAGCAACACCTAACACAGAACATATCAATCAGCTCTCTCTGAGCAACACCCAACACAGGACATACCAATCAGCTCTCTCTGAGCAACACCCAACACAGGACATACCAATCAGCTCTCTCTGAACCAACACCCAACACAGGACATACCAATCAGCTCTCTCTGAGCAACACAGAACATACCAATCAGCTCTCTCTCTGAGCAACACCCAACACAGGACAGACCAATCAGCTCTCTCTGAGCAACAAAGGACATACCAATCAGCTCTCTCTGAGCAACACCCAACATACCAATCAGCTCTCTCTGAGCAACACCCAACACAGGATATACCAATCAGCTCTCTCTGAGCAACACAGGACAAACCATTTAGCTCTCTCTGAGCAACACCTAACACAGAACATATCAATCAGCTCTCTCTGAGCAACACCCAACACAGGACATACCAATCAGCTCTCTCTGAGCAACACCCAACACAGGACATACCAATCAGCTCTCTCTGAGCAACACCCAACACAGGACATACCAATCAGCTCTCTCTGAGCAACACAGAACATACCAATCAGCTCTCTCTCTGAGCAACACCCAACACAGGACAGACCAATCAGCTCTCTCTGAGCAACACAGGACATACCAATCAGCTCTCTCTGAGCAACACCCAACACAGGACACATACCAATCAGCTCTCTCTGAGCAACACCCAACACAGGACATACCAATCAGCTCTCTCTGAGCAACACCCAACATACCAATCAGCTTTCTCTGAGCAACACCCAACACAGGACAAACCAATCAGCTCTCTCTGAGCAACACCTAACACAGAACAAATCAATCAGCTCTCTCTGAGCAACACCCAACACAGGACATACCAATCAGCTCTCTCTGAGCAACACCCAACACAGGACATACCAATCAGCTCTCTCTGAGCAACACCCAACACAGGACATACCAATCAGCTCTCTCTGAGCAACACAGAACATACCAATCAGCTCTCTCTCTGAGCAACACCCAACACAGGACAGACCAATCAGCTCTCTCTGAGCAACACAGGACATACCAATCAGCTCTCTCTGAGCAACACCCAACACAGGACACATACCAATCAGCTCTCTCTGAGCAACACCCAACACAGGACATACCAATCAGCTCTCTCTGAGCAACACCCAACATACCAATCAGCTTTCTCTGAGCAACACCCAACACAGGACATACCAATCAGCTCTCTCTGAGCAACACCCAACATACCAATCAGCTTTCTCTGAGCAACACAGGACATACCAATCAGCTCTCTCTGAGCAACATAGAACATACCAATCAGCTCTCTCTGAGCAAAGGATCACTGGCTTATATACAGCTGGAGAAGGAGTCTGTAATTGCAGACAGCTGTATCCCCTGATGAGAGGACAGGGTCAGCTCCAATTAGCAATGGGGCCAACCAATCAGCTGCTTGGGGGAATCCAGGAATCTATTTCCTGAAATATACACACAAAAAACAACAGAGAAACTGGGGAACGTAACACGTACGTATTGAATTCACTACTCTACCAGTTGTTTAAGCTGACGTACGTATTGAATTCACTACTCTACCAGTTGTTTAAGCTGACGTACGTATTGAATTCACTACTCTACCAGTTGTTTAAGCTGACGTACGTATTGAATTCACTACTCTACCAGTTGTTTAAGCTGACGTACGTATTGAATTCACTACTCTACCAGTTGTTTAAGCTGACGTACGTATTGAATTCACTACTCTACCAGTTGTTTAAGCTGACGTACGTATTGAATTCACTGCTCTACCAGTTGTTTAAGCTGACGTACGTATTGAATTCACTGCTCTACCAGTTGTTTAAGCTGACGTACATATTGAATTCACTGCTCTACCAGTACCAGTTGTTTAAGCTGACGTACGTATTGAATTCACTACTTTACCAGTTGTTCAAGCTGACGTACATATTGAATTCACTACTTTACCAGTTGTTTAAGCTGACGTACGTATTGAATTCACTGCTCTACCAGTACCAGTTGTTTAAGCTGACGTACGTATTGAATTCACTGCTCTACCAGTACCAGTTGTTTAAGCTGACGTACGTATTGAATTCACTACTCTACCAGTTGTTTAAGCTGACGTACGTATTGAATTCACTGCTCTACCAGTACCAGTTGTTTATCGATGTACGTATCGTCCTCACTGACTTCACTGCCTTCCTCAGAGCTTTTCTTTGAAAACTATGACCAGGGCCCATACCCACACAGATCCATATCATTTTATTAATAACAATATAGAAAGGCCTCAGAGGCCCAGCAGTGATTCAACTCTGGTACGGACAGCTTCTGCAGAATGGCTCAACAAATGACTGACTCTCCAACAATGTTCTTCTCTGGTCACATTCAGAGAGAGGCTTCCAGCACTGATCCGGAGGGAACATCTAAGGACTATTGCGCGCACAGTGGTGTGTCTATGTGTGTGTGTGTGTGTGAGCATACAATCATGCATGCGTGTCTGCGCATGTGTGTGAGTGCCCGTGTGTGTGTGTGAGTGCCCGTGTGTGTGTGTGTGTGTGCCCGTGTGTGCCCGTGTGTGCCCGTGTGTGTGTGTGTGTGTGTGTGTGTGTGTGTGTGTGTGTGTGTGTGTGTGTGTGTGTGTGTGTGTGTGTGTGTGTGTGTGTGTGTGTGTGTGTGTGTGTGTGTGTGTGTGTGTGTGTGTGGACTATTGTTCTGTCTGCTATTTGCAGGCTCAGCTTGACAGGACTCCCAGATGCTACACTAGAGCTAGCTACCTGAACGGGAAACAAGAGGCTTGTATCTGATCTAGAATATGCAGCTGATCATGTTGAAGGAGTATGTCATGCCAATGTTAAATACATCATATTCTCAAAGCCCCAGCTCAAAGTCCTAGTCAGGTCCAGCAACAGTTTGACAGCCTTCATGTTTAGTCGAAGACTGAGTCTACCTAGGTGTCACTACAGACCCTGTTTAGATTCCGGGCTGTATCACAACCGGCCGTGATTCGGGAGTCCCATAGGGTGGCGCACAATTGGCCGAGCGTCGTTAGGGTTTGGCCGGGTTAGAGTTTGGCCGGGTTAGGGATGGGCCGGGTTAGGGTTTGGTAGTGCACTACTTCTGACCAGGACCCATAGTAGTGCACTACTTTTGACCAGGACGCATATGGCTCTGGTCAAATATGTTGTCATTTAGGGTTTCCCCTGAGCCTAGGCCTGTATGTAGGACAGTATGTCCTGCTCATACAGTAGAAGAGGCAGATTCAAACCCCAGCAGATGACTTCAAAAACACATCAAAGAAACAGTTCCCACAACAAACAGGAACGTCTGTGAGACAACAGTCCACTATTTTCAGTGCAGAGACAGACAGAGCACACGTTGCTTTTCCACACCTTCCTCAACATCATCAAAGGCTCGTACATTTCTCACACACAGAGTATGGCCGCATACACAAAACGCACCCACACACTCTTCATGGAGCTGCTATAAGACGTGAACGGTGACATGATTGTGTGTGAATGAGAAAGCAGAAATAGCGCCCTCAGGAGCCCGACCATCTCTCTAAGCCAGGAAGGAGAAGACTGTCTCTGCTCCTGCCTGCCTTCATGATTTTAATTTGATTCTGATATCAAGCCCTCTTTCTCCCATGCTCCCCTGCTCCTTCAACACGCGTGAAATTACCAACGCCATTATCTATAATTGATTTACTTATTTGCTTATTGTTTCTGTGTCCCTATCAACAGCGTGAAGGAGAAGGTGCAGGGCGTGTTCGTTAACTAGGACACCGTGGCAGGGTAACAGCCCACGCTTCTCTGGCTGGCTAACTGTGATATGGGAGCTTCGCTTTCTCTGCTTCATCTCCACCACCCCACCTCTTCGCCTCTCCGACCCACCACCTCTCATACCCACTTCTCTACCGACCCAGCTCTCAGACCCACCTCTCTACCGACCCACCTCTCAGATCCACCTCTCCACCGACCCACCTCTCATACCCACTTCTCTACCGACCCAGCTCTCAGACCCACCTCTCTACCGACCCACCTCTCCACCGACCCACCTCTCATACCCACTTCTCTACCGACCCAGCTCTCAGATCCACCTCTCCACCACCCCACCTCTCAGACCCACCTCACTACCGACCCACCTCTCAGATCCACCTCTCCACCTCTCAGACCCACCTCTCTACCGACCCACCTCTCAGATCCACCTCTCCACCGACCCACCTCTCAGACCCACCTCTCTACCGACCCACCTCTCAGATCCACCTCTCCACCACTCCAGCTCTCAGATCCACCTCTCCACCACCCCAGCTCTCAGACCCACCTCTCTACCGACCCACCTCTCAGATCCACCTCTCCACCGACCCACCTCTCAGACCCACCTCTCTACCGACCCACCTCTCAGATCCACCTCTCCACCGACCCACCTCTCAGACCCACCTCTCTACCGACCCACCTCTCAGATCCACCTCTCCACCACTCCAGCTCTCAGACCCACCTCTCTACCGACCCTCCTCTCAGATCCATCTCTCCAGCTCTCAGATCCACCTCTCTACCGACCCCAGCTCTCAGATCCACCTCTCCACCACCCAAGCTCTCAGATCCACCTCTCCACCACCCAAGCTCTCAGATCCACCTCTCTACTGACCCACCTCCCCACCTCTCAGACACACCCCTCCACTGCAGGACTCAGTCCCAACTAAATTGCCGGTTTGGGTGTGGCGTGGGGGTATGGATTTTTTTCCATCAGCAAATGACAGCGCAATGAGGCGATATGAGGTCTGTATGCTAATGAGCTGACACTGCAGTGGGGGTTGAGCTGGGGAGACAGAGGAAAGGGGACAAGATGAGAGGAGAGGAAAGGAGAGCCACAATGACCAGCGGGCCAGACACATCGGGCCAATGTGGTTCCAATTACACAGACAAGGGTTGTGGGTTCCTGGATGGGCCACGTGTACTGAATAGGCTGCATATGTTAACTGTAAGATACTTTGGACATGTCTGCTGAATGACTGTTACACATTATCAAGTATTATAGGAGTGAACAGGACCAGAGACGTCTGTTTACAAGGCTCTGCAGCAGAACACTTATGATGTTAAGAGTAGGACATTGTCTTTTCCCTATCTGGGCAAACCTTTTGACCACATCTAGATACTGAGTCTACCGAGAGTGTCTACCGAGACCCTACAGTGACCCTACAGAGTGTGTACCGAGACCCTACAGTGACCCTACAGAGTGTGTACCGAGACCCTACAGTGACCCTACAGAGTGTGTACCGAGACCCTACAGTGACCCTACAGAGTGTGTACCGAGACCCTACAGTGACCCTACAGAGTGTGTACCGAGACCCTACAGTGACCCTACAGAGTGTGTACCGAGACCCTACAGTGACCCTACAGAGTGTGTACCGAGACCCTACAGTGACCCTACAGTGACCCTACAGAGTGTCTACCGAGACCCTACAGTGACCCTACAGTGACCCTACAGAGTGTCTACCGAGAGTGTACCGTGACCCTACTGTGACCCTACAGAGTGTGTACCGAGACCCTACAGTGACCCTACAGTGACCCTACAGAGTGTCTACCGAGAGTGTACCGTGACCCTACTGTGACCCTACAGAGTGTGTACCGAGACCCTACAGTGACCCTACAGAGTGTGTACCGAGACCCTACAGTGACCCTACAGAGTGTCTACCGAGAGTGTACCGTGACCCTACTGTGACCCTACAGAGTGTGTACCGAGACCCTACAGTGACCCTACAGTGACCCTACAGAGTGTCTACCGAGAGTGTACCGTGACCCTACTGTGACCCTACAGAGTGTGTACCGAGACCCTACAGTGACCCTACAGAGTGTGTACCGAGACCCTACAGTGACCCTACAGAGTGTGTACCGAGACCCTACAGTGACCCTACAGTGACCCTACAGAGTGTCTACCGAGAGTGTACCGTGACCCTACAGTGACCCTACAGAGTGTCTACCGAGAGTGTACCGTGACCCTACTGTGACCCTACTGTGATCTGAGCTCCGCCTACCTGGCAGGCCCAGAGAGCAAATCGAGCGCACCTATAGGCCTACGGCTGGCCAATCAGACAGCTCAGATCACCGTGTCTGCACAGTTTCCTCAAGCCATAGACTGTAAAAAAATAAACCTTGAACGCAATGCAAAGTTGATCTTGTGAAATTTCTAAACATTTAAAACATTGACTAGAGACAGACAACGAATACAGTAAAGAGCTTCTTTTTATGAGTAAGGTCACGTTTAAGTTGTTATTCAACACTGTCAACACTTTGTTCAACACTTTATGAGCCATAAAATGTGAGTTCTCCCTACTTCCACTTACAATGAATGAGTATACCAAAGTGTTCCGGAAAAGCTTGTTGTTAGATTTGTCTTTTTTAATATCGAGGAATATTTCACTTTCTCTGGCCGTAGGAGTAACAGCATGAATTGGTGCATGAGGCAGAAATAATCTAGTACGACTTAAGTTCCCCATCAGCTGGAAGACTGTGTCCTCTTTTCTCCGCGGAGGGAAGGAGAACGAAGGAATTTTGAGTCGGGTGAGAGGCAGCCTCACACTGTCCTCAACAGGAGTACCGCTGAGGACAGTGGTGTCTCTCTATCACAGGTGAAGGATCTTTTAAACAAACAAAAATTGTTCTACGAGCAGTTGTTACAACAACAAGAAAATAGCTCCAAGTGTTTTGTCCAAAAACTGTTGGATTCAACTAATAAAAGAATGGACAACCTGACCAGAGAGGTCCAGGACCTGGAGAACAGTTTGCAGTTCTCCCAGGGTCAGCTCAATGAGTTGAAATAGGAGAACGGCAAGATGACAGCAATCTGTAAGTAATTGAGAGAGGACATCAGTTCTGTGTGTGAATCCATGATAACATGGACAAGGGAGGGACAATCAAGTGGAATAACATGGTTGTGGACGGAATTGCAGAATCTCCGCATGAGACCTGGACGGAGTCTGAGAACAACGTGAGGGAAATGATCTCTGAGAAACTGAAGATTGACGACAGGAAGATTTGAGGTGGAGCGCAACCACAGGACTGGAAACCCCACCACCGTCCCAGGTGACAGGCCCAAGTCGATAGTGGTCAAGTTTCTGAGCTTCAAGGACGAGGTAACTGTTCTGGAAAGAGACAAGAACTTGAGAGGAACGTACACCTTCTTCAACAAGGTCTATCCTGAAGCTGTGCACCATACGAGGAAAGAACTGATCCCAGCCATGAAAGCTGTCAGAGCATGTGGGGACATTGCTTACATCCCCCATGACAAGATCATTGTCCACCCTCCCACCCAGAAGTCTGGAAGGGATGAGAGAGCCAAGCCTATGGGTTCGTAGCTTCAACCCCACAGCACACACACACACACACACACACACACACACACACACACACACACACACACACACACACACACACACACACACACACCAGTTGATTAATGGACTGCTGAATGTATATATTTTTTCTCTTGCTTTGTCTGCTCTTTTCCATATTATGTTTATCTCTGATA
Organism: Salvelinus fontinalis; assembly: GCF_029448725.1. Taxonomy (NCBI): domain Eukaryota; kingdom Metazoa; phylum Chordata; class Actinopteri; order Salmoniformes; family Salmonidae; genus Salvelinus; species Salvelinus fontinalis. Next base: position 10,761,485 of record NC_074693.1, read on the forward strand.
AACTACCCAGGAAAGGGCTGAAAATAGCCCATATTAATATATGTAGCAATAGAAATACGGTTAATGAAATCAGTATCTTGCTAACATCAGGTAACATTCATCTATTAGCCATTTCTGAGACTCACTTAAATAACTAATTTGATACAGCAGTAGCAATACAAAGATATAATGTCTATAGAAAAGACAGAAATGCGTATAAGGGAGGTGTTGCTGTGTGTAAGATATATATATATATATATTCAGAGCCATATCCCTGTAATGCTTAGAGAAGATCTTATGTCAAGTGTTATTGAAGTGTTGTGGTTGCAGGTTCACCTGGCACATATAAAGCCTATTCTTTTGGGGTGTTGCTATAGGCCACCAAGTGCTAACAGTCAGTAACTAAATAATATGTGTGAAATGCTTGATAGTGTATGTGATGTAAACAGAGGTCTACTTTCTTGGGGACCTGAATATTGACTGGTTTTCATCAAGCTGTCCGCTCAAAAGGAAGCTTCTCACTGTAAACAGTGTCTGTAATCTGGTTCAGGTTATTAATCAACCTACCAGGGTGTTTACAAACACTACAGGAACAAGTTCATCCACATGTATTGATCACAAGTTTACTAATACTGTAGAACTCTGTTCTAAAGCTGTATCCGTACCCATTGGATGCAGTGATCACAATATAGTGGCTAATATCCTGAAAGCCAAAGTTCTTAAACCTGGGGCTAAAATAGTGTATAAGAAATCAAACAAAAGATGTTGCTCTTATGTGGATGATGTTAAAAATATGTATTGGTCTGACGTGATTAATAAGGAGCATCCAGATGCTGCACTTGATAAATTCATGAAATTGCTTCTTCCAATTATTGATAAGCATATGTACCTGTTATTCCGAAACTGACTGTTAGAACTGTTAAGGCTCCATTGATTGAGGGAGAATTTAAAAACTGTATGGTTAAAAGATGGTACAAGTGGCCAATAAGTCTGGCTGCACATCTGACTGGCTGATTTACTGCAAATTGAGTAATTATGTGACTAAACTCAACAAAAAAGAAGAAGAAACGGTGTTATGACGCCAAGATCAATGGTACAAAGATTGATGGAAAAACTAAATACTTGGGAGTACTTCAAATGAAATATGGGCAGAAAGACAAATTCAACTCCATCTTTCATCAAATCCGATGGCTTATTCATCACAAAACCATTTGATGTTGCCAATTAAGTTAATGATTACTTCATTGGCAAAGTGGGAAAACTTAGGCAGGAAATGCCAACAACGAACAGTGAGCCATCGTATTCATGCATAAAAAAACTAATAATGAAAGACAATCATTGCAAGATTGAATTTTGTAAAGTTTGTGTGGGAGAGGTGAAATATTATTGTTATCGATCAATAATGACAAGCCTCCTGGCATTGGCAACATAGATGGAAAGCTACTGAGGATGGTGACGCTATAGCCACTCCTATCTGTCATATCTCTAATCTGAGCCTAGAGGAAAGTCTTTGTCCTCAGGGCTGGAGGGAAGCCAAAGTCATTCCGCTACCCAAGAGTGGTAAAGCGGCCTTTACTGGTTCTAACAGCAGACATATGCGCTTGCTGCCAGCTCATAGCAAACTGTTTGAAAAAAATGGTGTTTGACTACATACAATGCTTTTTCTCTGTTAACAAATTAACAACAGACTTTCAGCATGGTTATAGAGAAGGGCACTGAACATGTACTGCACCCACACAAATTACTGATGATTGGTTGAAAGAAATTGATAATAAGAAGATTGTGGGAGCGGTACTGTTAGATTTCAGTGCAGCCTTTGATATTATTGACCATAACCTGTTGTTAAAAAACCTGTGTTATGGCTTTTCAACCTCTGACATAAGATAGATAGCTAGCTCTGAATCTATCTACTAAAACTGTTTTCTTTGATGGAAGCTTCTCTAATGTGAAACATGTAAAGTGTGGTGTACCGTAGGGCAGCTCTCTAGGCCCTCTGCTCTTTTCCATTTTTACCAATGACTTGCCACTGGCATTAAACAAAGCATGTATGCTGATGATTCAACCATATACACATCAGCAACCACAGCTAATGAAGTCACTGAAACCCTTAACAAGGAGTTGCAGTATGTTTTGGAATGGGTGGCCAGTAATAAACTGGTCCTGAACATCTCTAAAACTAAGAGCATTGTATTTGGTACAAATCATTCCCTAAGTTCTAGACCTCAGCTCAATCTGATAATGAATAGTGTGGCTGATGAACAAGTTGAGGAGACTAGATTACTTGGCGTTACCTTTGATTGTAAACTGTCACGGTCAAAACGATGGGGAGAGGTCTGTCTGTAATAAAGAGATACTCTGATTTGACACCACACTCAAAAAGCAAGTCCTGCAGGCTCTAGTTTTGTCTTATCTTGATTATTGTCCAGTCGTGTGGTCCAGTGCTGCAAGGAAAGACCTAGTTAAGCTTCAGCTGGCCCAGAACAGAGCAGCACGTCTCGCTCTTCATTGTAATTAGAGGGCTGATATAAATACTATGAATGCCAGTCTCTCTTGGCTAAGAGTTGAAGAGACTCACTTCGTTTTATAAAAAAAACGTTAAGTTGTTGAAAATCCCAAATTGTTTGCATAGTCAACTTACACACAGCTCTGACACACACACTTATCCCACCAGACATTTTCAAAGTCCCTAAATCCAGAACAAATTCCAGACAGTGTACAGTATTATATAGAGCTATTACTGCATGGAACTGTGTTCCGTCTCATATTGCTCAAATAAACAGCAAACCTGGTTTCAAAAAACAGATAAAGCAACACCTCACGGCACAACGCCTCTCCCCTATTTGACCTGGATAGTTTGTGTGTATGTATTGATATTTAGGCTACGTGTGCCTTTTGTAAAAACATGTTTTATGTAGTCCTTGAGCTGTTGTCTATTAATGTTCTGTATTATTTCATGTTTTGTGTGGACCCCAGAAAGAGTACCTGATGCTTTTGCAACAGCTAATGGGTATCCTAATAAAATGCTAAATATTCCCTCCCTTCCCTCAGACTGACCATCCCATGCAAGCCTTCAGTCCAGTAAAAAAAAGAAGACATTTATACTCACTCAGCTGTGCCTCATAGTAATTCAACAAATGATCTATTACCAGTGTGATCATATAGCAATTTCAAAAATATATAATTTCAAAATGGCCTGATAACAACAACATTGCCAGGGGAATTCAAGCATAGCCAATATGCAGGGATAATATACTGGGCCTATAGCCTACTGCACAAGCCTCATTGCTACACAACTGTTTTTAATAGGTTCATGTTGCATAGGCGTAATACGTTTTTTTAAATGTATGTTTACTTGTTTTTATCTGAGCGGTAGATCTCGTCATGCATTTTGACTCAGAAAGTGATCTTGACTCAAAGGTTGGTGACCACTGGTGTAGCCATGGAGACATCTACAGGCCTTCTGTACCTCCACCCTCTGTACCCTGGTCTTCTCTACAACGACAGTGAACCATGGAGACATCTACAGGCCTTCTGTACCTCCACCCTCTGTACCCTGGTCTTCTCTACAGTTGGTCTACACCCTTGCAGCTAAAGCAGACCAAGCAAGAGCTTTTTATACCATGTATTCATTATGGTTATATGAATGTCGTGTGTGTGTGTGTGTGTGTGTGTGTGTGTGTGTGTGTGTGTGTGTGTGTGTGTGTTTGCACACTTGTGTGTTCAAGGGTGAATTCTGGATATATTCAGAGCAGAGGGAGATTTTAATTGAAAACAACTCTGTACTTACATGCATGGGTGACCGAGAAGCTGTTGGACGACTCGAGGTTGTCTACGTTGTAGTTGAGATGGAAGGGTTTCTCCGTAGTGTTCTGGTTGGTGTTGTAGAGCTGAACAGCGAACCTAAACGCACTGTGCTCCTGCACAGTGGACCGCATGAACAGACCACCTAGAAGACATACAGACACCTAATCAACTTCGGCTACCATTCCCGTCATCATTTTTTACACATTTTACATCCTCTGCCTCAGCTTTGTATTATAGAGGCCACAGGGAACACCTGGCCCTCGCAAAACCAACCCACGGATGTTAGGTAGTCTTAGAAAAATGGATTCCAAAAGGGTTCTTCGGGTGTTCCCATAGGATAACTATTTTTGGTAAAACCGTTTTGGGTTCCATGTAGAACCCTCTGTGGAAGGGGTTCTACATTTAACCCACAAGGGTTCTACCTGAAAGCAAAACGGTTCTTCAAAGGGTTATCCTATGGGGACTGCCGAGGAAGCCTTTTAGGTTCTAGATAACACCTTTTTATCTAAAGGGGTAGTCTATGGCCTGTCGAGCAAAACTTGAGGAAGATACTTGAGGAAGAGACTTGAATGTAGCTTACATAAGCATTTTTTTTTAACTGCAGGGATTCTCATCTTTCTGTTTAAACAAGGATCTCAAGTGTTAAACCAAACACCACAGATCATGTAAACAGGACTGTGTGTCAAATGAATTAGGAGAAAGAGACCACACATAATCCATATTTACTCATCATTCTATCTACTGAAATATTTTATTTCAGAATTGCTCCCTCCAATTTTCACCCTCATAAAGTTGCAACATTTTCTATTCAATGTGGTAGTTTGTTTCAAACATTTTGGTAACATTGAATTTCTTAACATCTGTAATCAAAGTGGCAGAGCAAGTTCATAATTTCTTACTGCAAGCAAAGCAAGTTAGCCTACTTAATAACACACACAATAAAGGTCCTACTCTGAAGATTAACAAGACGGTATTATCCATAAAATTATGGGGAAAAAGATAAAATGGTTATTTATAATTATTTTATGATCCACTTACCTATATTAATCTGATTGGGAAATCCCGCGAGTGATCTGCCCGAAAGCCACAATAAAAATAAAACACATTTTTGTGCCATTTTATCAATTTCTCCAACCTGGGTACTCAACTCCTTAAAAGAGCCTGCCTAAGCAAATTCATAAACAACCCCGCGGACGCTGAAAATCCTCCAGATTTATGATGGTCGCTCACAGTGCACCAATTGCGTACAGGGCTGCGGAGCAATTTTCTGCAACTGCGAGAGGCGAAGGAAGAGAGAGAGGGAGAGAGAGAGAGACTTATCCGTCCCAAAGATGGTGGTGGAGAAACAAGCCGATCTGATTAAGAAAACAAGCTTCTCCGATTGGGCCTTTGGCGATTTGGATCAAATGTTTTCTGACGTTGAATCAAAAAGCTTCCCTCCTTCTATGTGTACCGGACAACGTTACCGGGTACCGCTAGCCCAGCTCGGCTCCAATAGTAAGAATGACTGCAAGACACAAGTGCCACGCTCGTCCACATTACTCCGCGCGCAATCAATAGGAGAAAGCACTGCAATCACAGGCGGCCAATGCTTTTCAATTGGCTACAGTAGCTAACCGCTTACAGCTGGTGCAGCTGCCGCCTCAAGGATATGATGAGGGGAAGTTGGCGTTAGTGAGCACGGATACGGTAAAGGCAAAACCAAAGAACACAAGTGGATTCATAATTAGAAGCTATTCAAAACCTCCCGGAATAAACTATACATAACCTCTGGTATTCGTGAATGTTTTGTCATACCGCTATGAACAGAAGTGAATTACATTTATTGTTAAACATCTATATAGACTAACCTATTTAAAAACATATGGACAATCTTTGATTTCCTAATTATTTTTAAAAGCGTGGGCAAACTGTATCCTAACGTGAAGTACTATTCAAGTATGTCTGTTGTCTCCTCGCTATCCTTTCAGAACCCGGATAGAGAGCGCAGCATGAAGAGCTGTCCATGGTGCTGAAAAGACTGGAACTCGGGAACGAGAGAAACACTAAAACAGTAACACTGTTGGCATTTACGCCTTAAAAGTCTAAATATTCATGTTTAGATCTCTATATATGTTACTGGTCGTTTTTGATATGTTAGTGGTCGTTTTTGATATGTTACTGGTCGTTTTTGATATGTTACTGGTCGTTTTTGATATGTTACTGTTCGTTTTTGATATGTTACTGGTCGTTTTCAATTCAAATTTTAACAATAATTATTATTCCCATAATTACTGTACCGTTCGTTCACTTATGAGCATGACTGTCATCATTTTCTGAAACCACTACAGCTATATGTATTTATATGTATGGCTCTGTTGCCTACCACCAATTTTTTGGTTCTCTATGTGTAGCCTAGTTACCTTTTTCTAGAACGTTCTCAGTGAGTTTGGTCTCCTATCAGCCACTCTCTCTCTCACTCACTCACTCACTCACTCACTCACTCACTCACTCACTCACTCACTCACTCACTCACTCACTCACTCACTCACTCACTCATTCACTCACTCACTCACTCACTCACTCACTCACTCACTCACTCACTCACTCACTCACTCACTCACTCACTCACTCACTCACTCACTCACTCACTCACTCACTCACTACCCGTCTATCATCACTGTGCTCCAGCCAAACAGAGGAGCAGTTAGCGGATTACTGTGTCGTTTATCAACCGCAGCAAAGCTCTTCGAAAATTGAGTTTTTAATTGCATTGCAAATGGGCAAGACTTCAGCCATTGATACTGTAATAGACTGCTTTCCAAATGACCCAGGGTCGACTGTCCGCCCTGTCAAAATATACCTATTAGCACTAATAGAACCCGAGAGCAATGAGTCAGGATCGACAGTCCTCCCTGTCAAAATATACCTATTAGCACTAATAGACCCTGAGAGCAATGAGTCAGGATCGACAGTCCTCCCTGTCAAACTACACATATTAACACTAATAGACCCTGAGAGCAATGAGTCAGGATCGACAGTCCTCCCTGTCAAACTATACATATTAACACTAAGACCCTGAGAGCAATGAGTCAGGATCCACAGTCCTCCCTGTCAAACTACACATATTAACACTAATAGACCCGAATTCGACAGTCCTCCCTATCAAACTTAGCACTAATAGACCCCGAGAGCAAATTATGAGAGAAATAATATAACAGTTGGAGCATAAATTGCTGTAGCTTCTGATGTGACCAACCAGGCCTGTGGTTCAAACCCAGGGATTCTACACATCACATTACTGTGTGAGCCTGCTGAGCTAAAGCCTTGGTATTAGTTAGGTGAGCTGATATAAGTGTTCACTATCTTGTCTCTCACTTGATCTTGGCTACATCCCAAATGGACCTGTCCTAAGTGGTACCCTACTGCCTATATAGGGTACTATTTTTGACCAGAGCCCATAGAGATCTGGTCAAAAGTAGTGGACTATGTAGGGTATAGGGTGCCTTTTGGGACATGATACTTGTCTTTGTGAGATATTTTTCTATGTTTACATCATGGAGCTGTGTGGCCTGCCTGCTGATGACATCAACCTTGGAGAAAACCTGAGGATGACTTTGTAGTCAACAAGACTTTGAACACTAGCTGGTTTAGCGTTACAGGGTACAGTAGACCCTAGCTGGGTCAGAGTTACAGGGTACAGTAGACCCTAGCTGGGTCAGAGTTACAGGGTACAGTAGACCCTAGCTGGGTCAGAGTTACAGGGTACAGTAGACCCTAGCTGGGTCAGAGTTACAGGGTACAGTAGACCCTAGCTGGGTCAGCATTACAGGGTACAGTAGACCCTAGCTGGGTCAGCATTACAGGGTACAATAGACCCTAGCTGGTTCAGCGTTACAGGGTACAGTAGACCCTAGCTGGTTCAGAGTTACAGGGTACAGTAGACCCTAGCTGGGTCATAGTTACAGGGTATAGTAGACCCTAGCTGGGCCAGAGTTACAGGGTACAGTAGACCCTAGCTGGGTCATAGTTACAGGGTATAGTAGACCCTAGCTGGGTCAGAGTTACAGGGTACAGTAGACCCTAGCTGGTTCAGAGTTACAGGGTACAGTAGACCCTAGCTGGGTCAGAGTTACAGGGTACAGTAGACCCTAGCTGGTTCAGAGTTACAGGGTACATGGTAGTAACCAGCTGTTGTTCCATATACTTAAAAAAATATATATACAGTACTATTTCTGATAATATATACAGTACTATTTCTGATAATATATACAGTACTATTTCTGATCGCTATTTAGAGTGTAAATTAATAAAAAACACTCCTTTGTTGAATCTGTCCAATCATATGTGGCGGTGATGCAGTGTGGTGTAGCTCCAATCAATCATTCTGACAATCAAATCAGGAAATGGGCGTGGCCTGTTGTGGCCTGGTCCCTCTGGTTTTTGGGATTCCCTTTCAGAAGGGTCAGAGTGCACATCAATACTCACAATTTACTTCTCAGTGTCAGTAGGTCACACACACACACACACACACACACACACACACACACACACACACACACACACACACACACACACACACACACACACACACACACACACACACACACACACACACACACACACACACACACACACACACACACACACACACACAGTGTCTGTAGGCCCCCTGGGACGGTCCCTGCCACCACGGCATTGATCCTTTGTCCCCCCTGCAATCACTTGGACCTGGCTAAAGGCCTAAGTTCAAACACTATTTGTTTTCCTTTACTTTTGCTGCACTTAATTGAGCTTGCCTGGCACAATGGAACCAATGAAATAGAGGCCAAAAGTGTAAACCCCGTCCATCTTGCACTCCAAGCAGACTTAATCAAAGACATTTTTGAAAGTTCATTAGTATTTTGAAGCTGTACCCTCTTGGTGCTGGCTGAGACGCCCAAACTAAGTATCTCCTTTTCATTAAATCTGTGGGAGATTCTCAATTGGTAAAAAAAAGTCTATCCTCTCCTCTATGACTCGGAAACCATTAAGTGGTCGACTGGTCGAGAAGAGTGTAATTTAGTTAGTAGGCCGGAGAAAGAAGTCTGATTCAAAGGGTGATTCAAAGGGTGATTCAAAGGGTGACGCCACACGCCTCCATCGACTACTTCAGCAGAGGATGAAGTGTGTCACACCCCCTTTGAATCAGCTGTTTTCTCAAAGGAGGAAAGCATGCACACATTCAAAAACATGAGACTCCTCCTCCATTTGCTCGCCATCAGGAAAATGAACGTTTACAGGGTGGAATTAAAAAATATGTTCTGTATAAAGTTGTCACGTCTACTCGACGTCGCCGGTCGACTAACCACCTGTCCTGGCAACTCATCATTATGCACACCTGGCAACCCTCATTACGCACACCTGGGAACCCTCATTACGCACACTTGGGAACCCTCATTACGCACACCTGGGGACCCTCATTACGCACACCTGGGAACCCTCATTACCCTACCTGGAAACTCTCATTATGTTCAGGCAGTATTGGTTATGTTTCCTTGTCTGACGTTTCTCTTGTTTTCGTGTCGTTCTGCATTTATTATTAAACTCACTAACTGCACCTGCTTCGTGACTCCCTGCGTCAACATTACAAAGTGATAAAAGAAAAATGTATCTAGTTGTGCAATACATGTTATAGATACTGTATTTCATAGATACTAGATTGTATAGATTACTTTATATATACTATATTTTATAGATAATGTATTTAATAGATACTGTATCTATACAGTGTCTTACAAAACTAGCTACATTTGGGATTCTCTCTGGATGTAAAGTGTAAGTAACCAGGTACGTAGCTTTTCAAATGAGAAACTATAAAGACACACAATCAGTTACAGATGAAGTACAGCTGGATGCTGATTAGGCTCTTGTTATCACTGACACCAAACACACACACAGAGAGAGAGAAACACACAGTTATCAGTGATACTAAACGCTGATGACCCTGTTATATTATTTCTCATCAGGAACTGTGTCTGGTCCATGCTGTGTCTCTAGCCGCACGCGAACGCACACACACGCACACGCACGCTGTGTGCCTGTCTCCATCTACACTCTACCTCCCCACAATTTTAATTCCTTCACAAGCCCTAATAACCCCCTCGGATAAGATCTTGGCGATTAGATAACAATAATTATATGATAATATGCTGATGATGGCTTTAATGCTGCAATCAGCAGTTCAAACAATAACAAAGTGTGTCCCCGGCCCCTGTTTTGGTAAAACGCTTAGGGATGGGACTGGATAAGTGTAACCACTCTCAAATTCATAGGCAGAGCTATGGATGCTAAGACTGCCCATCCATGACATCAACAATATATAGTTTTAACCATGTTTTTAGGCTGTATAGTATTTGCTCACATTTACTTTGTTTACTTACATTCGAGAAAACAAGCTCATATTTTGGATTATGGTGAGGTACGGCAGTTGAACTATGTTCACGAGTCATTTATAAGGTATAATCTTCAAGAATCAATGGGTACATATATTTAATTCACAAAGTCCAAAAGTATGTAGGAACTGCAGATTGCCCCTTTAAAGCACTCCGACTACAAGTTGTATAACAGCCCTAAATGATAAGGGATATTACTCATTTAAATTGTAACCCACTTACAGTCAATATTGAAAGGGAGGAAATTAATAGTTGAGTATAAAAAGGAAATGTAGAATTAATTTACTTGCTTAAATAAATCATTACGTTGCTTAAACAGGCATAAGTGACTTTCAAAAACAAAGGTTTGACTTCAATATTTTACATTTGTCCAGGTTTTTCCAAATGTCTACGGGTGAAAGAGTGTGCAAAGCTGCAATCAAGGCAAAACGGTGGCTACTTTGAAGAATCTCAAATATAAAATATATATTTGATTTGTTTAACACTTTTTTGGTTACTACATTGTGTTATTTCATAGTTTTGATGTCTTCACTATTATTCTACAATGTTGAAAATAGTAAAAAATAAAGAAAACCCCTGGAATGAGATGGTGTCCAAACTTTTGACTGGTACTGTATGTCCTTGAACTGATTATTTAAAAATATCACACAGAAGAAGTTAGAAGGATAATTGAGTTGCTAATGGCAGCCAGCAGTACCCTGGTCGGTCTTCAACTTGAGTCACTCAATGAGATGGGGCAGCCTGGTCATGGCTAGAAGGGATCCAGCTTTTGTCAGAATGTACTTTTCGTAGCAGGTTTAGCAGAACTTACACAGCAGGTTAGGAGAATTAACGTGGCCGGTTAGGAAAATTAGGTTACGTTTAGGATAGGGGTTAGGGTTAGCTAAAACGGAAGAAAAAAAACATTTAAAAAAGCAACTTTTGATGTAAATTTGACAAAAGTTGGTTCCCATCTGGACATGACCGGAGAGCCCTGAGCTAGCCTGCAACATCACTTTCAGGAGTAGATCAAACTGTGCATGGTATGTCTCCACGCGACACCGTCTTAACCGACTTCATTTGGCTTCAATGAGCTTTTGAGTCTTCACAAAGTAATGAATGGTGTCATTCGATCGATTGTTTTGTCCGCTCGTATATACAGCTATTGGGAACGGTCCAAACACTCAAAAGACACACCCTATCCCCTCAGCCCTCAAATTAAGTGGACACTTCTGATGACAAATCATGACGTCTGACGAGTATACATTTTGCTGGGCGAGGGAGGAAGGAATGATTTTTAAATGGACCACCGTTGGCCGGAAATTCGTCACTCGTTCATCCCGCTATGATCGTGTTTTCAGACACCGGTAACATGTCAGTGCTTCATATGCGCCACAGTCAATTATGAGTGTATGTTACTTATATTAAATATATCATTATTAATATACGCCTACAGTATGATAGCTAGCAAATTAATTAACTATCTAACGTTAGCCTGCCTAGCTGGAACTTCTGAAGAAGGAACATTTTTTATTTCTACAATTTACCAAATATAACCTAACAAAAACATATTAACTTTTTACGATACGTGTTTGTGCCGTCATGTGCATTAGTAGCATAATTTATAACTTTTTTTACATTCGTTTTTACCTACACTTGTATGTTGACTTCTCCATTGGTGTTGTTTTTAAGTTTTCTGACTTTTCTTAGCGGATGTACATTCCTGAATAATATTATGGGGAGTTTTAGGCCCCGGAGTGAACAGAATTGAAAACTCGACTAAAAACGAGGGTTGAGGGGCTTACGTTACAAACTCCCCTTGTTTGGCTTATCAATTGGACCGCACTCCAAGATGGCGGCCGGGATTCCCCCAAGGGCACAAGGCGAGGGTAAGTGGACGAGGGTGTGTCTTTTAAGTGTTCGGACCGAAGGATTTGTGTTGGTCACACGCATATCTGCCCTTTCATTGGCTAGAATGGTCCCACCCGGTCTCGCCTCCTTCAACCTGCCTTCCATCGTTAAGGACATACATTTCAATTGTTACAGCGGTCACTCGACTGTCTTGTCAATATAGTAGATCATCTTTGATATGCATGCGCACGTCCGCTGGTACCGGTGGTATAGAACGTGGAGATCCGACAAGCGGAACAAACACAAAACAAACCCAAAGTAGGCACTCAAAATGGATGAAACTGAAAGCAAATAAATTCACTTGATTTACAAACATAAGATAATGAGGCGAATTAACATGCAAAATGAGCCATGAATAGTGTAAAAACATTAGAATCTAGAAAGTTGGGCTAAATCATATTTAATTCAAAAACGTGCCAATCTTGTTTTCATTGTTTAGATTAGATCTACAAGCAGATTGACTAAATATTTTTCTTCTGAAGATAACATTGTCCCTTGTCTATAAGATACAGTATGACTATAATTTAACAGGGATGAAGGGTTATTAAATGGTTCACTAAGGTCCATGAATTGTGGCTAAATGGACTTTTCTTACAAGGAATTCCCTGTAAGTCCTCAAAAACCATTCTTTGTAACCTTGAAAAGATGTGATTATCACCATTCAGACAGGTAAGTACCCAATTTTCATTGTGTTTTACATTTAAACGTCTGATTTCCTCAACCTCTGCAGTCACCTAGAAGTATCCACGATGTCTCCCATTTTACCCCTCTCCTCCACTGAGAAAACACGCCCTCTTCTAGAAGTATCCATGATGTATCCCATTTTACCCCTCTCCTCCACTGAGAAAACAGGCCCTCTTCTAGAAGTATCCATGATGTATCCCATTTTACCCCTCTCCTCCACTGAGAAAACAGGCCCTCTTCTAGAAGTATCCATGATGTCTCCCATTTTACCCCTCTCCTCCACTGAGAAAACAGGCCCTCTTCTAGAAGTATCCATGATGTATCCCATTTTACCCTTCTCCTCCACTGAGAAAACAGGCCCTCTTCTAGAAGTATCCATGATGTCTCCCATTTTACCCCTCTCCTCCACTGAGAAAACAGGCCCTCTTCTAGAAGTATCCATGATGTATCCCATTTTACCCCTCTCCTCCACTGAGAAAACAGGCCCTCTTCTGCAATCATAGAAATGTAGTCTTGTGGGAAAAGGACGTTGTATATAATGATAAGGCGTGATTAGTGCAGTGGAACTGTGCAGTTAATCAAGCATTATAAAGGCTGTGTCCCGAAATAGCACCGCAGTCCCTGTATAATTTACATTTTACATTTGTGTCATTTAGCAGATGCTCTTATCCAGAGCGGCTTACAGTTAGTGCATTCATCTTAAGATAGCTAGGTGGGGCAGCCACATATCTAAGGCATAGTATGTACATGTTTCCTCATCAGCAAAGTTAGAGATAGTAAAAGGGGAAAGAGTCAAGTGTTAGTTCACTAACACTTGGGGGGGGGGGGGGGGGGGGGCTCTGGTCAAAAATAGTGCACTATATAGGGAATAGGGTGCCATTTGGAATAGGGTGCCATTTGGAACAGGGCCATAGAATAGACAGAGAGGTCTCAATTACGTCTGAAGAAGAGCCCATCACTCTAGTCCGGATGTTGGAAGCTGATAAGAGACTCTGTTCCTCAAGGCACTATGGCAGTCTCCTTCATTCTGACAGAGACACAGAGACACAGAGACACACAGACACACAGACACACAGACAGAGACACACAGACAGAGAGAGAGAGAGACAGAGACTGAGAAAGAAACAGAGACCGAGAGAGCGAGAGAGACAGAGACAGAGAGAGAGACTCTCCCTGTATAGGACACTGGGAGAACACAATGCAATGCCCTTAGGGAAGGGAGGAATAACAAGTAACACTGGAAGTGACACAGTAGCAGGATTTAGACTGATCTGAAGGCCTATAGAAGGAACAGATCTGGTCAGCAAACACACTGTACTGTGTACATTGGCTCAAAGTGTCTATTGCCTGAATGCGATTTTATTCATACTGTTAGTGTAATAAATTCATTGATTACCAACAATGACTACAAGGAGGAGGTGAGAGCCCTGAAGAAGTGGTGAAAGGAAATTAACCTCTCCTTCAAAGTCAACAAAACAAAGGAGCTGATCGTGGAATAAAAGGAGACAGCAGAGAAAGCCACGCCCCCATCCACATAGAGAGGGTGAAAGATTCAAGTTCCTTGGCGTGAGCATCACTGACGAGACCTGAAATGGTCCCTTCAGTGTTCAATGACTATGTACATAGTGCAGCAGTCTTTAAGGTGCAGACTAGAGTACCGGATGGTAGCCGGCTAGATCGTATGCTTAAGGAGTGAAGTTAAGGAGGCACAACAGCCCAACAGCCTAAGAGCTCAACAGCCCAACGGTCAGCCCGCCTGCCCTCCAGGACATCTACAGCACCCGGTGTCACAGGAAGGCCAAGAAGATCATCAAGGACCTCAGCCACCCAAACCACGACCTGTTCACCCCGCTACCGTCTAGAAGGCGGAGACTGTACAGGTGCATAAAAGCTGTGGCCGAGAGACGCCATCTCCACAGCTTTACACTCTGCTCTGACCCACCTGGACAAAACCAACACCTATGTGAGAATGCTGTTCATAGACTTTAGCTCAGCATTCAATACGGTCATTCCCTCTAGGTTGGTCACCAAACTCCATGACCTAGGGATTAGCCCCACTCTCTGTAACTGGACATTGGACTTCCTAACCAACAGACCCCAGTCTGTCAGGATAGACAACTTCACCTCCTCATCCCTGAACCTGAACACCGGTGGGCCACAGGGCTGCGTGCTGAGCCCCTTCCTGTACTCCGTTTTCACCTACGACTGAGTTCCTGTACATGGTTCCAACACCATCGTCAAGTTCACAGACGACACCACGGTGGAAGACCTGATCAGTGACAATGACGAGTCAGCCTACAGGGAGGAGGTCAAGCACCTGGCTGCATGGTGCGCTGACAACAACCTGGTCCTCAATGCAAAGAAAACCAAGGAGCTCATTGTGGATTACAGGAAGTCTAAAAGCTGCAGCCACGCCCCAGTTCTCATTGATGACATTGAGGTGGAGCGTGTGCCCAGCTTCAATTTCCTGGGTGTCTACATCTCTGAGGACCTCTCCTGGACCCTCAACACCTCAACCCTGGTCAAAAAGGCGCAACAGTGCCTGTACTTTTTGAGGAGGCTTCAAGAAGGCCCGTCAGTCTCCCAAGATCCTGGTGAACTTTTACCGCCTCACGGTCGAGGGCATTCTGACTAACTGCGCCACAGTGTGGTTTGGCGGATGCTCCGTGGCCGACCGGTAGGCCCTGAGACGGGTGGTGAAAACCGGCCAGCACAACACTGGTGCCCAGCTCCCTGCCATCGTAGAGCGATGTATGCGTAGTGCGCGCGGCATCATCAGGGACCATTCACATCCATGCCACAAACTGTTTGCCCTCCTACCATCAGGCAGGCGGTACAGGACACCACGTCCCCACACTAGCAGGCTCAGGAACAGTTTCTTTCCAGTTACTGTAACCCTGCTGAACTCTGTGACACGGCACTAGCCATATCCACCCGCCCACATCTAGGTACTGCCTCTCAGGGACCTTGTTGCACTACTCTCTTTGCACTCTTCACGGTACTACTGGACTCTGACATTGCTTTGCAAAGTCTGATTAAGGACATTATTCAGTTCTACATGTACATGACTACCTCGGTAACCTCATTGCTGCTATCCCTGCATTTCAGTTGCATGCCTCCTTGCACTTTCTATTTGCCTTCATTGCACATTTAGACTTACCATTTTCCTTTGCATATTTATACATCCCACTTAAAAACATACATTGTACATAATTGTTTTACTTGTACATTTTTTTGTACTATTTAATTTGCACTTCTGGTCAGATGCTAACTGCATTTTGTTGTACTGTACTTGTTCATTGACAAAAAAGTTGAATCTAATCTAATAAACAGCTTCTATCTCCAAGCCAACAGACTGTTAAATAGTCCCCACTAGCCAGCCTCCGCCCAGTACCCTGCCCTGAACATTAGTCACTGTTACTAGCCGGCTACCACCCGATACTCTACTCTGCAACTTAGAGACTGCTGCCCTATGTACACAGTCATTTAACACTGGTCACTTTAATAAGGTGTACATACTGTTTACCAACTTCATATGTATATACTGTATTCTAGTCAAGGCTCATCCTATAAAACTACTGCTGTACACCTATTCTATTCACATACTGTTCATAATGTCTATACACACCATCCTATACATATATTTATATTCCGTTCTAAAATGTATTCATTTCTTTTTTCACACTTTTTTTGATAATTTGCGTATTGCTTGGTATTATTACTGCACTGTTGGAGCTATAAACACAAGCATTTAGCTAGGTATCACTGTTGGAGCTATAAACACAAGCATTTAGCTAGGTTTTGCTGTTGGAGCTATAAACACAAGCATTAAGCTAGGTATTAATGTTGGAGCTAGAAACACAAGCATTTAGCTAGGTATCACTGTTGGAGCTATAAACACAAGCATTTAGCTAGGTTTTGCTGTTGGAGCTAGAAACACAAGCATTAAGCTAGGTATCACTGTTGGAGCTATAAACACAAGCATTTAGCTAGGTTTTGCTGTTGGAGCTAGAATCACAAGCATTTAGCAAGGTATTACTGTTGGAGCTTGAAACACAAGCATTTAGCAAGGTATGTAACGGGTGTCGTAATCCTCCTCCTCAAACGAGGAGAGGAGAGAAGGATCGAAGACCAAAATGCAGCGGGTTGTGAATACATAATGAATTTTAATAAACAAGACGAAACTAAACACACGAAGAACACTTGATACTTTACAAAACAACAAAACGAAGTAAACAGACCTGGACACGAACTTACATACAACGTGAAGAACGCACGAACAGGAACAGACTACAAATACCCAACGACAATGAAACAGTCCCGTATGGTGCGCACATACACTGACACGGAAGACAATCACCCACAAACAAACAGTGAGAACACCCTACCTTAATATGACTCTCAATTAGAGGAAAACGCAAAACACCTGCCTCTAATTAAGAGCCATACCAGGCATCCCAAAACCAACATAGAAACAGAAAACATAGACTGCCCACCCAAAACTCACGCCCTGACCATCACACACATACAAAACAACAGAAAACAGGTCAGGAACGTGACAGAACACCCCCCCTCAAGGTGCGAACGCCGGGCGCACCAGCACAAAGTCCAGGGGAGGGTCTGGGTGGGCATCTGACCACGGTGGTGGCTCAGGCTCCGGACGCTGTCCCCACACCACCATAGTCACTCCCCGCTTCTGTATCCCCCACCCAATGACCACCCTACAACTAAAACCACCTAAATGAAGGGGCAGCACCGGGATAAGGGGCAGCACCGGGATAAGGGGCAGCACCGGGATAAGGGGCAGCACCGGGATAAGGGGCAGGTCCGGGCTGAGGGACTCTGGCAGGTCCGGGCTGAGGGACTCTGGCAGGTCCGGGCTGAGGGACTCTGGCAGGTCCGGACTGAGGGACTCTGGCAGGTCCGGGCTGAGGGACTCTGGCAGGTCCGGGCTGAGGGACTCTGGCAGGTCCGGACTGGGTGGCAGCTCATGACTGTAGGGCAGCTCATGACTGTAGGGCAGCTCATGACTGTAGGGCAGCTCATGACTGTAGGGCAGCTCATGACTGTAGGGCAGCTCATGACTGTAGGGCAGCTCATGACTGTAAGGCAGCTCATGACTGTAGGGCAGCTCATGACTGTAGGGCAGCTCATGACTGTAGGGCAGCTCATGACTGTAGGGCAGCTCATGACTGAAGGGCAGCTCATGACTGAAGGGCAGCTCATGACTGAAGGGCAGCTCATGACTGAAGGGCAGATCTGACAGCTCCTGACTGGCTGGCGTCTCTGGCAGCTCCTGACTGGCTGGCGTCTCTGGCAGCTCCTGACTGGCTGGCGGCTCTGGCAGCTCCTGACTGGCTGGCGGCTCTGGCGGCTCCTGACTGGCTGGCGGCTCTGGCGGCTCCTGACTGGCTGGCGGCTCTGGCGGCTCCTGACTGGCTGGCGGCTCTGGCGGCTCCTGACTGGCTGGCGGCTCTGGCGGCTCCTGACTGACGGACGGCTCTAGCGGCTCCTGACTGACGGACGGCTCTAGCGGCTCCTGGCAGACGGACGGCTCAGAAGGCGCTGTGCAGACGGATGGCTCAGACGGCGCTGGGCAGACAGATGGCTCAGACGGCGCTGGGCAGACAGATGGCTCAGACGGCGCTGGGCAGACAGATGGCTCAGACGGCGCTGGGCAGACAGATGGCTTAGACGGCGCTGGGCAGACAGATGGCTCAGACGGCGCTGGGCAGACAGATGGCTCAGACGGCGCTGGGCAGACAGATGGCTCAGACGGCGCTGGGCAGACAGATGGCTCAGACGGAGCTGGGCAGACAGGCAGTGCAGAAGGCGTTGGGCAGACGGCCGACTCTGCCCTGCTGAGGCGCACAGTAGGCCTGGTGCGTGGTGCCGGAACTGGAGGTACCGGGCTGAGGGCACGCACTTCAAGGCTAGTGCGGGGAGCAGGGACAGGGCACACTGACTTCTCGAAGCGCACTATAGGCCTGGTGCGTGGTACCGGAACTGGAGGTACCGGGCTGAGGGCACGCACCTCCGGGCGAGTGCGGGGAGAAGGAACAGTGCGTACAGGGCTCTGGAGACGCACAGATGGCTTAGTGCGTGGTGCCGGAACTGGAGGCACTGGGCTGGAGACACGCACCATAGGGAGAGTGCGTGGAGGAGGAACAGGGCTCTTAAAACGCACTGGAAGCCTGGTGCGTGGTGTAGGCACTGGTGGTACTGGGCTGGTGCGAGGAGGTAGCGCCGGAAATACCGGACCGTGTAGGCATACTGGCTCCCTTGAGCACTGAGCCTGCCCAACCTTACCTGGTTGCATGCTCCCCGTAGCCCGTCCAGTGCGGGGAGGTGGAATAACCCGCACTGGGCTGTGTTGGCGAACCGGGGACACCATGCGTAAGGCTGGTGCCATGTAAGCCGGCCCAAGGAGACGTACTGGTGGCCAGATATGTAGGGCCGGCCTCATGACATTTGGCTCAATGCCCAATCTAGCCCTACCAGTGCGGGGAGGTGGAATAACCCGCACTGGGCTATGCACCCGTACGGGAGACACCGTGCGCTCTACTGCGTAACATGGTGTCTGCCCGTACTCCCGCTCTCCACGGTTAGCCTGGGAAGTGGGCGCAGGTCTCCTACCTGCCCTCGGCCCACTACCTCTTAGCCCCCCCCCCCCAAGAAATTTTTGGGTAGTACTTGCGGGCTTCCAGCCTTGCTTCCGTGCTGCCTCCTCATAATGTCGCCTCTCCGCTTTCGCTGCCTCCAGCTCCGCTTTGGGGCGGCGACACTCCACTGGCTCTGCCCAGGGTCCTTTACCGTCCAGGATCTCTTCCCATGTCCAATCCTCCTTTTCCCACTGCTGCTGTCGTTGCTGTCCGTTAACCCGCTGCTTGATCTGGGTTTGGTGGGTGATTCTGTAACGGGTGTCGTAATCCTCCTCCTCAAACGAGGAGAGGAGAGAAGGATCGAAATACCAAAATGCAGCGGGTTGTGAATACATAATGAATTTTAATAAACAAGACGAAACTAAACACACGAAGAACACTTGATACTTTACAAAACAACAAAACGAAGTAAACAGACCTGGACACGAACTTACATACAACGTGAAGAACTCACGAACAGGAACAGACTACAAATACCTAACGACAATGAAACATTCGCGTATGGTGCGCACATACACTGACACGGAAGACAATCACCCACAAACAAACAGTGAGAACACCCTACCTTAATATGACTCTCAATTAGAGGAAAACGCAAAACACCTGCCTCTAATTAAGAGCCATACCAGGCAACCCAAAACCAACATAGAAACAGAAAACATAGACTGCCCACCCAAAACTCACGCCCTGACCATCACACACATACAAAACAACAGAAAACAGGTCAGGAACGTGACAAGGTATTACTGTTGGAGCTAGACACACAAGCATTTAGATAGGTTTTACTGCACTGTTAGAGCCAGAAACACAAGCATTTACCTTGGTGTTAAGGTACTCTTGGAGCTAGAAACACAAACATTTAGCTAGGTTTTACTGTTGGAGCTAGAAACACAAACATTTAGCTCGGTATTACCGTACTGTTGGACCTAGAAACACAAGCATTTACCTTGGTGTTAGGGTACTCTTGGAGCCAGAAACACAAGTATTTACCTTGGTGTTAGGGTACTGTTGGAGCTAGAAACAAAAGCATTTAGCTCGGTATTACTGTTGGAGCTAGAAACAAAAGCATTTACCTAGGTATTACCGTACTGTTGGAGCTAGAAACAAAAGCATTTACCTAGGTATTACCGTACTGTTGGAGCTAGAAACAAAAGCATTTACCTAGGTATTACCGTACTGTTGGAGCTAGAAACAAAAGCATTTAGCTCGGTATTACTGTTGGAGCTAGAAACAAAAGCATTTACCTAGGTATTACCGTACTGTTGGAGCTAGAAACAAAAGCATTTACCTAGGTATTACCGTACTGTTGGAGCTAGAAACAAAAGCATTTACCTAGGTATTACCGTACTGTTGGAGCTAGAAACAAAAGCATTTACCTAGGTATTACCGTACTGTTGGAGCTAGAAACAAAAGCATTTACCTAGGTATTACTGTACTGTTGGAGCTAGAAACAAAAGCATTTACCTAGGTATTACTGTACTGTTGGAGCTAGAAACAAAAGCATTTACCTAGGTATTACCGTACTGTTGGAACTAGATTCAAAAGCATTTACCTAGGTATTACCGTACTGTTGGAGCTAGAAACACAAACATTTAGCTCGGTATTACTGTTGGAGCTAGAAACACAAGCATCTAGTCCAGCATCACTCCACTGTTGGAGCTAAATACACAAGCATTTTACAAGGTATTACTGCACTGTTAGATCTAGAAACTCAAGCATTTAGCTAGGTATCCATGCACTGTTGGAGCTAAAAACACTAACATTTAGCTAGGTGTTACTGTTGGAGCTAGAAACACAAGCATTTAGCAAGGTATTACTGTTGGAGCTAGACACACAAGCATTTAGCAAGGTATCACTCCACTGTTGGAGCTAGAAACACAAGCATTGAACATAGCATTACTTCGCTGTTAGAGCTAGAAACACAAGCATTTAGCTAGGTATCACTGCACAGATGGAGCTCGAAACACAAGCATTTAGCTAGATATTACTGTTGGAGCTAGACGCACGAGCATTTACCTAGGTGTTACCATACTGTTGGACCAAGAAACACAAGCATTTAAATAGTTATTACTGTTGGAGCTAGAATCACAAGCATTTTGCTTGGTATTACTTTTGGGGCTAGATTCACAAAAGCATTTAGCTAGGCATCCATGCACAGTTGGAGCTAGAAACAAACATATTTAGCGAGGTAATACTGTTGGAGCTAGAAACACAAGCATTTAGATAGGTATTACTGTTGGAACAAGAAACTTCAAGCATTTAGCTCGGTATTACTGTTGGAACAAGAAACTTCAAGCATTTAGCTCGGTATTACTGTTGGAGCTAGAAACACAAGCATTTAGATAGGTATTACTGTTGGAGCTAGAAACACAAGCATTTAGATAGGTATTACTGTTGGAGCTAGAAACACAAGCATTTAGATAGGTATTACTGTTGGAGCTAGAAACACAAGCATTTAGATAGGTATTACTGTTGGAACAAGAAACTTCAAGCATTTAGATATGTATTACTGTTGGAACAAGAAACTTCAAGCATTTAGCTCGGTATTACTGTTGGAGCTAGAAACACAAGCATTTAGATATGTATTACTGTTGGAGCTAGAAACACAAGCATTTAGATAGGTATTACTGTTGGAGCTAGAAACACAAGCATTTAGATAGGTATTACTGTTGGAGCTAGAAACACAAGCATTTAGATAGGTATTACTGTTGGAACAAGAAACTTCAAGCATTTGCCTAGGTGTCACGTTCTGAGCTTTATTTTCCCTTGTTTTGTTTTTATTTAGTATGGTCAGGGTGAGTTGGGGTGGGCACTCTATGTTATTTGTTTCTATGTTTAGGTTTGTTCATTTAGCCTGATATGGTTCTCAATCAGAAGCAGGTGTTTTGCATTGTCTCTGATTGGGAGCCATAGTTAGGTTGCCTGTTTTCACTGTTGGTTTGTGGGTGTTTGTCTTCCGTGTCAGTGTTTGTCGCCACACGGTACTGTTTCGGTTCGTTCACATTTGTTATTTTGTTATTTGTATAGTGTTCAGTTTATATTATTAAATTATGGACACTTACCACTCTGCGTATTGGTCCTCCGATCCTTCTCGCCTCTCCTCGTCAGATGAGGAGGAAGAGATAGACAGCCGTTACACTAGGTATTTCCTTTGGAGCTAGAAACACAAGCATTTAGCTTGGTCTTACAGTTGGAGCTAGAAACACAGGCATTTATCTTGGTATTACTGCACTGCTGGAGCTAGAATCACAAGCATTTAGCTATGTATCACTGTTGGAGCTAGAAACACAGGCATTTATCTTGGTATTACTGCACTGCTGGAGCTAGAATCACGAGCATTTAGCTATGTATCACTGTTGGAGCTAGAAACACAGGCATTTATCTTGGTATTACTGCACTGCTGGAGCTAGAATCACGAGCATTTAGCTATGTATCACTGTTGGAGCTAGAAACACAGGCATTTATCTAGGCATTACAGTTGGAACCAGTAACACAAGCATTTAGCTATGTATCACTGTTGGAGCTAGAAACACAAGCATTTAGCTAGGTATCACTGCACTGTTGGAGCTAGAAACACAAGCATTTAGCTAGGTATCACTGTTGGAGCTAGAAACACAAACATTTAGCTTGGTATTAATGTTGTAACTGGAAACACAAACATTTTGCTAGGTATTACTACTTCACTCATGGAGCAACTAACTCAAGCATTCAGCTTGGTATTACTGTTGGAGCTAGAAACACAAACAGTTACCTAGGTATCACTTTTGCAGCTAGGTATCACAATGTACAATGTAGCTAGGTATCACTGTTGAAAATAGAAACATAAATATTTAGCTAGGTATTACAGTACTGTTGGAGCTAGAAACGCAAGCATTTAGCTAGGTATCACTGCACTGTTGGAGCTAGAAACACAAGCATTTAGCTGCAACTTAGATAACATCTGCAAATCTGTGTAAGCAACCAATACATGTTGATTTGATTTGATTAGAGCAACAGTCTTTGTGGTGGAGAGCAACAGTGCGTTCTGAGAGAAGGGAAACAAAGTTACTGTAAAGCAACAGTATGAGCTCTGAATAGGTCCCAAATGGCACCCTTTTCACTACATAGAGAATAGGGTGGTAATTGGGACTTACCCTATAAAGACTGAGAAAAACACATAATGTAGGCGTGAGTAAGCCGATGCTACACAGTTCAAGGAATGGAGAGAATAATAACGGACGGTGGGACGATACGATTTGTGTGTGTTCCCCGGGGAGGAGAGTTTGAAGTGCATCAGCCAGTACAACTGATATCACGGCCTCTGTCACACTCCAGGCCAAAGAGTGTTTGCTTGGAAGCTAAATCACATGATGGGATTGGGATGCTGCATGCATACACACACACACACACACACAGCGGGAGCCCATGTGTCCATGGCATGGAGACAGGGAGACGTCTTCACCACTCCACATGGGGCCTTAGCAACACAGAGTAGGTGTACCACCACTGAGGGCTACCTTGCATCACCTGCCTGCCTTGGACTTCTACACACACTCAAACACTGTGGTGGTAATTCTAATCATAAAGAGAGAGACTATATTCTTCAAAACGACTTTATTATAAGATTTGCAGAAATGGAGTAGTTAACTCTGCACTTCAACAGTTGTGCAGTTAAGGCCCAACGAACAGTGTTGGTTCTCAGCTTTAAAACCTTTTCTCAATAGGGGGGCGCTGTTTTCACTTTGTAAAGAATCGTGCCCAAATTAAACTGCCTCGTACTCTATTCTAGCTCGTACAATATGCATATTATTATTACTATTGGATAGAAAACACTCTCAAGTTTCTAAAACCGTTTGAATTATATCTGTGAGTAAAACAGAACTCATTTTGAAGCAAACTTCCTGACAGGAAGTGAAACATCTGAAATCGAGGCTCTGTTCCAGGGCCTTCCTATTAATTTGCCTGAAATCTATAGATATACATGCACTTCATACGCCTTCCACTAGATGTCAACAGGCAGTGGGAGGTGGAATGGGGTGTCTAGCTTGATCTGAGGTCGAACAAGAGCTTTTGGAATGACGTGTCTGGAAATGTCATTGTCTAAGAAGGCGCGAGGAGGAACCCCAGGTTGCCTTCTGAAAATCTTTCGGTATACACGGCAGATATCTCCGGCTCTGATTTTATTTGATAGATGTGATAAAAACATCATAAAGTAGTTTTTTTAGTTTATCAGTTTATTGAACGTTTATTGCAAGTTTTGGAATTTTCTTTTCTTTGCGTCAGGTGAAGTTGGGCACGTTTGCGCCACATGGCTAGCTATGGTTGCTAATTCGACAGGAGAAGAGGTCATTCTCAAACCAAACAATGATTATTCTGGACCAAGGACTCCTTGTACAAGATTCTGATGGAAGCTCAGCAAAAGTAGGAACCATTTATGATGTTATTTCGTATTTCTGTGGAAAATGTTTAGTTCTATTTTCCGCCCTTATTGCGGGCGCTGTTTGTTATGGTAAAGTTATTTTAAAAAATCTAACACGGCGATTGCAAACTAGTGTATCTTTCATTTGCTGTCCAACATGTATTTTTTAGTAAAGTTTATGATAAGTTATTTGGTCAGATTAGGTGAGTGTCAGAAATATATCTGGAGATTCTGGGAAAAAGTTGCTACATTTTCACAATGTATAACCACGATTTTCAGCTCAAAATATGCACATTTTCTAACAAAACATAAGTGTATTGTATAACCTGATGTTATAGGACTGTCATCTGATGAAGTTGGTCAAGGTTAGTGAATCATTTTATATCTTTTGCTGTTTTTTTGCGATTGCTACCTTTGCTGTGAATGAATGCGGTTGTGTGTTTGGCTATTGTGGTAAGCTAATATAATGCTATATTGTGTTTTCGCTGTAAAACACTTAAGAAATCTGAAATATTGGCTGGATTCACAAGATGTTTATCTTTCATTTGCTGTACACCATGTATTTTTCATAAATGTTTTATGATGAGTATTTATGTATTTCACGTTGCTCTCTGTAATTATTCTTGGTGCTTCGGTGCTATTGGTGATTGTAGCTGCAATGTAAAACTATGATTTTATACCTCAAATATGCACATTTTCGAACAAAACATAGATTTATTGTATAACATGTTATAAGACTGTCATCTGATGAAGTTGTTTCTTGGTTAGTGACTAATTATATCTCTATTTGGTCGGTTTTGTGATAGCTACCTATGCGGTAAAAAAATGGTGAAAATATGCGGTTGAGTCTTTTGCTATTGTGGTTAGCTAATAGAAATACATGTTGTGTTTTCGCTGTAAAACATTTTAAAAATCGGAAATGATGGCTGGATTCACAAGATGTTCATCTTTCATTTGCTGTATTGGACTTGTGATTTCATGATATTTATATGCTAGTATTTACTTGTGGCGCTATGCTAGGCTATGCTAGTCAGCTTTTTACTGATGAGGATGCTCCCGGATCCGGGATGGTGATGAAGTAGAAGTTCATAGAGAAGCACATCCTTTTTGTGTACTTGGCAGTCAGCAGATAGTGTGTAAAAGGCAATTAGTTGTCTGTGCAGATTTACGATAGCACAAGGTTGATATAAACAGACTCACACAGATATGGACGATGTATATAGCCTCGTTATAGTTATTTTTGTGTTTTATTTTAATTGTAATATTTTTACTTTAGTTTATTTAGTAAATATTTTCTTAACTCCTTTCTTGAATTACATTGTTGGTGAAGGGCTTGTAAGTAAGAATTTTACGTAAAGGTCTACACTTGTTGAGTTTTGTACGCATCTGTGTGTGGAGTAAAGGAGGTCTAGAATTTTTTTCCTCTGGTTGCACATGTAACATGCTGGTAGAAATGAGGTAAAATTGATTTATGTTTCCCTGCATTAAAGTCCCCGGCCACTAGAAGCGCCGCCTCTGGGTGAGTATTTTCTTGTCTGTTTAGGGCCTTATACAGCTGGTTGAGTGTCGTCTTAGTGCCAGCATCGGTCTGGGGTGGTAAATAGACAGCTACGAGAAATATAGATGAAAACTCTCTTGGTAAATACCTCGAGATTTCTTTAATATTAGACATCGCGCACCAGCTGTTATTGACAAATAGACACACATCCCCTCTTCCTACCAGACATACCTGTTCTGCACCGCCAATGCACGGAAAACCCAGCCAGCTCTACATTCTATGAAGTGAGAACATGTTATAAGACTGTCATCTGATGAAGTTGTTCAAGGTTAGTGATCACTTCTATGAAGTGAGCCAGCTCACTTCGACCCCTATATGTTCGTCACCTGTTCATACGAATGAAGGGGATTTGGACCTTGTACGGTGTCTGAAATAAATCTTTGTCCAGTACGAGGTGAGTGATCGCTGTCCTGATATCCAGAAGCTCTTTTCAGTCATAAGAGACGATGGCAGAAACAATACGTACAAAAGAAGTTACAAATAACGCGAAACTCACACAAAATCGCACAATTGGTTAGGAGCCTGTAAAACGGCAGCCATCTCATCCGGCGCCATTGTAAAATAACACAGATAACACATTGTAAAATAAAACTCACACTGAGACGGACACAGATAAGGACATATTGTTTTACCACCTATCCTGTGTTGACAGATCATCAGTGAGAGTTGACATGGAGAGGAATCTATTTTCAATACTTTTCAGATGTACCAAATCCCTCAACTGCAGCAGCCTCCCCCTCCTATCTTGGCCTCTGACGCACACACACACACACACACACACACACACACACACACACACACACACACACACACACACACACACACACACACACACACACACACACACACACACACACACACACACACACACACACACACACAGACACACACACACACACACACACACACACACACACACACACACACACACACACACACACACACACACACACACACACACACACACACCATAAAGGTATCAAGGTGTTATGTGTCTAATTGGCAGGAAAACAAACGGGTTTCTATAGATAATGGGAGCGGTGAGCTACTATCCCATTAATATACAGACATTCTTTTAAATAATCACACACACACTAACAGACAGCAATCCTTTCAAATAATTACCTCTGTTTCCATTGTGACATGTCATTAGCAGGTGATGGTGATCGATGCTTCACCCCTTATAGGTCTAACCAGCCAGCCTTGCCTCGTAAACAAACATGCTAATGTGGCAGAAACATATTAATCACACACGTTACAGATACAGTGCTTTCAGAAAGTATTCACACACCTTGATTTATTCCACATTCTGCTGTGTTAGAGCCTGAATTTAAAATCTATTAAATAGATGTTTTTCTCTCACCAAAAAACATGTTTTTAGATATTATTGCAAATGTACTGAAAATTAAATACAGAAATATATAATTTACATAAGTATTCACACCCCTGAGTCAATACATGTTAGAATTACCTTTGGCAGGGATTACAGGTGTTAGTCTTTCTGGGTAAATCTTTAAGAGTTTTGCACACCTGGGTTGTACAATATTTGAACACTAGTATTAAAAACAATTATTCAAGCTCTAACAAGTTGATCATAGATCATTTCTTGGCGGCCATTTTCAAGGCTTGTCATAGATTTTCAAGACGATTTAAGTCAAAACTGTAACTAGGCCACTCAGGAATATTCAACGTTGTCCTGGTAAGCAATTTCAGTGTATATCTGGCCTTGTGTTTTAGGTTATTGTCCTGCTGAAAGGTGAATTCATCTCCCAGTGTCTGGTGGCAAGCAAACTGAACCAGGTTTTCCTCTAGGATTTATCCTGTGTTTAGCTCTATTTCATTTATTCTCTCCTGTCGATGACAAGCATACCCATAACATGATGCAGCCACCACCATGCTTGAAAATATGGAGAGTGGTAGTAATGTGTTGTATTGGATTTGCCTCAAATATAACAATTTGTATTCAGGACAAAAAGTTGCTTTGCCACAGGTTACTTTTTTGTTTTTGTTTTACTTAAGTGCCCACACACATGCACACGTGCACACGTACACACAGACGCACACTGACAGACATAAGCCTCATCTCCCCCCAGCTAAGTAACCTGGCTGTATAGTAGGATGAGGCTGTCAACTGGCCCCTGTGAATCCAAGGCTGCCAATCAATACAAAATAGGATTTAGACCATTATGTTAAGTCAGCTATTTGAGGGCTTCCAGCTGAAATATAAAACTGTCATTTAGCTAATGCCTTGGAGATTGTTTGAATAGCTTGATCTAATGTTGTGTTTTTATTTATTTTTTGTTTAGCCTTTATTTAACTAGGGAAGTCAGTTAAGAACAAATTCTTATTTACAATGACGGCCTACCCCGGCCAAACCCTAACCCGGACGATGCTGTGCCAATTGTGCACCACCCTATGGGACTCCCAATCACGACCGGTTGTGTGATACAGCCTGGAATCAAACCAGGGTCTGTAGTGACACCTCTAGCACTGAGATGTAGTGCCTTAGACCGCTGCACCACTCGGGAGCTTTACTTACTCCTCCTAACACAATCTCAGTTGGCTCATAACTGAAAAACAGTGTAACTATTGTAAGTACAGTTTTCGTTATTTACATCACCCCACAAGACAACACACACACACACACAACAAGATAAGACAAGCTGAACACATACAACAAGACAAGACAAGCTGAAAAAACACACACACACACACACACACACCAAGACAAGCTGAACACACACAAACACACACCAAGACAAGCTGAACACACACACACACACACACACGCACACACACACACACACACACACACACACACACACACACACACACACACACACACACACACACACACACACACACACACACACACACACACACACACACACACCAAGACAAGCTGAACACACACAAACACACACACACACACACACACGCACACACACACACACACACACACACACACACACACACACACACACACACACACACACACACACACACACACACACACACACACACACACACACACACACCAAGACAAGCTGAACACACACAAACACACACACACAAACACAAGACAAGCTGACGCTGAACAACTTTCAAATAGACATCGCCATAGAAACATCACCTTGGAATGCTGAGTGATGCTGGACAACGCTGCTCTGTTTCCATTGTTGTATTTGCATTTCAGTGTGTGTGTGTGTGTGTGTGTGTGTGTGTGTGTGTGTGTGTGTGTGTGTGTGTGTGTGTGTGTGTGTGTGTGTGTGTGTGTGTGTGTGTGTGTGTGTGTGTGTGTGTGTGTGTGTGTGGTAGAAGAGAGCGGAGGCTGCGGAGGGACTGGGCTCTAGCTAACGTTCTCTCTCTCGGTTTGGCAGAGAGCTATTGTTATAATTACATTAGGACAGTCGACAGACAGCTATTGTTATAATTACTTTAGGACAGTCGACAGACAGCTATTGTTATAATTACGTTAGGACAGTCGACAGACAGCTATTGTTATAATTACTTTAGGACAGTCGACAGACAGCTATTGTTATAATTACTTTAGGACAGTCGACAGAGAGCTATTGTTATAATTACGTTAGGACAGTCGACAGACAGCTATTGTTATAATTACGTTAGGACAGTCGACAGACAGCTATTGTTATAATTACGTTAGGACGTCTGTGAGACTGTCAGTGACAGATAGACAACACCTGCAGCGGCAGCGGGCCTATAAACTCATCCACACAACACACATACACCCATGTGCACACACACACACACACACAGTCGTATGCAAACACACACCCGCATGAACACAACAGTTCTTCAAACTCATCCCCAAACACAATGGCCTCTGATCGCCTCTCACTTCTAAGGGGAAATTGCGGAGGCTGGATGGCTGGTTGACTGAGTCACAGTGATTTTGCCGGAAAAGGGACGGACACACTTATGTTATGAGAAAGGAAGTGGCAGAAGAATACCTCACACTGGATAAATCAGGGCTTTTCAATGTTGTTTAGAAGACTGTCTAGATTATTTCAGAGTAGTTAGCAGTGTTTAGAAGACTGTCTAGATTATTTCAGAGTAGTTAGCAGTGTTTAGAAGACTGTCTAGATTATTCCAGGGTAGGTAGCAGTGTTTAGAAGACTGTCTAGATTATTCCAGGGTAGGTAGCAGTGTTTAAAAGACTGTCTAGATTATTCCAGGGTATGTAGCAGTGTTTAAAAGACTGTCTAGATTATTCCAGGGTATGTAGCAGTGTTTAGAAGACTGTCTAGATTATTCCAGGGTAGGTAGCAGTGTTTAGAAGACTGTCTAGATTATTCCAGGGTAGGTAGCAGTGTTTAGAAGACTGTCTAGATTATTCCAGGGTAGGTAGCAGTGTTTAAAAGACTGTCTAGATTATTCCAGGGTATGTAGCAGTGTTTAAAAGACTGTCTAGATTATTCCAGGGTATGTAGCAGTGTTTAGAAGACTGTCTAGATTATTCCAGGGTATGTAGCAGTGTTTAAAAGACTGTCTAGATTATTCCAAAGAATGTAGCAATGTGCGGAGGACTATGTATTTTTGTAAATAACAGCTGGTGCACTATATCTAAGGAAGTCTCGAGCTATTGCTCGCCTGAGGTAGAGTATTTCATCCTAAACTGTAGACCAGAATCAGTTGATGGACCAACAAATCTCCTTAATATGTAACCCTCCTGGAGCTCCTCATTTTGGAGGAACATTAAAAGGAGGAAATCGCCATCGCCCGAGCTCTCTGTAGAAAAGTCCCATGGAGTTGGTGGAAAAATCCTTAGTTTCATAGCCACTTGCTCAGCTGGGGCAGGGGCGCTTTAATTAGGTCAGATGGAAATGTCTGACAGATCTCAACTCATTAAAAGGAGGAAAACGGCATCGCCCGACCTCGCTGCTTTCTCTTCCTCAACTTCGTCTAATCCAGACGTTCTGTGCGTCCATGAATCCACGTAAATCCACCGAATCAGTTCAGATGAAAGGTAACAATCTTTTGCAATCGGGAGAGCGGGTCATCAGTTATTGTTTGTAGTTATTATCGTGGAGCGCGCGCTTCAACCCTAGTGTGTAATGTAAATGGACAATGATCACGGCCCTACGGATCATCACAGGCAAATTATGCCGTCAATATATGGTTAATATGACATGAAATGACATGTACATATGAAGAGAAACTTGAAAGGGTGAAATATGAAACGTCATTGTTTGCTGAACTGATCATTTCTCATATCAAACTAATTGGGATTACAGATTGAATAACCGATTGAATTATTTGTATTTTTCTTCTCATGATTATGATGAACAGTTACGGTTAGCCTTAATGACTCAGTGATTTTTCCTATTGACTTCTTATTGAACTGAATTGCTGAATTACCTAATTATGTCAATAATGACAATGATTGTGATGATTTGATCTTTGTGATTATAAATTTGATTGGACACATGATATTATGTTTCCTTTGTTATGCAGCACAGACCATCAATAAATGCATTGATGACATCGTCCCCAACCAGAAGCCGTGGATTACAGGCAACATCCGCACTGAGCTAAAGGTTAGAGCTGCCGCTATCAAGGAGCGGGATTCTAAACCGGAAGCTTATAAGAAATCCCACTATGCCCTCTGACGAACCATCAAACAGGCAAAGCGTCAATACAGAACTAAGATCGAGTCGTACTACACCGGCTCTGACGCTCTTCGGATGTGGCAGGGCCTGCAAACCATTACTGACTACAAAGGGAAGCACAGCCGAGAGCTGCCCAGTGACACGAGCCTACCAGACGAGCTAAACTACTTCTTTGCTCGCTTCGAGATAAATAACACTGAAACATGCATGAGAGCACCAGCTGTACAGGAAGACTGTGTGATCACACTCTCCACAGCCGATGTGAGTAACACCTTTAGACCTTTGGTCAACATTCACAAGGCCGCAGGGCCAGACGGATTACCAGGACGTGTACTGCGAGCATGCGCTGACAAACTAGCAAGAGTCTTCACTGACATTTTCAACCTCTCCCTGTCCGAGTCTGTAATGCCAACATGTTTAACCTCTACAGAGTACCTAACCCGGATCCGGGAGCACCCCCCACACCCCCCACACTGATTAGCATCGCTAGAATAGCGTCACAATTAAATAGTAGCATCTAAATATCATTAAATCACAAGTCCAAGACACCCAATGAAAGACACAGATCTTGTGAATAAAACCACCATTTCAGATTTTTTAAATGTTTTACAGGGAAGACACAATATGTAAATCTATTAGCTAAACACGTTAGCAAAATGACACCATTTTCTTACTCCAACAGTTTCTTACTCCATCAGGTGCTATCACCAATTCGGCTAAACTAAGATATTGATAGCCACTAACTAACAAACAAATTCATAACATGACAGTCTGATAACATATTTATGGTATAGCATAGTTTTTTTTTTTTAAATGTGCATTTTTCAGGTATAAATCACAGTTCTACATTGCAGCTGCAATCTGATATAGTGCTGATGCAGCTAGAACAATTACAGAGACCAACGTTATATAACTAATTACTTGTCTTAAAACATTTCAGAAAAAATACACAGCGTACAGACATTGAAAGCCCAACATCTGGTGAATCCAAACAATATTTCAGATTTTTTAAATGTTTTATAGCGAAATTAGCATAACTAGCTAATTAGCATAACCAGGCCAGCCAAAACCAGCTGGACGCGCCCGACCAGTTCACATGCACGACAGATATATGAAATAACATCGTAAATTGGGTCTTACTATTGCTGGTCTTTCATCAGAATGTTGATCAAGGTGTCCTTAGTCCTGATGAGTCGTTCAATCCATTCACAATGGCAACTTCCCCTCTTCATTTAGCCTGGGTACTGGTCGACTGGCACGGTCCATGTCCAAAGTTAAAAAACTCAAAGAACGGAACACGGCAAAACTCCCGAAAAAATTCTAATAATCTGATTAAACTATATTGAAAAAACATACATTACGGTGATATGGTCACATGTATCAAACAAACTTCGACACGGAGATAGTTTTCATCCGTAACGTCAGCATAACAAAAGACAATGCCACCTCTGAAAACGCGCATTTCAGAAACCGGAAGTTGTCGGTCACGCTAAAAAAATAGGTCTTATTTCACATCTTCCAGACACCCAGAGGAAGAAGAAGGAAGTGTCATTCGGGTCATAGGTCGCGTGACCATATATAGGCAGAGCGTTGAAGCGAGCATACACATCTTGCATTCTTCTTCTGGCTCAGGGAAAGTGCTGTGAAATGACCTGTGTTTGACTCAGAGACTCAATTGGAACGGTTTTAGAAACCATAGCTTGTTTTCTATCCAATGCTATATGGTTATATGCATATAGTAACAGCAATAATTGAATAAGAGGCAGTTTAGTCTGTAGAGGCAATTATGCTAATGCGAAACAGCACCCCCTGTATTCTCAAGAAGTTAAAGCAGACCACCACAGTGCTTGTGCCCAAGAACACTAAGGTAACCTGCCTAAATGACTACCGACCTGTAGCACTCACGTCTGTAGCCATGAAGTTTTTTGAAAGGCTCGTCATGATTCACATCAACACCATTATCCCAGAAACCCTAGACCCTCTCCAATTTGCATACCGCCCCAACAGATCCACAGATGATGAAATCTCTATTGCACTCCACACTGCCCTTTACCACCTGGACAAAAGGAACACCTATGTGAGAATGCTATTCATTGACTACAGCTCAGCGTTCAACACCATAGTTCCCTCAAAGCTCCTGGACTTCCTGACGGGCCACCACCAGGTGGTAAGGGTAGGTAACAACACATTTGCCACGCTGATCCTCAACACAGGGGCCAAGCTTCCTATCTCTTTACCAGGCGGTGTCAGAGGAGGGCCCTAAAAATTGTCAAAGACTCCAGCCACCCTTTTCATAGACTGTTCTCTCTGCTACCGCACGGCAAGCGGTACCGGAGCACCAAGCCTAGGTCCAAGAGGCTTCTAAACATCTTCTACCCCCAAGCCATAAGACTCCTGAACATCTAGTCAAATGGCTACCCAGACTATTTGCATTGCTCCCCCCCCCCCTCTCCACACCACGGCCATTCTCTGTTGTCATCTATGCATAGTCACTTTAATAACTCTACCTACATGTACATACTACCTGATCTAACCGGTGCCCCCGTACATTGACTCTGTACCGTCACCACCTGTGTATATTGTTATTTTTGTTACTTTAATTACTTGTTACTTTTATCTCTTTTTCTTTTCCGTATTTCTTTGAAACTGCATTGTTGTTTAGGCGCTCGTAAGTAAGCAATTCACTGTAAGGTCTACAGACCTGTTGTATTCGGCGCATGTATTTATTATGGATCCCCATTAGTTCCTGCCAAGGCAGCAGCTACTCTTCCTGGGGTTTATTATGGATCCCCATTAGTTCCTGCCAAGGTAGAAGCTACTCTTCCTGGGGTTTATTATGGATCCCCATTAGTTCCTGCCAAGGCAGAAGCTACTCTTCCTGGGGTTTATTATGGATCCCCATTAGTTCCTGCCAAGGCAGCAGCTACTCTTCCTGGGGTTTATTATGGATCCCCATTAGTTCCTACCAAGGCAGCAGCTACTCTTCCTGGGGTTTATTATGGATCCCCATTAGTTCCTGCCAAGGCAGCAGCTACTCTTCCTGGGGTTTATTATGGATCCCCATTAGTTCCTACCAAGGCAGCAGCTACTCTTCCTGGGGTTTATTATGGATCCCCATTAGTTCCTGCCAAGGCAGCAGCTACTCTTCCTGGGGTTTATTATGGATCCCCATTAGTTCCTACCAAGGCAGCAGCTACTCTTCCTGGGGTTTATTATGGATCCCCATTAGTTCCTACCAAGGCAGCAGCTACTCTTCCTGGGGTTTATTATGGATCCCCATTAGTTCCTGCCAAGGCAGCAGATACTCTTCCTGGGGTTTATTATGGATCCCCATTAGTTCCTACCAAGGCAGCAGCTACTCTTCCTGGGGTTTATTATGGATCCCCATTAGTTCCTACCAAGGCAGCAGCTACTCTTCCTGGGGTTTATTATGGATCCCCATTAGTTCCTACCAAGGCAGCAGCTACTCTTCCTGGGGTTTATTATGGATCCCCATTAGTTCCTACCAAGGCAGCAGCTACTCTTCCTGGGGTTTATTATGGATCCCCATTAGTTCCTACCAAGGCAGCAGCTACTCTTCCTGGGGTTTATTATGGATCCCCATTAGTTCCTACCAAGGCAGCAGCTACTCTTCCTGGGGTTTATTATGGATCCCCATTAGTTCCTGCCAAGGCAGAAGCTACTCTTCCTGGGGTCCAGCAACATTGAGCCTTTTCCCTCTGGCTACTCTACTATCACATTATCTACAATACAAAATCCATGTGTACGTGTGTGTAAAGTGTATGTCTTATCATGTCTATGTGTAATTGTGTGTTTGCTTGTGTGTCTCTTCACAGTCCTCGCTGTTCCATAAGGTGTAATCTGATTCTACTGATTGTATTTGTTCATGATGTGGAATAGAGTTCCATGTAGTCATGGCTCTATGTAATACTGTGCTCCTCCCATAGTCTGTTCTGGACTGAACTGTGAAGAGACCTTGGATGGCATGTCTTGTGGGGTATGCATGGGTGTACGAGCTGAGTGCTGGTAGTTTAGTCAGACACCTCTGTGCATTTAGCTTGTCAACACATCTTACAGAAACAAGCAGTGATGAAGTAAATCTCTCCTCCACTTGAGCCATAAGAGATTTACTTCAGCGAACAGGCCTTTCTAATCGACCTGGCCGGGGTATCCTGGAATGACATTGACCTCATCCTGTCAGTAGAGGATGCCTGGTTATTCTTTAAAAGTGCCTTCCTCACCATCTTAAATAAGCATGCCCCGTTCAAAACATTTCAAACCAGGAAGAGATATAGCCCTTGGTTCTCTCCAGAACTGACTGCCCTTAACAAACACAAAAACATCCTGTGGCGTTCTGCATTAGCATCGAATAGCCCCCGTGATATGCAACTTTTCAGGGAAGTTAGGAAACAATATACACGTGCAGTTAGGAAATCTAAGGCTAGCTTTTTCAAACAGAAATGTGAATCCTGTAGTACAAACTCAAAACAGTTCTGGGACACTGTGGAGGGACACATGGAGAATAAGAGCACCTCCTCCCAGCTGCCCACTGCACTGAGGCTAGGAAACACTGTCACTACCGATAAATCTCTCAAACTATAATTGAGAGTTTCAATAAGCATTTCTCTAGGATTGGCTATGCTTTCCACCTGGCTACCCTTACCCCGGTCACCTGCCCCGCACCCCCCACAGCAACCAGCCCAAGCCCCCACCATTTCTCCTTCACCCAAATCCAGATAGCTGATGTTCTGAAAGAGCTGCAAAATCTGGACCCCTACAAATCAGCCGGGCTAGACAATCTGGACCCTCTCTTTCTAAAATTATCTGACGAAATTGTTGCAACCCCTATTACTAGCCTGTTCAACCTCTCTTTCGTATCGTCTGAGATTCACAGAGATTGGAAAGCTGCCACGGCCATCCCCCTCTTCAAAGGGGGAGACACTCTAGACCCAAACTGCTACAGACCTATATCTATCCTACCCTGCCTTTCTAAGGTCTTCAAAAGCCAAGTTAATAAACAGATTACCGACCATTTTGAATCCCACGTACCTTCTCCACTATGCAATCTGGTTTCAGAGATGGTCATGGGTGCACCTCAGCCACGCTCAAGGTCCTAAACGATATCATAACTACCATCGATAAGAGACATTACTGTGCAGCTGTATTCATCAACCTGGCCAAGGCTTTCGACTCTGTCAACCACCACATTCTTATCGGCAGACTCAACAGCCTAGGTTTCTCAAATGACTTCCTCGCCTGGTTCACCAACTACTTATCTGACAGAGTTCAGTGTGTCAAATCAAAGGGCCTGTTGTCCGACCTCTGGCAGTCTCTATGGGGGTGCCACAGGGTTCAATTCTCGGGCCGACTCTCTTCTCTTTATACATCAATGATGTCACTCTTGCTACTGGTGATTCTCTGCGCAGACGACACCATTCTGTATACTTCTGGCCCTTCTTTTGACACTCTGTTAACTAACCTCCAGACGAGCTTCTGTGGCCTCCAACTGCTCTTAAATGCAAATAAAACTAAATGCATGCTCTTCAACCGATCGCTGCCCACACCTGCCCGCCCGCCCAGCATCACTACTCTGGACGGTTCTGACTTAGAATATGTGGACAACTACAAATACCTAGGTGTCTGGTTAGTCTGTAAAATCTCCTTCCAGACTCACATTAAAAATCTCCAATCCAAAATCTAGAATCGGCTTCCTATTTCGCAACAAAGCATCCTTCACTCATGCTGCCAAACTTACCCTCGTAAAACTGACCATCCTACCGATCCTCGACTTTGGCGATGTCATTTACAAAATAGCCCCCAACACTCTACTCAACAAATTGGATGCAGTCTATCACAGTGCCATCCATTTTGTCACCAAAGCCCCATATACTACCCACCACTAAGACCTGTACGCTCTCGTTGGCTGGCCCTCACTTCACACTCGTCGCCAAACCTACTGGCTTCAGGTCATCTACAAGTCTCTGATAGGTAAGGCCCCGCCTTATCTCAGCTCACTGGTCACCATAGCAGTACCCACCCGTAGCACACGCTCCAGCAGGTATATCTCTCTAGTCACCCCCAAAGCCAAATCCTACTTTGGCCGCCTTTCCTTCCAGTTCTCTGCTGCCAATGACTGGAATGAATTGCAAAAATCACTGAAGCTGGAGACTCTTACCTCCCTCACTAGCTTTAAGCACCAGCTGTCTGAGCAGCTCACAGATCACTGCATCTGTGCATAGCCCATTTGTACATAGCCCATCTGTACTACCTCATCCCCGTACTGTATTTATCTTGCTCCTTTGCACCCCTGTATCTCTACTTGCACATTAATCTTCTGCACATCAATCACTCTAGTGTCTAATTGGTATATTGTAATTACTTCGCCACCATGGCCTATTTATTGCCTGACCTAGCCTTATCTTACCTCATTTGCACACACTGTATATAGATTTTCTTCAACTGCATTATTGACTGTATGTTTGTTTATTCCATGTGTAACTCTGTGTTGTTGTATGTGTCGCACTGCTTTGCTTTATTCTTGGCCAGGTCGCAGTTTTAAATGAGAACTTGTTCTCAACTTGTCTACCTGGCTAAATAAAGGTGAAATTTAAAATTACAAATAGAGCCATGACTACATGGAACTCTATTCCACATCAGGTAATTGATGCAAGCAGTGGAATCAGATAAACCAAAAAAAATCTGTTAGTTCTCCTTGCACGTTGAAGTGCCAGTCGTGCTGCCCTGTTCTGAGCCAATTGTAATTTTCCTAAGTCCCTCTTTGTGGCACCTGACCACACGACTGAACAGTAGTCCAGGAGCAACAAAACTAGAGCCTGTAGGATCTGCCTTGTTGATAGTGTTGTTAAGAATGCAGAGTGGCGCTTTATTATGGACAGACTTTCTCCCCATCTTAGCTACTTTTGCATCAATATGTTTTGACCATGACAGTTTACAATCCAGGGTAACACCAAGCAGTTTTGTCACCTCCACTTGCTCAATATCCACAAAATTTATTACAAGATTTAGTTGAGGTTTAGGGTTTAGTGAATGATTTGTCTCAAATACGATGCTTTTAGTTTTTGAAATATTTAGGGCTAAATTATTCCTTGCCACACATTCTGAAAGTAACTGCAGCTGTTTGCAGTCATTTCAGTCACTGTAGTAGCGGCCGTTTATAGTGTTGGGTCATTCACATACATAGACACTCTGTCTTTACTTAAAGCCAGTGGCATGTCATTAGTAAAGATTGAAAAAAGTAAGGCGCCTCTGTGTTCTGTTAAACAGGTAACTCTTTATCCACAATATAGCAGGGGGGGGG
Organism: Salvelinus fontinalis; assembly: GCF_029448725.1. NCBI lineage: Eukaryota > Metazoa > Chordata > Actinopteri > Salmoniformes > Salmonidae > Salvelinus > Salvelinus fontinalis. The sequence goes on from NC_074693.1 coordinate 10,800,821, forward strand.
GGGAAAGCCATAACACCCTCTGTGTTCTGTTAGACAAGTAACTCTTTATCCACATTATAGCAGGGGGTGTAAAGCCATAACACATTATAGCAGGGGGTGTAAAGCCATAACACATTATAGCAGGGGGTGTAAAGCCATAACACCCTCTGTGTTCTGTTAGACAGTTAACTCTTTATCCACATTATAGCAGGGGGTGTAAAGCCATAACACCCTCTGTGTTCTGTTAGACAGGTAACTCTTTATCCACATTATAGCAGGGGGTGTAAAGCCATAACCCCCTCTGTGTTCTGTTAGACAGGTAACTCTTTATCCACATTATAGCAGGGGGTGTAAAGCCATAACACCCTCTGTGTTCTGTTAGACAGTTAACTCTTTATCCACATTATAGCAGGGGGTGTAAAGCCATAACACCCTCTGTGTTCTGTTAGACAGGTAACTCTTTATCCACATTATAGCAGGGGGTGTAAAGCCATAACACCCTCTGTGTTCTGTTAGACAGGTAACTCTTTATCCACATTATAGCAGGGGGTGTAAAGCCATAACACCCTCTGTGTTCTGTTAGACAGGTAACTCTTTATCCACATTATAGCAGGGGGTGTAAAGCCATAACACCCTCTGTGTTCTGTTAGACAGGTAACTCTTTATCCACATTATAGCAGGGGGTGTAAAGCCATAACACACTCTGTGTTCTGTTAGACAAGTAACTCTTTATCCACATTATAGCAGGGGGTGTAAAGCCATAACACATTATAGCAGGGGGTGTAAAGCCATAACACATTATAGCAGGGGGTGTAAGCCATAACACATTATAGCAGGGGGTGTAAAGCCATAACACATACGTTTTTCTATCAGCAGACTATGATCGATGATGTCAAAAGCCGCACTGAAGTCTAACAAAACAGCCCCCACAATCTTTTTATCATCAATTTCTCTTAGCCAATCATCAATCAAGTGCTGTGCTTGTTGAATGTCCTTCCCTATATAAGCATGCTGAACGTTTGTTGTCAATTTGTTTACTGTCAATCTGGTCAAATACAATTTTTTCCAAAGGTTTACTAAGGGTTGGTAACAGTCTGATTGGTGGGTATTTCAGCCAGTAAAGGGTGCTTTACTGTCCATAGGAAGCGGAATGGTTTTTGCTTCCCTCCGAGCCTGGGGACACACACTTTCTAGTAGGCATAAATTGAAATTATGGCAAATATGAGTGACAATATCGTCCGCTATTATCCACAGTCATTTTCCATCCAAGTTGTCAGACCCCATTGGCTTGTCATTATTGATAGAAAACAACAACAAAAAATAATCTCTTCCACACCCACTTTATGGAATTCAAAATCACAATATCTGTCTTTCATAATACTTGGAAGAGGTGACATTATACTTGGATGTGTAGTGTCAGCATTTGTTGCTGGCATGTCATGCCTAAGTATGCTAATCTTGCCAAATAAAAAATAATGATATAAAATCACTATGTAGGGAATAGGGGGCCATTTGGGATGCTTCCTATATCTGTGTAGATCCTTGTTGAAAGAAAACCACCATATTCATTCCTTTTTATTGTAGCCTGTGAGGGAACTAACCATTGGACCTCTGACAACAAAACTGCTCAACGTTGCTCTTACCTGTCATCAGATGATTGGTTGAGACAGCTCTGGTGGAGACAACAGACATGATCCAATGTAGACGAAAAGGACCAGCATCCCAACTGGCACCCTATTCCCTTTATAGTGCACTACTTTTGACCAGGGCCCATAGTGCACTATATAGGCAATAGGCTGCCATTTGGGACGTAGAGGTAGACAAATGGCCCTGTCACCTGGGTGAACAGTTGAGTTTTATTCCCCCAGATCCCTCCGTCTAATACACCTGGAATGAGGATGGAATATTCTGCGTAGATACAGCCACACTATCATCTGACAGAAGGGTTTGCATGAGAATGTCTGAACACATCATTGTCTCTGAAGAGAAATGCAATGTGTGCAGCTGATGGACAGCTGACGGTTTCGTGGCTGACTCCATGGGGCTCTAGTTCTGTAGACTAGACAGTCAGGTAATGTCAGTCATGTGTAGATGGTCTGTGTTCCAAATGACACTATATAGTGCGCTACTTTTGACCAGGACCCATAATGCACTCTGGTCAAAAGTAGTGCACTATAAAGGGAATAGGGTACCAGTTGGGACAGACACTCTGTTGAGAGACAGACAGATCATTCCAGCTATGTGGGAGGAGAAGTCTTCCAGTTTAAATATGCTATCAAGGAATATCTCAAGGCTAAAGGATAGCCGGGGGGCTACCCACAATTCGTCACTGTCAAACGCTCGCTGACACTTTTGGCTGAGGCTGCTATAGGTCATGATAGAATCTCCTCTGAGTATGTGGCACACTTAGACTAAGACCTCTCTTCTCCGTCTGGCATTTGAAAAGGTTAAACTTCTTGGAAAAGGTTGGTCTCATTTCATATTTTCTCCTCCCACAGAACAAACATAGTTCATCACTAGGGAAATGTATTAGGAGATTCATACAAATATTATATCATGCTTGTGGAGGCAGTTGAGAGGAGAAGAAGAGGTAGAAGTGCCTTTCAGACGAAAGCGGGAGGGAGAGAAGAGAGAAAGTATGAAGGGAGGGAAGGAAAACGATTATGGCAGATGTCCAACACAGCTAAACGAGCTCTTGTGTATTTTTTCATTACAGCCTCTACAGATCATTCAGTTTAATCATCCACATGTCAGAAATATCACCATTATTTAACATTCTCTTTAAAAAGGTCAACATGGTTGATGTGTTATCGTCTCCTCAGAGCCCTGTCTCTCAGAGTTCAGGGTATTTAGAGGTTTCAAATTGGATTTGTTATCGTTATGGAAGCTAGAAGGGAAAGGAAGTGCTGGAAACATTTTCCCCACTGACTAGGAGCACGTGCTATCGATCCATGTGTCAGAGATTGAACCAGAGTCACCAAAGCTGTCCCTCAGCGTTGGTATACTATTACACTTACCAGGGGAGGCCAATTATCTCTTTCCTTACTGCAAAGACCTCCAATGCAATAAAACCTACTGTTATAGTTGGTATAGACCTTCTGTTATAGTTGGTATAGACCTACTGTTATAGCTGGTATAGACCTACTGTTATAGTTGGTATAGACCTACTGTTATAGCTGGTATAGACCTACTGTTATAGCTGGTATAGACCTACTGTTATAGCTGGTATAGACCTACTGTTATAGCTGGTATAGACCTACTGTTATAGCTGGTATAGACCTACTGGTATAGCTGGTATAGACCTACTGGTATAGCTGGTATAGACCTACTGGTATAGCTGGTATAGACCTACTGTTATAGCTGATATAGACCTTCTGTTATAGCTGATATAGACTTACTGTTATAGTTGGTATAGACCTTCTGGTATAGACCTACAGTTCTAGTTGGTATAGACTTACTGTTACAGTTGGTATAGACCTACTGTTATAGCTGGTATAGACCTTCTGTTAAAGTTGGTATAGACCTACTGGTATAGTTGGTATAGACCTACTGTTATAGTTGGTATTGTCCTTCTGGTATAGATCTACGGTTCTAGTTGTTATAGATCTACTTGTATAGTTCCCTTGGTATAGACCTACTGGTATAGCTGGTAAAGACCTGCTGATATAGTATGTATAGACTTACTGTTATATTTGGTATTGATCTACTGGTATAGTTGGTATAGACCTACTGTTACAGTTGGTATAGACTTACTGTTATAGTTGGTATTGATCTACTGGTATAGTTGGTATAGACTTACTGTTATAGCTGGTATAGACCTACTGTTACAGTTGGTATAGACTTACTGTTATAGCTGGTATAGACCTACTGTTACAGTTGGTATAGACTTACTGTTATAGTTGGTATTGATCTACTGGTATAGTTGGTATAGACTTACTGTTATAGCTGGTATAGACTTACTGGTATAGTTGTTATTGATCTACTGTTACAGTTGGTATAGACTTACTGTTATAGTTGGTATAGACCTACTGTTACAGTTGGTATAGACTTACTGTTATAGTTGGTATTGATCTACTGGTATAGTTGGTATAGACTTACTGTTATAGCTGGTATAGACTTACTGGTATAGTTGTTATTGATCTACTGTTACAGTTGGTATAGACTTACTGTTATAGTTGGTATAGACTTACTGTTACAGTTGGTATAGACTTACTGTTACAGTTGGTATAGACCTACTGTTACAGTTGGTATAGACCTACTGTTATAGCTGGTATAGACTTACTGGTATAGTTGGTATAGACCTACTGTTACAGTTGGTATAGACTTACTGTTATAGTTGGTATTGATCTACTGGTATAGTTGGTATAGACTTACTGTTATAGCTGGTATAGACTTACTGGTATAGTTGTTATTGATCTACTGTTACAGCTGGTATAGACTTACTGTTATAGTTGGTATAGACTTACTGTTATAGCTGGTATAGACTTACTGGTATAGTTGTTATTGATCTACTGTTACAGTTGGTATAGACCTACTGTTACAGTTGGTATAGACTTACTGTTATAGTTGGTATTGATCTACTGGTATAGTTGGTATAGACTTACTGTTATAGCTGGTATAGACTTACTGTTATAGTATGTATAGACCTACTGTTACAGTTGGTATAGACTTACTGTTATAGCTGGTATAGACTTACTGTTACAGTTGGTATAGACTTACTGTTACAGTTGGTATAGACTTACTGTTATAGCTGGTATAGACTTACTGTTACAGTTGGTATAGACTTACTGTTATAGCTGGTATAGACTTACTGTTACAGTTGGTATAGACTTACTGTTATAGCTGGTATAGACTTACTGTTACAGTTGGTATAGACTTACTGTTACAGTTGGTATAGACTTACTGTTATAGCTGGTATAGACTTACTGTTACAGTTGGTATAGACTTACTGTTACAGTTGGTATAGACTTACTGTTATAGCTGGTATAGACTTACTGTTACAGCTGGTATAGACTTACTGTTACAGTTGGTATAGACTTACTGTTACAGTTGGTATAGACTTACTGTTATAGCTGGTATAGACTTACTGTTACAGTTGGTATAGACTTACTGTTATAGCTGGTATAGACTTACTGTTACAGTTGGTATAGACTTACTGTTATAGCTGGTATAGACTTACTGTTACAGTTGGTATAGACTTACTGTTATAGCTGGTATAGACTTACTGTTACAGTTGGTATAGACTTACTGTTACAGCTGGTATAGACTTACTGTTACAGTTGGTATAGACTTACTGTTATAGCTGGTATAGACCTGCTGTTACAGTTGGTATAGACTTACTGTTATAGTATGTATAGACCTACTGTTACAGTTGGTATAGACTTACTGTTATAGCTGGTATAGACTTACTGTTACAGTTGGTATAGACTTACTGTTATAGTATGTATAGACCTACTGTTACAGTTGGTATAGACTTACTGTTACAGTTGGTATAGACTTACTGTTACAGTTGGTATAGACTTACTGTTACAGTTGGTATAGACTTACTGTTACAGTTGGTATAGACTTACTGTTATAGTATGTATAGACCTACTGTTACAGTTGGTATAGACTTACTGTTACAGTTGGTATAGACTTACTGTTACAGTTGGTATAGACTTACTGTTACAGTTGGTATAGACTTACTGTTACAGTTGGTATAGACTTACTGTTACAGTTGGTATAGACTTACTGTTACAGTTGGTATAGACTTACTGTTACAGTTGGTATAGACTTACTGTTACAGTTGGTATAGACTTACTGTTACAGTTGGTATAGACTTACTGTTATAGTTGGTATAGACTTACTGTTACAGTTGGTATAGACTTACTGTTACAGTTGGTATAGACTTACTGTTACAGTTGGTATAGACTTACTGTTACAGTTGGTATAGACTTACTGTTACAGTTGGTATAGACTTACTGTTACAGTTGGTATAGACTTACTGTTACAGTTGGTATAGACTTACTGGTGTAGTTGGTATAGACTTACTGTTACAGTTGGTATAGACTTACTGTTTCACTGACTTGGCTCTTACTTTTTCCTAGCGTCACTTAATGTTGTTCTTTATTCTTCTTCATCTACGTAGGACACAAGGCCTCAGCAACCTTCTGCCACTGGGATCAGCTTCTGCCCTGTCCCTAGCGTCAAGGATGTCAACTAGTCCACTAGCTACATGAGGTTAGGGGATTAGGCGTAATATGCATGTACGACTCATCTTCTTCATATGGTTCAGAGGCCATGGCAGCTTTACTTTAACAACCAATAGGCCCATCGTGACTTCTAATAGCAGTGGAAGAACATACGGCTGTGAGAGCAGGTGGGCACTTCGGTCCGGGTGAGCAGCTGACAGAGGTGGTTATGTGCTAACTCTGTATTCATAGAGACAGACAGGCATAGAGAGGAGACTAATCAGCTAATGTGGAGTGACATCTACACTCTCAGCGCCTCCTGCTAATAGGTCTGAGACACACAGCTCTCTGGGGTGGTGAGGAGGTCAGGAGGGCTACTCAACTTGGATCGTCTCACTGTACAATAAGGTCAATGCTACTGACGAGGATTTCCGAGTCTGTTGTGTTGTGTGATAAACCAAGACATTCTCAGTCATTACACAGCAAGTTTTTAAAATATGTGTCTTGCTGTCAGACACATCATCAAATGTAATTGGAAACAACAAATTGGCAGATCCAAATTCCACTCCTCTCTCTCAGCTCTTCTGTATGTCGTAAGCTGCTGTTGTCAGGCCAACCCAAAGCAACATCTGCTGTTGTCAGGCCAACCCAAAGCAACATCAGCTGTTGTCAGGCCAACCCAAAGCAACATCAGCTGTTGTCAGGCCAACCCAAAGCAACATCAGCTGTTGTCAGGCCAACCCAAAGCAACATCAGCTGTTGTCAGGCCAACCCAAAGCAACATCAGCTGTTGTATGGCCAACCCAAAGCAACATCTGCTGTTGTCAGGCCAACCCAAAGCAACATCAGCTGTTGTCAGGCCAACCCAAAGCAACATCAGCTGTTGTCAGGCCAACCCAAAGCAACATCTGCTGTTGTTAGGCCAACCCAAAGCAACATCAGCTGTTGTCAGGCCAACCCAAAGCAACATCTGCTGTTGTTAGGCCAACCCAAAGCAACATCTGCTGTTGTTAGGCCAACCCAAAGCAACATCTGCTGTTGTTAGGCCAACCCAAAGCAACATCAGCTGTTGTCAGGCCAACCCAAAGCAACATCAGCTGTTGTTAGGCCAACCCAAAGCAACATCTGCTGTTGTTAGGCCAACCCAAAGCAACATCAACTGTTGTCAGGCCAACCCAAAGCAACATCAGCTGTTGTCAGGCCAACCCAAAGAAACATCAGCTGTTGTCAGGCCAACCAAAAGCAACATCAGCTGTTGTCAGGCCAACCCAAAGCAACATCTGCTGTTGTTAGGCCAACCCAAAGCAACATCTGCTGTTGTTAGGCCAACCCAAAGCAACATCAGCTGTTGTCAGGCCAACCCAAAGCAACATCAGCTGTTGTTAGGTCAACCCAAAGCAACATCTGCTGTTGTTAGGCCAACCCAAAGCAACATCTACTGTTGTTAGGCCAACCCAAAGCAACATCAGCTGTTGTCAGGCCAACCCAAAGCAACATCAGCTGTTGTTAGGCCAACCCAAAGCAACATCTGCTGTTGTTAGGCCAACCCAAAGCAACATCAGCTGTTGTCAGGCCAACCCAAAGCAACATCAGCTGTTGTCAGGCCAACCCAAAGCAACATCTGTTGTTGTTAGGCCAACCCAAAGCAACATCAGCTGTTGTCAGGCCAACCCAAAGCAACATCTGCTGTTGTTAGGCCAACCCAAAGCAACATCTGCTGTTGTTAGGCCAACCCAAAGCAACATCTGCTGTTGTCAGGCCAACCCAAAGCAACAAAACACACAAACAAACAAAAAACATTTGACAGGCCAAAACTACCTGATTCCGTCCTTAAAATATACCAAACCATCCACCAAAGATTGTCTATTATGTTGACAAGATAGTCAAGTGACCGCTCTAACTATTGAAATAGAAAGATGGAAGGCAGATGGGAGTAGGTGAGATCAGGTGGGGCCATTCTAGCCAATGAGAGGGAAGACAACAGGCCATGGCGATAGATAGAGGACTCATCTTTGTAGCTGTTCTTTTATAGTGTATGTAACAGCATGGGTGGAACCATGGAGGCTATCTCAATTTTAAAGTAGTAAATGTACTTCTTTATTGGTTTTATTCTACCACCTTATAGAAATCCCCACCCAGTTGACGACTTTAAAATAGTGGAAGCCCTCAATGGCCATGTGTCACGCCCTGACCTTAGTTATCTTTGTTTTCTTTATTATGTTGGTTAGAACTTAATAATGTATTCGCCGCCCCAAGGAAGAACTGGAGGCAGCGAAAGCTGAGCGGCAGCGATATATGAGGAGGTAGCACGGCAGCGCGACAGGCACGAGAGGCAGCCCCCAAATCAGCCCCCAAATCAGCTTGGAGACCTGAGCCCACTCCTCGTGCTCACGGAAAGCAGCGTTGTACTGGTCAGGCACCGTGTTATGCGGTGGAACGCACGGTGTCGCCAGTACGCGCTCATAGCCCAGAGCGCTTTAGGCCAGCCCCCCGCAAGTGCCATGCGAGAGTGGGTATCCAGCCAGGGGGTGTTGTGCCGTCTCAGCGTGTCTGGTCTCCGGTACGCCGTTTCGGCCCAGGGTATCCTGCGCCGGCTCTGCGTGCTGTGTCTCCGGGGCGCTGGGAGGGTGCAGTGCGTCCTATGCCTGCGCTCCGCTCGTGCCAGGCGAATGTGGGCATTGAGCCTAAGGGAGAGGTGCGAGTATTATGCACCAGATCTCCAGTGCTCACCCACAGCCCGGCTCAACCTGTGCCTGCACTCTGGAGGGTCCGGGCTAAAGTGGACATCCAGCCTGGAGGAGTGGTGCCAAGGTTGCGCACCAGAGCTCCAGTGCTCCCCCACAGCCCGGTCCATCCGGTGCCTCCTCCACGCACCAGGCCTACTGTAGGTCTCACCCCTCCAAGTTCTCCCGTCTGTCCTGAGCTGCCAGAGCCGCCCGTCTGTCGTGAGCTGCCAGAGCCGCCCGTCAGTCAGGAGCCGCCAGAGCCGCCCGTCAGTCCGGAGCCGCCAGAGCCGCCCGTCAGTCCGGAGCCGCCAGAGCCGCCCGTCAGTCCGGAGCCGCCAGAGCCGCCCGTCAGTCCGGAGCTGCCAGAGCCGCCCGTCAGTCAGGAGCCGCCAGAGCCGCCCCTCAGTCCAGAGGCGACCTTCCGTCCAGTGGCGCCCTCTACGAGGGTCTTCAGTCCGGGGCCCGCTGCGAGGGTCCCCGCTCCAGAGGGGCCACCTATTTTTGTCTTGTCTAGGGTTTTGGGTATGTCTAGGTGTGTGTGTCTAGTCTAGGCATTATGTAGGTCTATGGTGGCCTAGATTGGTACCCAATCAGAGGCGGCTGTTTATCGTTGTCTCTGATTGGGGATCCTATTTAGGTTGCCATTTTCCAGTTTGGTTTGTGGGTGATTGTCTATGTGATGTTGCATGTTTGCACTAAGTGTTATAGTGGTTACGTTCGTTTTGTTATTTTGTATTGTTTGTTAATAAGTGTACTTCATTATTAAAAGGAAGAATGTATTCAAATCACGCTGCGCCTTGGTCTCCTCACTACGACGTTCGTGACACCATGTCCATGCTAAAATGGGTGATATTCCTGATGACACCTCTATTTCTATGAGAACAGGCACGACTCTGATATAAAGTAATTGCCGAAATGCTAAGTGCGTCCATTTATATTAGCGCAAACAACATTACGAAACTTTTCTTTGATCAAATAAGCCTAAATTCAACACTCTCTCATTGACCTATTTAAAAACATCTCTCACTTCGTGGGCTTATTTTCGTGGACAGTTTTGGGCTGAGGAAAATTTCTTGCCTCGCCATTTCCTCTCTGCTAACTTAGCTCTGACTGCCCTGGACTAGAGAGCTGTAATAAAAGCTCAAGCAGGCCATTTGGCCCAGTGATAGGGTTCATTTGACAACTAGCGGAGGCTTGCATCTCTACAGAGCTAACTGTACGGAGGCTTGTATCGCCACAGAGCTAACTGTATGGAGGCTTGGAGGTCCTCATAGCTAACTGTACGGAGGCTTGTATCGCCACAGAGCTAACTGTAGGGAGGCTTGTATCGCCACAGAGCTAACTGTATGGAGGCTTGTATCTCCACAGAGCTAACTGTACGGAGGCTTGTATCTGTACAGAGCTAACTGTACGGCGGCTTGTATCGCCACAGAGCTAACTGTACGGAGGCTTGTATCTCCACAGAGCTAACTGTACGGAGGCTTGTATCTCCACAGAGCTAACTGTACGGAGGCTTGTATCTGCACGTAGCTAACTGTATGGAGGCTTGGAGGTCCTCATAGCTAACTGTACGGAGGCTTGTATCGCCACAGAGCTAACTGTACGGGGGCTTGGAGGTCCTCATAGCTAACTGTACGGAGGCTTGCATCGCCACAAAGCTAACTGTACGGAGGCTTGTATCGCCACAGAACTAACTGTACGGAGGCTTGTATCTCCACAGAGCTAACTGTACGGAGGCTTGGAGGTCCTCATAGCTAACTGTACGGAGGCATGGAGGTCCTCATAGCTAATTGTACGGAGGCTTGTATCTCCACAGAGCTAACTGTACGGAGGCTTGTATCTGCACAGAGCTAACTGTACGGAGGCTTGTATCTCCACAGAGCTAACTGTACGGAGGCTTGGAGGTCCTCATAGCTAACTGTACGGAGGCATGGAGGTCCTCATAGCTAATTGTACGGAGGCTTGTATCTCCACAGAGCTAACTGTACGGAGGCTTGTATCTCCACAGAGCTAACTGTACGGAGGCTTGGAGGTCCTCATAGCTAACTGTACGGAGGCTTGTATCTCCACAGAGCTAACTGTACGGAGGCTTGTATCTGCACAGAGCTAACTGTACGGAGGCTTGTATCTCCACAGAGCTAACTGTACGGAGGCTTGTATCGGTACAGAGGTAACTGTAGGAGGCTTGTATCGCCACAGAGCTAACTGTATGGGGGCTTGGAGGTCCTCATATCTAACTGTACGGAGGCTTGTATCGCCACAGAGCTAACTGTACGGAGGCTTGTATCACCACAGAGCTAACTGTATGGGAGCTTGTATCTCCACAGAGCTAACTGTACGGAGGCTTGTATCTGCACAGAGCTAACTGTACGGAGGCTTGTATCGCCACAGAGCTAACTGTACGGAGGCTTGTATCTGCACAGAGCTAACTGTATGTAGGCTTGTATCGGTACAGAGCAAACTGTACGGAGGCTTGTATCTGTACAGAGCTAACTGTGCGGAGGCTTGTATCGCCACAGAGCGAACTGTACAGAGGCTTGTATCGCCACAGAGCTAACTGTACGGAGGCTTGTATCTGCACAGAGCTAACTGTACGAGAGGCTTGGAGGTCCTCATAGCTAACTGTACGGAGGCTTGTATCTGCACAGAGGTAACTGTACGAGAGGCTTGGAGGTCCTCATAGCTAACTGTACGGAGGCTTGTATCTGCACAGAGGTAACTGTACGAGAGGCTTGGAGGTCCTCATAGCTAACTGTACGGAGGCTTAGAGGTCCTCATAGCTAACTGTACGGAGGCTTGTATCTGCACAGAGGTAACTGTACGGAGGCTTAGAGGTCCTCATAGCTAACTGTACGGAGGCTTAGAGGTCCTCATAGTTAACTGTATGGAGGCTTAGAGGTCCTCATAGTTAACTGTATGGAGGCTTAGATGTCCTCATAGTTAACTGTATGGAAGCTTTGAGCTCCTCATAGCTAACTGTATGGGAGGATGGGAAGGGGAGCAGGTGGAAGTATTGGCTGAGACAAAGTGTGTGTGTGTGTGTGTGTGTGTGTGTGTGTGTGTGTGTGTGTGTGTGTGTGTGTGTGTGTGTGTGTGTGTGTGTGTGTGTGTGTGTGTGTGTGTGTGTGTGTGTGTGTGTGTGTGTGTGTGTGTGTGTGTACTTATGAGAGACAGAGACATGGTAAGACTGATGCCACCTGGCAAGGTGCCAGTAGGGTCTCACGTTCTGCCTGTTATCCGTTTCTCCTGACCAGGGGGCTGTCATTACAGACGCACAAAGAATATCTGTAGAGGAAGAAGTCAAGAAGTACAAAAGTTGTTCATTTCAGTCACTGTGGACCGCACCGACCGACTGGCAGACTCGTTCTGCTACTACAGTACTGATGGTTTGTTAAATGTGTTTCCCAAATAGCACCCTATTCCCTATATAGTGCACTGTTTTTGGTCACACTTTATTTGAATACTTAGCTGGATTAACACCATTCTCCGATACGCAATTCATGAAATATGTGTGGTGCATGTTTATCTGCCACAGAGTTAAATGATGGGCCGGATTCCAGTCAGTGATAGTTGACCCAACCGACCAGTTACTCAACCTCAGATATACCATTGGCTGTAAATGAGGGGTATTTGTTCGAATAATATCTAAGAGAGTAGATGTCTCAGGGTGTTTCAAGTTGGAGAGTGTTGGTTAAGTTATCAGGTGATGAAGATAGATTTTGTAACGCTCGTCGTTAGGTGGAAGAGAGGAGGACCAAAGCGCAGCGTGGTATGTTTCCATATTTATTGGAAACACGTAACAACACGAACAAAACAATAAACAGAAAATGAAACTAACGACGCTACAGACCTGAACATGTGAACATACAGACAACGAAGAACGCAATGAACAGGAACAATCACCCACAAACAAACAGTGAAAACAGTCAACCTTAATATGGTTCCCAATCAGAGACAATGACAAACACCTGCCCCTGATTGAGAACCATATCAGGCCAAACAATAAACCCAACATAGAAACACATAACATAGAATGCCCACCCAGCTCACGTCCTGACCAACTAAACAAGACTGAACAAAGGAAATAAGATCAGGAGCATGACAGATTTAAAATCTATCTCAGTACAAATATCTTTCAGCCCATCAGATACTGGAATCAATCAATCCAGATTAAGATCACCCACTATTAATCATTTGTATTGATCATAGTTAGACAGCATTTAACATCCTGAAAGAAATTAGGAAAAACTGATTTAAGTTACCCTGCATTAAAGTCCCCTGCCACTAGGAGCGCCGCCTCTGGATGAGCGTTTTCCTGTTTGCTTATGGCGGAATACAGCTCATTGAGTGTGATTTTAGTGCCAGCATCGGTCTGTAGTGGTATGTAGACAGCTACGAAAAATACAGATGAAAACGCTCTAGGTAGATAGTGTGGTCTACAGCCTATCATGAGATATTCTACCTCAGGCGAGAAAAACCTTGAGACTTCTTTAGATATTGTGCACCAGCTGTTGTTTACAAATATGCATAGGCCCCCGCCCCCTGTCTTACCAGAGTATGTCGTTCTGGCCTGCCGATAGAGTGTATAACCTGCCAGCTGTATGTTCTTAATATCGTCGTTCAGCCACGACTCGGTGAAACATAAGATATTACAGTTTTTAATGTCCGTTGGTAGGATATACGTGCTTTCAGTTCGTCCCATTTATTTTCTAGTGATTGAATGTTAGCTAACAGTACGGATGGCAAATGCAGATTAGCCTCTCGTCGCCTGGTCCTCACAAGGCAGCCTGATCTCTTTCTGCGAAACCTACGTTTCCTTTTCCAGCGAATCACAGGGATCTGTGCCTGGTCGGGTGTCCGTAGTATATCCCTTGCGTCTGACTCATTGAAGAAGATCTCCTCGTCCAGTTTGAGGGGAGTAATCCCAGTTCTGATGTCCAGAAGCTCTTTTCGGTCATAAGAGACGGTAGCAGCAACATTATGTACAAAACAAGTTACGAACAACAGGAAAAACAAACAAAACAGCAGGATTGGTTAAGAGCCAATAAGATGGCAGCCCTACCCACCGGTGCCATCTTTTTCACTTATAACCAGAATGTCCTCGCTGGTTTGAGAAGCCAGAGTTACAATAAAATATTTTGCAAGGAATAGAGTTCCATTTGAGACACACTCTGTATGATTGCTGGAAGAGGTGAAGCGAGAGGTTTTACTCAACCCAAAATCTGTCCACGAAAATAAGCCCACAAAGTGATAAATGTTTTCATGGAGGTCAACGAGAGAGTGTTGAATTTGGTCATACCACCTGTGAAGAATGAATCCTCTATCGTGTGTGTGTGTGTGGGGGGGGGGGGGGGCATTTAGCCATTGTGCAATTATGTGTGCTATTTCTGTAATTGTGTGCCCACCTACACTATGTTACATCTCGGACCCATTATCCACTTGGAAATAGATGGTTGGAAAAGGTATCATACATTAGACACACGGTGTTGCTGTACATAGACAGTGATTGTTGTTAAATCCATAATGCTGGTACATTTTACATCATGTCTGTAGAGATACTGTTTTTCTCCGTTGACGCTCTATTTCCTGTACAGTGGACTACTTTTGACCAGGTTCCAGAGGGCATTGTGGCTATGGATTAGCATTCATTGAGGTATTTTATGTGTGATATCCTGTCACAGAGTGTCCATCATCACTCACAGAAGGAGCTGTTTGTCTTTCTGCCATTGCATCACATCACAGTGAAAAGACGTCATCTTTCTACACAATGGCTCTAGCTAAGGACCATGGCTGTGTCTGAAATGGCCGAAGATAAAAGGAGAACCCTGTGATTATAGAATCTAGTAGCATTTGTGGTGCATTGACCCAAAAAGTAATTCGTTATGAACAACAAAATGAGGAAGCTCTACACTATTTGCAGTGGGGGGGGGGGGGGGCGACATTTATTACATCTTTCCAGGACAAATGTTTGGCCCAGCAGATATTAATCAGCTTTTGGAATGGCACCCTATTCAAAGTGCAGTACTTTCTTCCAAAAACCTGGGATTTGAGCCAACGTATCATTTGCTATACTGGATGCTCTGACTGGATCATTGGTTTTGTCCCAAATGGCACCCTATTCCATCTCTGGTCAGTGGAATAGGGAATAGGGAACAGGGCACATTTTTAGACCTATCCAAAGTGTCTTGTTTAATAACCTTTATGAGGTTCTAATCTAATCTGATGTGCTTCTTTGGCATTGTTAGCTTCACCTGAGTGCAGCTCGTCGGGGCGACTTGGCACAACATAATGCATTTAGCCACCAGGGATCCGTGTAGTTATTACACAATGTGTGTTCAAGACCGTGACCCTCCATTAGCAGACACCTGACCCACCTGTCTCATAACGTCAGACGACGCTAAGCTAACCCCGTCAGAAATCTTCATTATAGGTAATGTGGTCAGACTCCTCTCAGCCAGAATCACGGGCGCTCCCCTGAAAGAGAACAGTCACACGCCACAGCTCTGAGGTCACAATGATTTTAATTGGGAAGATAATTAGTTTGCATTCTAAATTCTAAAATGTGATCAACAGAGATCTATCTACAACAGTAGGAGAGGAGATGACAATGGACTGAACTCTCCCTCCCACCCCATCTAGACTAAGGGTGTGTGTCCCATATGTCACCCTATGGGCCCTGGTCAAAAGTAGTGCACTATATAGGGAATGGGG
Source organism: Salvelinus fontinalis (assembly GCF_029448725.1). Taxonomy (NCBI): domain Eukaryota; kingdom Metazoa; phylum Chordata; class Actinopteri; order Salmoniformes; family Salmonidae; genus Salvelinus; species Salvelinus fontinalis. Next base: position 10,816,407 of record NC_074693.1, read on the forward strand.
TGTCATTTGGGCCGAATCTGAACTCATATAGCGAAGTTATAAAACACCGGTGAAGAGGTCAGCCGTGTCATGGCAGTCGGAGTACTTTGCAATATAAATAAAAGGCTATTTATATTCTGCTGAACCAGTCGTTTACTGAGTGTTTGTAGGGGAAGTTGAAACTGAACCCCTTAACTCACCAAATGAATACTGATAGTTATATCTTGTAGATGAACCCTGTTGATTTGGATATAAAAGTTATGAATGGCTTGATTAAAAATTGTTTCCCTCTGGATAAAGTAACATTGACAGCTTGGCCTGTAGTTATCCTTCATAAAATGTCACGAATTAACTCCGTGTTGATGTTGAAGGTTTTGGCAGTAGCCTAATACCTAACAGTAATGTGTCGCTGATTCTCTGCCCTCAAGGGGTGAACACACACAGTGAGACAGAGTCCTACAGGAACTGTCAACGACATAATAACCCCAAAATAAATTAGATGTCCTGAAAAACAAGCTAAAACATTTTTTAGAGGTACTTTGGGGTGAAAATAATGAACGCTTGTTGCTCATCCTCCCTCCTCCCCTCTCCTCTCCCCCTCCCCTCTCTACTCTCCCTCCTCCCCTCTCGCCTCTCTACTCTCTCTCCTCCCCCTCCCCTCTCTACTCTCCCTCCTCCCCTCTCGCCTCTCTACTCTCCCTCCTCCCCTCTCCCCTCTCTACTCTCCTTCCTCCCCTCTCGCCTCTCTACTCTCCCTCCTCCCCTCTCCCCTCTCTACTCTCTCTCCTCCCCTCTCCCCTCTCTACTCTCTCTCCTCCCCTCTCCCCTCTCTACTCTCTCTCCTCCCCTCTCCCCTCTCTACTCTCTCTCCTCCCCTCCTCCCCTCTCTACTCTCTCTCCTCCCCTCCTCCCCTCTCTACTCTCTCTCCTCCCCTCTCTACTCTCTCTCCTCCCCTCTCACCTCTCTAATCTCTCTCCTCCTCTCTACCCTCTCTACCCTCTCATCTCTCTACTCTCCCTCCTCCCCTCTCCCCTCTCTCCTCTATACTCTCTCTCCTCCCCTCTCCCCTCTCTACTCTCTCTCCTCCCCTCCCCTCTCTCTCCTCCCCTCTCTCTCCTCCCCACTCTACTCTCTCTCCTCCCCTCTCCCCTCTGTACTCTCTCTCCTCCCCTCTCCCCTCTCTACTCTCTCTCCTCCCCTCTCCCCTCTCTAATCTCTCTCCTTCTCTCTACCCTCTCTACTCTCTCATCTCTCTACTCTCCCTACTCCCCTCCCCTCTCTCTCCTCCCCTCTCTCTCCTCCCCACTCTACTCTCTCTCCTCCCCTCTCCCCTCTGTACTCTCTCTCCTCCCCTCTCCCCTCTCTACTCTCTCTCCTCCCCTCTCCCCTCTCTACTCTCTCTCCTCCCCTATCCTCTCTCTACTCTCTCTCCTCCACTCTCCCCTCTCTACTCTCTCTCCTCCCCTCCCCTCTCTCTACTCTCCCTCCTCCCCTCTCCCATCTCTACTCTCTCTCCTCCCCTCTCCCCTCTCTACTCTCCATCCTCCCCTCTCCCCTCTCTACTCTCTCTCCTCCCCTCTCCCCTCTCTACTCTCTCTCCTCCCCTCTCCCCTCTCTACTCTCTCTCCTCCCTTCTCCTCTCTCTACTCTCTCTCCTCCCCTCTACCATCTACTCTCTCCCCTCTACTCTCTCTCCTCCTCTCTCCCCTCTCTACTCTCCCTTCTCCAATCTCTACTCTCTCTCCTCCCCTCTCCTCTCTCTACTCTCTCTCCTCCCCTCTCCCCTCTCTACTCTCTCTCCTCCCCTCTCCTCTCTCTACTCTCTCTCCTCCCCTCTCCCTTCTCGACTCTCCCCTCTCCCCTCTCTACTCTCTCTACTCCCATCTCCCCTCTCTACTCTCTCTACTCCCCTCTCCCCTATCTACTCTCTCTCCTCCCCTCTTCTCTCTCTACTCTCCCTCCTCCCCTCTCCCCTCTACTCTCTCTCCTCCCCTCTCCCCTCTCTACTCTCCTCCAATCTCTTCTCTCTACTCTCTCTCCTCCCCTCTCCTCTCTCTACTCTCCCTCCTCCCCTCTCCCCTCTCTACTCTCTCTCCTCCCCTCTCCTCTCTCTACTCTACTCTCCCTCCCCCCTCTCCTCTCTCTACTCTCCCTCCTCCCCTCTCCCCTCTCTACTCTCTATTCTCCCCTTTCCTCTCTCTACTCTCCCACCTCACCTCTCCCCTCTCAACTCTCTCGCCTCCCATCTCTACTCTCCCTCCTCCCTCCCTCTCTACTCTCTCTCCTCCCCTCTCACCTCTCCCCTCTCAACTCTCTCGCCTCCCATCTCTACTCTCCCTCCTCCCTCCCTCTCTACTCTCTCTCCTCCCCTCTCACCTCTCTACTCTCCTCCCCTTTCCTCTCTCTACTCTCCCTCCTAACCTCTCCCCTCTCAACTCTCTCGCCTCCCATCAATACTCTCCCTCCTCCCTCCCTCTCTACTCTCTCTCCTCCCCTCTCCCCTCTCTACTCTCCTCCCCTTTCCTCTCTCTACTCTCGCTCCTCACCTCTCCCCTCTCAACTCTCTCGCCTCCCATCTCTACTCTCCCTCCTCCCTCCCTCTCTACTCTCTCTCCTCCCCTCTCCCCTCTCTACTCCTCTCCTCTTTCCTCTCTCTACTCTCCCTCCTCCCCTCTCCCCTCTCTACTCTCTCTCCTCCCCTCTCCTCTCTCTACTCTACTCTCCCTCCCCCCTCTCCTCTCTCTACTCTCCCTCCTCCCCTCTCCTCTCTCTACTCCTCTCTACCCTTTCTACTCTCTCATCTCTCTACTCTCTCTCCTCCCATCTCCCCTCTCTACTCTCCTCCCCTTTCTTCTCTCTACTCTCCCTCCTCACCTCTCCCCTCTCAACTCTCTCGCCTCCCATCTCTACTCTCCCTCCTCCCTCCCTCTCTACTCTCTCTACTCTCCTCCCCTCTCCCCTCTCTACTCTCCTCCCCTTTCCTCTCTCTACTCTCCCTCCTAACCTCTCCCCTCTCAACTCTCTCGCCTCCCATCTCTGCTCTCCCTCCTCCCTCCCTCTCTACTCTCTCTCCTCCCCTCTCCCCTCTCTACTCTCCTCCCCTTTCCTCTCTCTACTCTCCCTCCTCACCTCTCCCCTCTCAACTCTCTCTCCTCCCCTCTCTACTCTCCCTCCTCCCTCCCTCTCTACTCTCCCTCCTCCCCCTCCTCCCTCCCCGCTCTACTCTCCCTCCTCCCTCCCCTCTCCACTCTCCCTCCTCCCCTCTCCCCTATAAGAAAGTCCTTCCTTCACCCATCTCCTGTGGTAATTTGTCAGGGGTTTGAGATAATTGGTAATGGGAATTTCATTGAGCTCTAGAGGCCCAGTCAAATCAGCTTTGTTACTGTGTGTGTGTGTGTGTGTGTGTGTGTGTGTGTGTGTGTGTGTGTGTGTGTGTGTGTGTGTGTGTGTGTGTGTGTGTGTGTGTGTGTGTGTGTGTGTGTGTGTGTGTGTGTGTGTGTGTGTGTGAGGTGCTTTTATAATAAATGGGGGCCTCACCACCACATGTGTTATTCTCTAAAAATAATGAATAACAGTATGACATAAAGCCTCCTGAGGGTTTAAAGTCCCAAACAGAAATCATTTTCCTTATGAACTACGGGCCGGAACTCAACTGTAAACATATTGTTTGTGTAACGGTCGTCTTGTGGTGAATGAACGTACCAAGGCGCAGCGGGTGATGAATACATACTGATTTATTAAATGAAAGACGAAACACTAATGAACACTAGAACAAACTACAAAACAATAAACGAAGGCAACAGACCTGAAACAAACGCACTTACATATAGACGAAGAACGCACGAACAGGGACAGACTACCTAAAACGAACGAACAAACGAAACAGTCCCATGTGGTATACACAGACACAGGAACAATCACCCACAAACAAACAAACAGTGAGAACAACCTACCTTAATATGGTTCTCAATCAGAGTAAACGTCAAACACCTGCCTCTAATTGAGAACCATATCAGGCAACACATTTAACCCAACATAGAAAACACATAACATAGACTACCCACCCCAACTCACGCCCTGACCAACAAAACACATACAAAACAACAGAAAACAGGTCAGGAACGTGACAGTTTGATTCCCAGATGGCATCCTATTTCCTACATAGTACACTACTTTTGACCAGAGCCCTGTGGGTGCACATGTAGGCATGTGCCATTTGAGACACAGTCATTGTTATTAATTTGAATAAATATGATGAATGTGGGGTCTGAACTGAAACAAATAGATGATTGAACGTCAAGTGCGTCATCACAATAATAGACAGACAACATACTTCTTAAGCCGTACCTTTTCACATGGCTGGCATGACTGGACGTTTTAATAATTGCGTCTGGGGCCATCTGTCTGTAGATTATGGCGTGTGTTTCCATTTGAATTAAGTCATGTTTTGTCGTATGTCAGCCTCAATTTCATGCCTACTCCTGTTCCCTCTCTCCGGAGCTCGACGTCACCGGTCTACTAACCACTGGTCTTGGCAACCCACATTACGCACACCTGGCAACACACATTACGCACACCTGCTACCATCGTTATGCACAGCTGGATTTAATCATTACCTTGATTACGTCCCATTTATTTAGCCCTCAGTAGTTTCAGTCTTCAGGCAGTATTGGTTTTGTTCACGTTCAGTACACTTCTCAAGTTTTGTTTATCTGCTTATTCTCATTGTTAAATCCACCTTTTCCGCATGCTTCCTGACTCTGAGCATATATACGTTGCAACCCATCCACACACAATACTACATAATGGCAAAGTGAAAACATGTTTTTAGAATTTTTTGGCAAATTTATTGAAAATGAAATACAGAAATATCTCATTTACATACAGTTGAAGTCAGAAGTTTACATACACCTTAGCCAAATAAATTTAAACTCAGTTTTTCCCAATTCCGGACATTTAATCCTAGTAAAAATTCCCTGTTTTAGGCCAGTTAGGATCACCACTTTATTTTACGAATGTAAAATGTCAGAATAATAGTAGAGAGAATGATTTATTTCGGCTTTTATTTCTTTCATCACATTCCCAATGGGTCAGAAGTTTACATACACTCAATTCGTATTTGGTAGCATTGCCCTTTAAATTGTTTAACTTGGGTCAAACGTTTCGGGTAGCCTTCCACAAGCTTCCCACAATAAGTTGGGTGAATTTTGGCCCATTCCTCCTGACAGAGCTAGTGTAACTGAGTCAGGTTTGTAGGCCTCCTTTCTCGCACACGCTTTTTCAGTTCTGCCCACACATTTTCTATAGGATTGAGGTCAGGGCTTTGTGTTGGCCACTCCAATACCTTGACTTTGTAGTCCTTAAGCCATTTTACCACAACTTTGGAAGTATGCTTGGTGTCATTGTCCATTTGGAAGACCCATTTGCGACCAAGCTTTAACTTCCTGACTGATGTCTTGAGATGTTGCTTCAATATATCCACATCATTTTCCTACCTCATGATGCCATCTATTTTGTGAAGTGCACCAGTCCCTCCTGCAGCAAAGCACCCTTACAACATGATGCTGCCACCCCCGTGCTTCACGGTTGGGATGGTGTTCTTCGATTTGCAAGCCACCCCCTTTTTCCTCCAAACATAACGATGGTTATTATGGCCAGACAGTTCTATTTTTGTTTCATCAGACCAGAGGACATTTCTCCGAAAAGTACGATCTTTGTCCGCATGTGCAGTTGCAAACCGTAGTCTGGCTTTTTTTATGGCGGTTTTGGAGCAGTAGCTTCTTCCTTGCTGTGCAGCCTTTCAGGTTGTCTCGAAATAGAACTGGTTTTACTGTGGATATAGACACTTTTGTACCCGTTCCCTCCAGCATCTTCACAAGGTCCTTTGCTGTTGTTCTGGGATTGATTTGCACTTTTCGCACCAAAGTATGTTCATCTCTAGGAGATGTGGCCTGCTGGAGGTCATTTTGCAGGGCTCTGGCAGTGCTCCTTCTTGCACAAAGGCGGAGGTAGTGGTCCTGCTGCTGGGTTGTTGCCCTTCTTCGGCCTCCTCCACGTCTCCTGATGTACTGGCCTGTCTCCTGGTAGCGCCTCCATGCTCTGGACACTACGCTGACAGACACAGCAAACCTTCTTGCCACAGCTCGCATTGATGTGCCATCCTGGATGAGCTGCACTACTTGAGCCACTTGTGTGGGTTGTAGACTCCGTCTCATGCTACCACTAGAGTGAGAGCACCGCCAGCATTCAAAAGTGACCAAAACATCAGCCAGGAAGCATAGGAACTGAGAAGTGGTCTGTGGTCACCACCTGCAGAATCACTCCTTTATTGGGGGTGTCTTGCTAATTGCCTATAATTTCCACCTTTTGTCTATTCCATTTGCACAACAGCATGTGAAATTTATTGTCAATCAGTGTTGCTTCCTAAGTGGACAGTTTGATTTCACAGAAGTGTGATTGACTTGGAGTTACATTGTGTTGTTTAAGTGTTCCCTTTATTTTTTTGAGCAGTCTATAATTGTATGTGGGGGGATACAGAGATGATTTAGTCATAAAAAAAACATTGTGTTAAACACTATTGCACACAGAGTTCATGCAACTTATTTTGTGACTTTTTAAGCACCCATTCCATCCTGAACTTATTTAGGCGTTGCCATAACAAAGAGGTTGAACACTTATTGACTCAAGATATTTCTGCTTTTTATTTTTATTTTTTACATTTCTAAAAACATAATTCCACTTTGATATTATGTGGTGTTGTGTGTAGGCCAGGGACAGAAACATCTACATGTAATCCATTTTAAATTCTGTCTGTAACACAACAAAATGTGGAAATAGTCCATACTCTCTGAAGGCACTGGATGAGATGGTAATAGGTCCTGGGTTGCCCCTAGTGGACGGTGCAGGAAATTGCCATGGAAATAAAATGGCAAGTCATGTCGTAACTTCACCATTTCAAACTCGCCTAAATATGCTGTTTTGCACTAGAGTTTGGCCTGGATATACAAGCAGGTCCTTGAATTTCACTGACTTATTCTGAGAATAGAGAACCGGATAAAGGACCAGACAAGGCATTGCACTACTCTGTATGTGCCACACTCACCCTATACCACCCTATACCAACAGCGTATAATATTGGTTTTCAGCCTTTTGGATAGGATCAAGTGCAGCGTGTGTGAGACATGCATCATGCTGTGGATGGTAGGGTCTGGTGGGGTCCTGTCATGCTGTGTTGATGATAGAGTCGGGTGGGGTCCTGTCATGCTGTGTTGATGTAGGGTCTGATGGGGTTCTGCTGTGTGGATGGCAGGGTCTGGTGGGGTCCTGTCCTGCTGTGTTGATGTAGGGTCTGGTGGGGTCCTGTCCTGCTGTGTTGATGTAGGGTCTGGTGGGGTCCTGTCCTGCTGTGTGGATGGTAGGGTCTGATGGGATCCTGCTGTGTTGATGGTAGGGTCTGGTGGGATCCTGCTGTGTTGATGGTAGGGTCTGGTGGGGTCCTGTCATGCTGTGTTGATGGTAGGGTCTGGTGGGGTCCTGTCCTGCTGTGTTGATGGTAGAGTCTGGTGGGGTCCTGTCCTGCTGTGTTGATGGTAGGGTCTGGTGGGGTCCTGTCCTGCTGTGTTGATGGTAGGGTCTGGTGGGGTCCTGTCCTGCTGTGTTGATGGTAGGGTCTGGTGGGGTCCTGTCATGCTGTGTTGATGGTAGGGTCTGGTGGGGTCCTGTCATGCTGTGTTGATGGTAGGGTCTGGTGGGGTCCTGCTGTGTTGATGGTAGGGTCTGGTGGGGTCCTGTCATGCTGTGTTGATGATAGGGTCTGGTGGGGTCCTGTCCTGCTGTGTTGATGGTAGGGTCTGGTGGGGTCCTGCTGTGTTGATGGTAGGGTCTGATGGGGTCCTGTCATGCTGTGTTGATGGTAGGGTCTGATGGGGTCCTGCTGTGTTGATATAGGGTCTGATGGGGTCCTGCTGTGTTGATGGTAGGGTCTGGTGGGGTCCTGCTGTGTTGATGGTAGGGTCTGGTGGGGTCCTGCTGTGTTGATGTAGGGTCTGGTGGGGTCCTGCTGTGTGGATGGTAGGGTCTGGTGGGGCCATGTCCTGATATTGATATGAGGTAGAGGCCTTCACTGATCCCCCTGTACCAGAAACCCCGATCCGGGACCCTAGTGGTTCCGTATCCAGAATTCTGCACTACAGCCTCAATTAGCCTAGTTAGCTAACTTTAGCTACTTTAGCTAGCCTTTCCCAGTTGGATGCAGTCAAAGCAGGTACAACGTAATCATATTTGATGATAAATAACCTAGCTATGGCAGCTATTAGTCTACTGTAGCTTGTGTTCGCTTGGTTGATTGCTGTCTCTCCTTCCCTCCTTCCTTCTCACCATGTCACACGCTCACAGTACAGCCACTCCCCCGCCTGCTAGAGCGGCATCTCTCTCCCTCCTCTCACGCTTTATCAGTTCTGGTTAATAAAGTAGCTTCTGCTGCGTCCCTAACTCGGATCGGACCGGTGTGGATCCGACTAGGTCTATACGGAACGGGTCTAGTTGTACTCGGGTCCATTCGGATCGTCATAATTTAAAATGTTATTCATATATATCGGTCCGGGTGGGAAAGCCGGAGGTCCATTTCGGAACGGGTCAGACCTCTAATATGAGGGTCCGGTGGAGCCAGGCCTTGATGTTGATGGTAGGGTCTGGTGGGGTCCTGGTGTGTTGATGGTAGGGTCTGGTGGGGTCCTGTCATGCTGTGTTGATGTAGGGTCTGATGGGGTCCTGATGTGTTGATGGTAGGGTCTGGTGGGGTCCTGTCATGCTGTGTTGATGGTAGGGTCTGGTGGGGTCCTGCTGTGTTGATGTTAGGGTCTGGTGGGGTCCTGTCCTGCTGTGTTGATGTAGGGTCTGATGGGATCCTGCTGTGTTGATGGTAGGGTCTGGCGGGGTCCTGTCCTGCTGTGTTGATAGTAGGGTCTGGTGGGGTCCTGTCCTGCTGTGTTGATGTAGGGTCTGATGGGGTCCTGTCCTGCTGTGTTGATGTAGGGTCTGGTGGGGTCCTGTCATGCTGTGTTGATAGTAGGGTCTGGTGGGGTCCTGTCATGCTGTGTTGATGGTAGGGTCTGGTGGGGTCCTGCTGTGTTGATGTTAGGGTCTGGTGGGGTCCTGTCCTGCTGTGTTGATGTAGGGTCTGATGGGATCCTGTCCTGCTGTGTTGATGGTAGGGTCTGGTGGGGTCCTGCTATGTTGATGTAGGGTCTGGTGGGGTCCTGCTGTGTGGATGGTAGGGTCTGGTGGGGTCCTGCTGTGTTGATGTAGGGTCTGATGGGGTCCTGCTGTGTTGATGGTAGGGTCTGGTGGGGTCCTGTCCTGCTGTGTTGATGGTAGGGTCTGGTGGGGTCCTGCTGTGTGGATGGTATGGTCTGATGGGGTCCTGTCCTGCTGTGTTGATGTAGGGTCTGATGGGGTCCTGCTGTGTGGATGGTAGGGTCTGATGGGGTCCTGCTGTGTGGATGGTAGGGTCTGGTGGGGTCCTGTCCTGCTGTGTTGATGGTAGGGTCTGGTGGGGTCCTGTCCTGCTGTGTTGATGTAGGGTCTGGTGGGGTCCTGTCCTGCTGTGTTGATGTAGGGTCTGATGGGGTCCTGCTGTGTTGATGTAGGGTCTGATGGGGTCCTGTCCTGCTGTGTTGATGTAGGGTCTGGTGGGGTCCTGTCATGCTGTGTTGATGTAGGGTCTGATGGGGTCCTGCTGTGTTGATGTAGGGTCTGATGGGGTCCGGCTGTGTTGATGGTAGGGTCTGGTGGGGTCCTGTCCTGCTGTGTTGATGGTAGGGTCTGGTGGGATCCTGCTGTGTGGATGGTAGGGTCTGATGGGGTCCTGCTGTGTTGATGGTAGGGTCTGGTGGGGTCCTGCTGTGTTGATGGTAGGGTCTGGTGTGGCCATGTCCTGATATTGATATTAGGTGGAGGCCTTCACTGATCCCCCTGTACCAGAAACCCCGATCCGGGACCCTAGTGGTTCCGTATCCAGAATTCTGCACTACAGCCTCAATTAGCCTAGTTAGCTAACTTTAGCTACTTTAGCTAGCCTTTCCCAGTTGGATGCAGTCAAAGCAGGTACAACGTAATCATATTTGATGATAAATAACCTAGTTATGGCAGCTATTAGTCTACTATAGCTTGTGTTCGCTTGGTTGATTGCTGTCTCTCCTTCCCTCCTTCCTTCTCACCATGTCACACGCTCACAGTACAGCCACTCCCCCGCCTGCTAGAGCGGCATCTCTCTCCCTCCTCTCACGCTTTATCAGTTCTGGTTAATAAAGTAGCTTCTGCTGCGTCCCTAACTCGGATCGGACCGGTGTGGATCCGACCAGGTCTATACGGAACGGGTCTAGTTGTACTCGGGTCCATTCGGATCGCCATAATTTAAAATGTTATTCATACATATCGGTCCAGGTGGGAAAGCCGGAGGTCCATTTCGGAACGGGTCAGACCTCTAATATGAGGGTCCGGTGGCCTTGATGTTTATGGTAGGGTAGGGTGGGGCCAGGCCTTGATGTTGATGGTAGGGTAAGGTGGGGCCAGGCCTTGATGTTGATGGTAGAGTAAGGTGGGGCCAGGCCTTGATGTTGATGGTAGGGTAAGGTGGTGCCAGGCCTTGATGTTGATGGTAGGGTCTGGTGGAGCCAGGCCTTGATGTTGATGGTAGGGTAGGGTGGGGCCAGGCCTTGATGTTGATGGTAGGGTAGGGTGGGGCCAGGCCTTGATGTTGATGGTAGGGTAAGGTGGGGCCAGGCCTTGATGTTGATGGTAGGGTCTGGTGGAGCCAGGCCTTGATGTTGATGGTAGGGTAAGGTGGGGCCAGGCCTTGATGTTGATGGTAGGGTCTGGTGGAGCCAGGCCTTGATGTTGATGGTAGGGTAAGGTGGTGCCAGGCCTTGATGTTGATGGTAGGGTAAGGTGGGACCAGGCCTTGATGTTGATGGTAGGGTAGGGTGGGGCCAGGCCTTGATGTTGATGGTAGGGTAGGGTGGGGCCAGGCCTTGATGTTGATGGTAGGGTCTGGTAGGGCCAGGCCTTGATGTTGATGGTAGGGTAAGGTGGGGCCAGGCCTTGATGTTGATGGTAGGATCTGGTGGGACAGGCCTTGATGTTGATGGTAGGGTAGGGTGGGGCCAGGCCTTGATGTTGATGGTAGGGTAAGGTGGTGCCAGGCCTTGATGTTGATGGTAGGGTAAGGTGGTGCCAGGCCTTGATGTTGATGGTAGGGTAAGGTGGAGCCAGGCCTTGATGTTGATGGTAGGGTAAGGTGGTGCCAGGCCTTGATGTTGATGGTAGGGTAAGGTGGTGCCAGGCCTTGATGTTGATGGTAGGGTAAGGTGGTGCCAGGCCTTGATGTTGATGGTAGGGTAAGGTGGGGCCAGGCCTTGATGTTGATGGTAGGGTAAGGTGGGGCCAGGCCTTGATGTTGATATGAGGTTCTGATGGGGCCAGGCCTTGATGTTGATGGTAGGGTCTGGTGGGACCAGGCCTTGATGTTGATGGTAGGGTAGGGTGGGGCCAGGCCTTGATGTTGATGGTAGGGTAGGGTGGGGCCAGGCCTTGATGTTGATGGTAGGGTCTGGTGGAGCCAGGCCTTGATGTTGATGGTAGGGTAAGGTGGGGCCAGGATATGATGTTGATGGTAGGGTAGGGTGGGGCCAGGCCTTGATGTTGATGGTAGGGTAAGGTGGGACCAGGCCTCGATGTTGATGGTAGGGTAAGGTGGGGCCAGGCCTTGATGTTGATGGTAGGGTCTGGTGGGACCAGGCCTTGATGTTGATGGTAGGGTAAGGTGGGGCCAGGCCTTGATGTTGATGGTAGGGTAAGGTGGGAACAGGCCTTGATGTTGATGGTAGGGTAAGGTGGTGCCAGGCCTTGATGTTGATGGTAGGGTAAGGTGGTGCCAGGCCTTGATGTTGATGGTAGGGTAAGGTGGTGCCAGGCCTTGATGTTGATGGTAGGGTAAGGTGGAGCCAGGCCTTGATGTTGATGGTAGGGTAAGGTGGGGCCAGGCCTTGATGTTGATGGTAGGGTAAGGTGGTGCCAGGCCTTGATGTTGATGGTAGGGTAAGGTGGTGCCAGGCCTTGATGTTGATGGTAGGGTAAGGTGGGGCCAGGCCTTGATGTTGATGGTAGGGTAAGGTGGGGCCAGGCCTTGATGTTGATATGAGGTTCTGATGGGGCCAGGCCTTGATGTTGATGGTAGGGTCTGGTGGGACCAGGCCTTGATGTTGATGGTAGGGTAGGGTGGGGCCAGGCCTTGATGTTGATGGTAGGGTAGGGTGGGGCCAGGCCTTGATGTTGATGGTAGGGTCTGGTGGAGCCAGGCCTTGATGTTGATGGTAGGGTCTGGTGGAGCCAGGCCTTGATGTTGATGGTAGGGTAAGGTGGGGCCAGGATATGATGTTGATGGTAGGGTAGGGTGGGGCCAGGCCTTGATGTTGATGGTAGGGTAAGGTGGGACCAGGCCTCGATGTTGATGGTAGGGTAAGGTGGGGCCAGGCCTTGATGTTGATGGTAGGGTCTGGTGGGACCAGGCCTTGATGTTGATGGTAGGGTAAGGTGGGGCCAGGCCTTGATGTTGATGGTAGGGTAAGGTGGGAACAGGCCTTGATGTTGATGGTAGGGTAAGGTGGTGCCAGGCCTTGATGTTGATGGTAGGGTAAGGTGGTGCCAGGCCTTGATGTTGATGGTAGGGTAAGGTGGTGCCAGGCCTTGATGTTGATGGTAGGGTAAGGTGGAGCCAGGCCTTGATGTTGATGGTAGGGTAAGGTGGGGCCAGGCCTTGATGTTGATGGTAGGGTAAGGTGGTGCCAGGCCTTGATGTTGATGGTAGGGTAAGGTGGTGCCAGGCCTTGATGTTGATGGTAGGGTAAGGTGGGGCCAGGCCTTGATGTTGATGGTAGGGTAGGGTGGGGCCAGGCCTTGATGTTGATGGTAGGGTAGGGTGGGGCCAGGCCTTGATGTTGATGGTAGGGTCTGGTGGAGCCAGGCCTTGATGTTGATGGTAGGGTCTGGTGGGACCAGGCCTTGATGTTGATGGTAGGGTAAGGTGGGGCCAGGCCTTGATGTTGATGGTAGGGTAAGGTGGGAACAGGCCTTGATGTTGATGGTAGGGTAAGGTGGTGCCAGGCCTTGATGTTGATGGTAGGGTAAGGTGGTGCCAGGCCTTGATGTTGATGGTAGGGTAAGGTGGTGCCAGGCCTTGATGTTGATGGTGGGGTAAGGTGGAGCCAGGCCTTGATGTTGATGGTAGGGTAAGGTGGGGCCAGGCCTTGATGTTGATATGAGGTTCTGATGGGGCCAGGCCTTGATGTTGATGGTAGGGTCTGGTGGGACCAGGCCTTGATGTTGATATGAGTGTCTGATGGGGCCAGGCCTTGATGTTGATATGAGGGTCTGATGGGGCCAGGCCTTGATGTTGATATGAGGGTCTAGTGGGGCCAGGCCTTGATGTTGATATGAGTGTCTGATGGGGCCAGGCCTTGCTCTGTCATAGATCATGCAGCATATCTCAGACACACATCATCCCCCTCAGTCCCTAGACACTGCTACTGCTGCTCTGGTCTCTCTCTCTGGCACCAATGCTTCTCTAAACTGCTTTTACTTTATTATCGTCACCTCTGCTATCTTCTCCTCTCCCAACCCCCCCTCTTCCTCCCCTCTTCCCCTCCCTCTCCACCTCTCCCCTCATCCTCTCTCTCTCCACTCCTCCCCTCCTTCTTCTCTCCTCTTCTCTCCCACTTCTCCCCACCTCCCCCCATCTCCCTATCTCCCAAGAGAAGAGCTGTATTAAAAATCCACTGTCTTCTACACCACCAATTTAGAACGCACCATGAAAAGGAATCTCAACTGTAACTGTCTGAACTCCTGGTTTACTATGGAATACAGTTACCGTATCACAGCAGACTGTGTGTAAATACAGTTACCGGATCACAGCAGACTGTGGGTAAATACAGTTACCGGATCACAGCAGACTGTGTGTAAATACAGTTACCGGATCCCAGCAGACTGTGTGTAAATACAGTTACCGGATCCCAGCAGACTGTGTGTAAATACAGTTACCGTATCACAGCAGACTGTGTGTAAATACAGTTACCGGATCCCAGCAGACTGTGTGTAAATACAGTTACCGGATCCCAGCAGACTGTGTGTAAATACAGTTACCGGATCACAGCAGACTGTGTGTAAATATAGTTACCGGATCCCAGCAGACTGTGGGGAATAACAGTTACCGTATCAATGAAGACTGTGGGGAATAACAGTTACCGTATCAATGAAGACTGTGGGTAATAAAGTTACCGTGTCAATGAAGACTGTGGGGAATAAAGTTACCGTATCAATGAAGACTGTGGGGAATAACAGTTACCGTATCAATGAAGACTGTGGGTAATAAAGTTACCGTGTCAATGAAGACTGTGGATAATAAAGTTACCGTATCAATGAAGACTGTGGGTAATAACAGTTACCGTGGCAATGAAGAGTGTGGATAGTAAAGTTACCGTGTCAATGAAGACTGTGGGTAATGACAGTTACCGTGGCAATGAAGATGGTGGATAATAAAGTTACCGTATCAATGAAGACTGTGGGTAATAACAGTTACCGTGGCAATGAAGACTGTGGATAATAAAGTTACCGTGTCAATGAAGACTGTGGGTAATAACAGTTACCGTGGCAATGAAGACTGTGGATAATAAAGTTACCGTGTCAATGAAGACTGTGGGTAATAAAGTTACCGTGGCAATGAAGACTGTGGGGAATAACAGTTACCGTGTCAATGAAGACTGTGGGGAATAACAGTTACCGTGGCAATGAAGACTGTGGGGAATAACAGTTACCGTGGCAATGAAGACTGTGGGGAATAACAGTTACCGTGGCAATGAAGACTGTGGGGAATAACAGTTACCGTGGCAATGAAGACTGTGGGGAATAACAGTTACCGTGGCAATGAAGACTGTGGGGAATAACAGTTACCGTGGCAATGAAGACTGTGGGGAATAACAGTTATCGTATCAATGAAGACTGTGGGGAATAACAGTTAACGTGGCAATGAAGACTGTGGGGAATAACAGTTACCGTGGCAATGAAGACTGGGGGGAATAACAGTTACCGTATCAATGAAGACTGTGGGGAATAACAGTTACCGTGTCAATGAAGACTGTGGGGAATAACAGTTACCGTGGCAATGAAGACTGTGGGGAATAACAGTTACCGTGGCAATGAAGACTGTGGATAATAAAGTTACCGTGGCAATGAAGACTGTGGGGAATAACAGTTACCGTGGCAATGAAGACTGTGGGGAATAACAGTTACCGTGGCAATGAAGACTGTGGGGAATAACAGTTACCGTGGCAATGAAGACTGTGGGGAATAACAGTTACCGTGTCAATGAAGACTGTGGGGAATAACAGTTACCGTGGCAATGAAGGCTGTGGGGAATAACAGTTACCGTGTCAATGAAGACTGTGGGGAATAACAGTTACCGTATCAATGAAGACTGTGGATAATAAAGTTACCGTATCAATGAAGACTGTGGGGAATAACAGTTACCGTGGCAATGAAGACTGTGGGGAATAACAGTTACCGTGGCAATGAAGACTGTGGATAATAAAGTTACCGTATCAATGAAGACTGTGGGTAATAACAGTTACCGTGGCAATGAAGACTGTGGGGAATAACAGTTACCGTGGCAATGAAGACTGTGGGGAATAACAGTTACCGTGGCAATGAAGACTGTGGATAATAAAGTTACCGTATCAATGAAGACTGTGGGTAATAACAGTTACCGTGGCAATGAAGACTGTGGGGAATAACAGTTACCGTGGCAATGAAGACTGTGGGTATTAACAGTTACCGTGGCAATGAAGACTGTGGGGAATAACAGTTACCGTATCAATGAAGACTGTGGGCAATAACAGTTACCGTATCAATGAAGACTGTGGGGAATAACACTTACCGTGGCAATGAAGACTGTGGGGAATAACAGTTACCGTGGCAATGAAGACTGTGGGGAATAACAGTTACCGTATCAATGAAGACTGTGGGGAATAACAGTTACCGTGGCAATGAAGACTGTGGGTAATAAAGTTACCGTGTCAATGAAGACTGTGGGGAATAAAGTTACCGTATCAATGAAGACTGTGGGGAATAACAGTTACCGTATCAATGAAGACTGTGGGTAATAAAGTTACCGTGTCAATGAAGACTGTGGATAATAAAGTTACCGTATCAATGAAGACTGTGGGTAATAACAGTTACCGTGGCAATGAAGAGTGTGGATAGTAAAGTTACCGTGTCAATGAAGACTGTGGGTAATAACAGTTACCGTGGCAATGAAGACTGTGGATAATAAAGTTACCGTATCAATGAAGACTGTGGGTAATAACAGTTACCGTGGCAATGAAGACTGTGGATAATAAAGTTACCGTGTCAATGAAGACTGTGGGTAATAACAGTTACCGTGGCAATGAAGACTGTGGATAATAAAGTTACCGTGTCAATGAAGACTGTGGGTAATAAAGTTACTGTGGCAATGAAGACTGTGGGGAATAACAGTTACCGTGTCAATGAAGACTGTGGGGAATAACAGTTACCGTGGCAATGAAGACTGTGGGGAATAACAGTTACCGTGGCAATGAAGACTGTGGGGAATAACAGTTACCGTGGCAATGAAGACTGTGGGGAATAACAGTTACCGTGGCAATGAAGACTGTGGGGAATAACAGTTACCGTGGCAATGAAGACTGTGGGGAATAACAGTTACCGTGGCAATGAAGACTGTGGGGAATAACAGTTATCGTATCAATGAAGACTGTGGGGAATAACAGTTACCGTGTCAATGAAGACTGTGGGGAATAACAGTTACCGTGGCAATGAAGACTGTGGGGAATAACAGTTACCGTGGCAATGAAGACTGGGGGGAATAACAGTTACCGTATCAATGAAGACTGTGGGGAATAACAGTTACCGTGTCAATGAAGACTGTGGGGAATAACAGTTACCGTGGCAATGAAGACTGTGGGGAATAACAGTTACCGTGGCAATGAAGACTGTGGATAATAAAGTTACCGTGGCAATGAAGACTGTGGGGAATAACAGTTACCGTGGCAATGAAGACTGTGGGGAATAACAGTTACCGTGGCAATGAAGACTGTGGGGAATAACAGTTACCGTGGCAATGAAGACTGTGGGGAATAACAGTTACCGTGTCAATGAAGACTGTGGGGAATAACAGTTACCGTGGCAATGAAGGCTGTGGGGAATAACAGTTACCGTGTCAATGAAGACTGTGGGGAATAACAGTTACCGTATCAATGAAGACTGTGGATAATAAAGTTACCGTATCAATGAAGACTGTGGGGAATAACAGTTACCGTGGCAATGAAGACTGTGGGGAATAACAGTTACCGTGGCAATGAAGACTGTGGATAATAAAGTTACCGTATCAATGAAGACTGTGGGTAATAACAGTTACCGTGGCAATGAAGACTGTGGGGAATAACAGTTACCGTGGCAATGAAGACTGTGGGTATTAACAGTTACCGTGGCAATGAAGACTGTGGGGAATAACAGTTACCGTATCAATGAAGACTGTGGGTATTAACAGTTACCGTGGCAATGAAGACTGTGGGCAATAACAGTTACCGTATCAATGAAGACTGTGGGGAATAACACTTACCGTGGCAATGAAGACTGTGGGGAATAACAGTTAACGTGGCAATGAAGACTGTGGGGAATAACAGTTACCGTATCAATGAAGACTGTGGGTAATAACAGTTACCGTATCAATGAAGACTGTGGATAATAAAGTTACCGTGTCAATGAAGACTGTGGGGAATAAAGTTACCGTATCAATGAAGACTGTGGGGAATAACAGTTACCGTGTCAATGAAGACTGTGGGGAATAACAGTTACCGTGGCAATGAAGACTGTGGATAATAAAGTTACCGTGTCAATGAAGACTGTGGGTAATAACAGTTACCGTGGCAATGAAGACTGTGGGTAATAAAGTTACCGTGGCAATGAAGACTGTGGATAATAAAGTTACCGTATCAATGAAGACTGTGGGGAATAACAGTTACCGTGGCAATGAAGACTGTGGGGAATAACAGTTACCGTGGCAATGAAGACTGTGGGGAATAACAGTTACCGTGGCAATGAAGACTGTGGGGAATAACAGTTACCGTATCAATGAAGACTGTGGATAATAAAGTTACCTTATCAATGAAGACTGTGGGGAATAACAGTTACCGTGGCAATGAAGACTGTGGGTATTAACAGTTACCGTGGCAATGAAGACTGTGGGGAATAACAGTTACCGTATCAATGAAGACTGTGGGGAATAACAGTTACCGTATCAATGAAGACTTTGGGGAATAACACTTACCGTGGCAATGAAGACTGTGGGGAATAACAGTTACCGTGGCAATGAAGACTGTGGGTAATAAAGTTACCGTGTCAATGAAGACTGTGGATAATAAAGTTACCGTGTCAATGAAGACTGTGGATAATAAAGTTACCGTGTCAATGAAGACTGTGGATAATAAAGTTACCGTGTCAATGAAGACTGTGGATAATAAAGTTACCGTATCAATGAAGACTGTGGATAATAAAGTTACCGTATCAATGAAGACTGTGGGTAATAAAGTTACCGTGTCAATGAAGACTGTGGATAATAAAGTTACCGTATCAATGAAGACTGTGGATAATAAAGTTACCGTGTCAATGAAGACTGTGGATAATAAAGTTACCGTGTCAATGAAGACTGTGGATAATAAAGTTACCGTATCAATGAAGACTGTGGGGAATAACAGTTACCGTGGCAATGAAGACTGTGGGGAATAACAGTTACCGTGGCAATGAAGACTGTGGGGAATAACAGTTACCGTGGCAATGAAGACTGTGGGTATTAACAGTTACCGTGGCAATGAAGACTGTGGGGAATAACAGTTACCGTGGCAATGAAGACTGTGGGGAATAACAGTTACCGTGGCAATGAAGACTGTGGGGAATAACAGTTACCGTATCAATGAAGACTGTGGGGAATAACAGTTACCGTGGCAATGAAGACTGTGGGGAATAACAGTTACCGTGGCAATGAAGACTGTGGGTATTAACAGTTACCGTGTCAATGAAGACTGTGGGGAATAACAGTTACCGTGGCAATGAAGACTGTGGGGAATAACAGTTACCGTGGCAATGAAGACTGTGGGGAATAACAGTTACCGTGGCAATGAAGACTGTGGGGAATAACAGTTACCGTGTCAATGAAGACTGTGGGTGATTACAGTTACCGTGGCAATGAAGACTGTGGGTAATAACAGTTACCGTGTCAATGAAGACTGTGGATAATAAAGTTACCGTGTCAATGAAGACTGTGGATAATAAAGTTACCGTATCAATGAAGACTGTGGATAATAAAGTTACCGTATCAATGAAGACTGTGGGTAATAAAGTTACCGTGTCAATGAAGACTGTGGATAATAAAGTTACCGTATCAATGAAGACTGTGGATAATAAAGTTACCGTGTCAATGAAGACTGTGGATAATAAAGTTACCGTATCAATGAAGACTGTGGGGAATAACAGTTACCGTGGCAATGAAGACTGTGGGGAATAACAGTTACCGTGGCAATGAAGACTGTGGGGAACAACAGTTACCGTGGCAATGAAGACTGTGGGTATTAACAGTTACCGTGGCAATGAAGACTGTGGGGAATAACAGTTACCGTGGCAATGAAGACTGTGGGGAATAACAGTTACCGTGGCAATGAAGACTGTGGGGAATAACAGTTACCGTGGCAATGAAGACTGTGGGGAATAACAGTTACCGTATCAATGAAGACTGTGGGGAATAACAGTTACCGTGGCAATGAAGACTGTGGGGAATAACAGTTACCGTGGCAATGAAGACTGTGGGTATTAACAGTTACCGTGTCAATGAAGACTGTGGGGAATAACAGTTACCGTGGCAATGAAGACTGTGGGGAATAACAGTTACCGTGGCAATGAAGACTGTGGGGAATAACAGTTACCGTGGCAATGAAGACTGTGGGGAATAACAGTTACCGTGGCAATGAAGACTGTGGGTGATTACAGTTACCATGGCAATGAAGACTGTGGGGAATAACAGTTACCGTGTCAATGAAGACTGTGGGGAATAACAGTTACCGTGTCACAGCAAACTCTTGGTAATTACAGTTACCGTGTCACAGAAAACTGTTGGTAATTACAGTTACCATATCACAGAAAACTGTTGGTAATTACCGTTACCATATCACAGAAAACTGTTGGTAATTACCGTTACCATATCACAGAAAACTGTTGGTAATTACAGTTACCGTATCACAGAAAACTGTTGGTAATTACAGTTACTGTATCATAGGCGACTGTGGGTAAATATAGTTACCGTATTGTAGCAGACTATGGGTAAATACAGTTACCGTATCACTGAATACTGTGACTAAATACAGTTACTGTATCATAGGAGACTGTGGGTAAATACAGTTACCGTATCGTATGAGACTGGGTAAATACAATGACCGTATTGTAGAGGACTGTGGGTAAATACAGTTACCATATCATAGGAGACTATGGGTAAATACATTTACCGTATTGTAGCAGACTGTGGGTAGATAGAGTTACAGTATCGTATGAGACTGTGGGTAAATACAATGACCGTATCGTAGAGGACTGTGGGTAAATACCGTTACCATACCCGAGGAGACTGGGCGTAAATACAGTTACCGTATCATAGGAGACTGTGGTCAAATACACTTACTGTATCGAAGGAGACTGTGAGAAAAAAATGTTACCATATATTAGGATTACAATTACAGTATCGTATTGGGCTGTGGGTCTATAGGTTCAACCCTGTACTGACCTGTCACACACTGAAGACCTATAGGTTCACCACTGTACTAACCTGTCAGACATTGAAGGTCCAAAAGGACCCCCCCCCCCCCCCCAAAAAAAAATAGTAGTTGTATAATTAGGAACACCCCCTCCCACTCCCATCCAAAATAATCACAGCACCCCCACCCCCAAACTACTTTCTGTGGCTATGGTCCTCACTGTCTGAGACAGAGTCAAGACCGAGAAAAAATGTTTCCAAGACCGAGACACTCAATATGTCGAGACCGGACACTACAACACTGGAATGACCTGTGGCAGTAATTACATCTGTGAGTCTTTCTGGGTAAGTCTCTACGAGCTTTGCACACCTGGATTGTACAATATTTGCCCATTATTCTTTTCAAAATTCTTCAAGCTCTGTCAAGTTGGTTGTTGATCATTGCTAAACAGCCATTTTCCAGTTTTGCCATAGATTTTTAAGCCAATTTAAGTCAAATCTGTAACAAGGCCACTCAGGAAAATGCTATGTTGTCTTGGTAAGCAACCTATTGTCCTGCTGAAAGATGAATTAATCTTCCAGTGTCTGGTGGAAAGCAGATTGAACCAGATTTTCCTGTAGGCTTTTGTCTGTGCTTAGCGCCATTTCGTTTTTTTTATTTATTATCCTAAAAAACTCTCTAGTCCTTGTCGATGACAACCATACCAATAACATGCATGATGCAGCCACCACACTGCTTTAAAAAATGTGACCGACCGGCTCAAATCGGCCTTATGTAGCAACAATTGAAATTCTGTTTTTTATTGGATAAAATAGAGACTCAGAGCTACAAAATGGTAAATCATACACTACAGTTGAGGAACAATGGGAAATGTATTCTGCTTTGAAAGTTGATATACTTAAACTCACTTTTGAGAAAATGGCCTTTGAATGTTTTGGTACTAGTACTAGAGAGCCCTTCTTTGTCTACACCCTTTCAGCATTGTTCACACCCTCTTATGCTTTAGCCCCACCCATCTCTTTAAGCGTTGTTCCGAGCGTACCGTTCTAACAACAGCAGTCAAGTACCCAAGCTAACTTGCTTGCTAATTCCAGGCACAAATGAGAGAACAGCTCACTGAACATTCCTTGCCCTAGCAGAGCTGGTTAGACTGTTACGTTATTGTCACGAGAATTTTCAATCCCAATGATAACCAACAATTATTCAAGCTTTGACCAATCCCCGAGGTTTGTAAGACCCTGGGTTTAATAGTAATTAGGCAAAGACTCAGCTTATGCAAAATGTTGGTTTCTTTATTCACGAGAATGTTCTAAAAACCATATAATACGCACAGCCTTTTATATAACTCCTACAAGTCTGCAAGCGCATCTGCTCCTCCCTGGGTGGAGGAACTTTATCTCCTGTCCTTGGTCTCACAGTACCAAAACATGTCTGTTCTCAGTTCCTCTTTATCACACACAACAAACACAATGTTCCCACTGTCTCACAATATTCTAGTATTATGTCTAAACACATTTTCTAAGCTTCTGTAACTATTAGGGTGAAATACTTTAGTCGTTACTCTTAAATGTCATTCAGATTCTCTTATCATTAGTTTAAACATATAAATTCCCTTATCAGTTATCCAGATTGTTGGAGACTGCAACTGTGCTGTCAGATTGCCCGTTGGTAAATTCAGAGCGTTTGGCTCTCGGAGTGTTCAGAGAGCACACTGGATGCTCTGGCTGCTGAGTAGTTCGGAGTGTTCAGAGAGCACACTGGATGCTCTGGCTGCTGAGTAGTTCGGAGTGTTCAGAGAGAACACTGGATGCTCTGGCTGATGAGTAGTTCGGAGTGTTCAGAGAGCACACTGGATGCTCTGGCTGCTGAGTAGTTCGGAGTGTTCAGAGAGCACACTGGACGCTCTGGCTGATGAGTAGTTCGGAGTGTTCAGAGAGCACACTGGATGCTCTGGCTGATGAGTAGTTCGGAGTGTTCAGAGAGCACACTGGATGCTCTGGCTGATGAGTAGTTCGGAGTGTTCAGAGAGCACACTGGACGCTCTGGCTGATGAGTAGTTCGGAGTGTTCAGAGAGCACACTGGACGCTCTGGCTGATGAGTAGTTCGGAGTGTTCAGAGAGCACACTGGATGCTCTGGCTGATGAGTAGTTCGGAGTGTTCAGAGAGCACACTGGATGCTCTGGCTGATGAGTAGTTCGGAGTGTTCAGAGAGCACACTGGATGCTCTGGCTGCTGAGTAGTTCGGAGTGTTCAGAGAGAACACTGGATGCTCTGGCTGATGAGTAGTTCGGAGTGTTCAGAGAGCACACTGGACGCTCTGGCTGCTGAGTAGTTCGGAGTGTTCAGAGAGCACACTGGATGCTCTGGCTGCTGAGTAGTTCGGAGTGTTCAGAGAGCACACTGGATGCTCTGGCTGATGAGTAGTTCGGAGTGTTCAGAGAGAACACTGGATGCTCTGGCTGATGAGTAGTTCGGAGTGTTCAGAGAGCACACTGGATGCTCTGGCTGCTGAGTAGTTCGGAGTGTTCAGAGAGCACACTGGACGCTCTGGCTGATGAGTAGTTCGGAGTGTTCAGAGAGCACACTGGATGCTCTGGCTGATGAGTAGTTCGGAGTGTTCAGAGAGCACACTGGATGCTCTGGCTGATGAGTAGTTCGGAGTGTTCAGAGAGCACACTGGACGCTCTGGCTGATGAGTAGTTCGGAGTGTTCAGAGAGCACACTGGACGCTCTGGCTGATGAGTAGTTCGGAGTGTTCAGAGAGCACACTGGATGCTCTGGCTGATGAGTAGTTCGGAGTGTTCAGAGAGCACACTGGATGCTCTGGCTGCTGAGTAGTTCGGAGTGTTCAGAGAGAACACTGGATGCTCTGGCTGATGAGTAGTTCGGAGTGTTCAGAGAGCACACTGGACGCTCTGGCTGCTGAGTAGTTCGGAGTGTTCAGAGAGCACACTGGATGCTCTGGCTGATGAGTAGTTTGGAGTGTTCAGAGAGCACACTGGATGCTCTGGCTGATGAGTAGTTCGGAGTGTTCAGAGAGAACACTGGATGCTCTGGCTGATGAGTAGTTCGGAGTGTTCAGAGAGCACACTGGATGCTCTGGCTGATGAGTAGTTCGGAGTGTTCAGAGAGCACACTGGACGCTCTGGCTGATGAGTAGTGTTGATCCGAACGTTCTAACCTCACAACGGCAGTCAAGCACCCAAGATAACTGGCTAACGTTGGCTAGCTTGCTACAGTAGCTATTTCTACACACATATGAGAAAACTCCCCACTCTGACCATTTTACTCGCCCCTAGCACAGCTGGTTAGGCTGTTTTCATGTTATCCAGAGCGTTGGTGACTAACTGTGCTGCTGGCAACAATTTAGTTACGCTTATTTGCCGATGTTTACTGACACCGGCCATATTCGACGAGTGTTTAGAGCGTTCGTAAATGTATCCGTTATTCTGTGCTCTGGCACACTAAGATGAGAGTGCTCTAAAATCGGAGTAGATGGCCAGACTGAATTTACGATTGCACCAGAAATGGTTACTTGATTAGTGGATTATTTTGTTAAGACATGTAGCTAGCTAGCTAGGTAAACAATGAACCATAATCCCAACTCATGACAATACTACCCTGCATGACTCTGCAGGTATCTAACCAACCAGGTTTAATGTTATCTAGCTAACATTAGGCTATAGCTAGCCAAGCAAATGGCTCTGAGATACGAATAATAAGATCATGCACGTAACGTTAGCTTGCGAGCCAGCCAGCTAATGTTAGCTAGCTAAGAGTACACTTTAACTTGAAATGAAACCACTTTCTGTCAAAATTAGAAATGTGAGACTCTGGGTTCGAGCCCAGGCTCTGTCGCAGCCGGCCGTGACCGGGAGGCCCATGGGGCTTAGCACAATTGCCCTAGCGTCGTACGGGTTAGGGAGGGTTTGGCCTGCAGGGATATCCTTGTCTCATTGCGGCACTAGCAACTCCTGTGGCGTGCCGGGCACAGTGCACGCTGACCAGGTCGCTAGGTTTACGGTGTTTCCTCCGACACATTGGTGTGGCTGGCTTCCGGGTTGGATGTGCGGCTTGGTTGGGTTGTGTTTCGGAGGACGTTGCCTCTCCTGAGTCCGTTGGGGAGTTGTAGCGATGAGACAAGACAGTAACTACTAACAATTAGATACCACGAAATTGGGGAGAAAAAGGGGGTAAATAATAGTATACATCATTCATGGATGGAAACGTCTCCTATCGAATGCCATGTTTGCCCATAGTTTGAAGATGTAACCCGGAAACAGGTGTTTTTTTCCATCTCCTTAGCTTCCATACTCTAATTCCACTGATTTCAAAACTCCTCCAGAAAGTGGAGAGCAACACTGATGCAGTTCTACTACAAGATACATTTATAAAAAAAAGCTGAGTTAGACAGGATTACCTTCACATACTGACCAGCTCAAATAGACAGAAGCGTACTATGTGGCAGACCAATCCAAACTCAGCTCTCAGCATGTCCAGCCCACTCTTTATCTCAGCCAATCACTGCTAGCGGGAAGGTTGCTGACTTTTTCTCTGGCTAAACCTAGGCTCATAATTTAAATGTTTTATTTATATTTACAGATGTCATACACGTTTGTTTTTAAGGCACATGAAAGTTAACATGTTCCAGATTGCATTCCTGCCCAAAAAATGTATTTTGGTTTAAAAACAAATTACATTCAAACGTCTCTCTTGCACTAACCCGTGACAAATGCCTAGTTTTCCTCAGTGATGTGCTGCGTTGGACTTGCCCCAAACATACCATTTTGTTTCAGGACATAAAGTTGTTTTCTTGGCCACATTTTTTGGGCAGTTTTATTCAGTGACTTACTGCAAACAGGATGCATGTTTTGGAATATTTGTATTATGTACAGGCTTCCTTCTTTTCACTCTGTCAATTAGGTTAGTATTGTGGAGTAACTACATGGTTGTTGATCCATACTCAGTGTTCTCCTATCACAACCAATAAACTCTGTATCTGTTGTAAAGTCACCGTTGGCCTCATGATGAAATCCCTGAGCGGTTTCCTTCCTCCCCGGGCGTATTGGATGTATTGATACACCATCCAAAGTGTAATTAATAACTTTACCATGCTCAACCATCTACCATTAAAGTAGCTATCTACCAATAGGTGCCCTTCTGTGCGAGGCATTGGAAAACCTCCCTTGTCTTGGTGGTTGAATCTGTGTTTGAAATTCACTGCTTGACTGAGGGACCTTACAGATAATTGTATGTGTGGGGGTACAGATCATGTTAAATCATGTTAACCACTATTATTGCACACAGAGAGTGAGTCCATGCAACTTATTATGTGACTTGTTAAGCACATTTTTACTCCTGAACTTATTTAGGCTTGTCATAACAAAGGGGTTGAATACTTATTGACTCTTGACATTTCAGCTTTACATTTTCTATGAATTTGCCTAAAAAAACAATTCCACTTTGACTTTATGTGGTATTGTGTGTAGGCCAGTGACACAAAATCTCAATTTAATACATTTTAAATTCAGGCTGTAACAACAAAATGTGTAAAAAGTCAAGAGGTGTGAATACTTTACGAAGGCACTGTAAGTTGTTTTGGTGTACACGGCCCAGCACATTGCTGTCACCGCTCTGGAATAGTCAGCTAATTAGTTATAAAGTCGTAAGGTTACAATGCCAAAGGTTACTATTATGCCAAAGTAATAGCGCAGTCTGTTAAAAGTTTATTGTTGTTGTAATCAGCAGAAATCTGAAGGCACTGCAGTGGCATGGCACTAAGTAGGCTCCCTATTCTGCATTCATCTTGAGCGCTAGGGTGTGAATAATCATTGTAAACTGTGGCCGTTCATGATAGGCTAATGACACGTCTCATTATAATTCTAAAATCCATCAAAGAAATTTGCAACACTGCAAAAACCTTTCATCATTAAAGTTCAAAGAAACCATGACAACCCCAAGTGTTAAAACTTCACACAATCAGATCGTCCTCCTACATTGTCAGCGACTTTAAAGATGATAAAAAATGACTTGAAAGATAAAGACAAGTTAGTAGTTATTCATTTCTGATTATTCTGTTCTCTTCCATATTACTGACGGATGGGTTCCTTGCTAATCCTTATTTTCCATGCATTGTGTGGATGTAACTGGCTGACAAAGTGCTTTACTTTATCATGTCAGACACAAGTTAATGATTTCCATTAACTCGTCCGGTGATTTTTTTGTTGTTGTTGAAAGTTTGCATAGAAAATAGATCTTATAGTTGTCTACTGGAGTGAGTTTCCATTGAACTATATTGTGTCGATTTAAAACAGCTGGATGTAATGATGTTACACCTAAAAAATATATACTTTTTCGCAAAAAACCTACAATGTCGAGTAAAACTGTAGTGGTGAAAATGTTTCCATTTCCCATTTAGGGAAATTACACATAAAGTGGAGACAGCCTGTATGTCCTCCCACCTATCTGTTTCATGTCTCAGGTAGCCAGCCAAAGCCTGCGTGTATATAATGCCATAATTAACTAATATTTGTCATATTCTAATAATTCTCATGTGCCAACTTATCGCCACGGTCTGTACCATGCTGAAACTTGCACTCCAACTAGAAAAGGTGAAGCATTTCAGGCATTCTTGTAAGTCAGGACAATGTTAGTCGTGCAAAGAAACATTGTTTTTTATAGCTTTAAAAGTTTTATTTTGCCAGCAGTAGGCATTTAGAATGAAATGTGGAGTGGACCTCTAGAGTTAAGCGGTGACATCACATGCCAGCAGCCCCACCTACCTTCAAAGTGATTAGGGAATCATAATTTATGTTTTATTAAACATCATCTCTATGCAGATGATCGTGTTATGTATGCTATTGCCCCAAGTGTTGATCTGGCTGTGTCAAAACTACAGTCAGATTGCATTGCTATGCAGGAATCACTTGCTGATTTAATACTTGTATGTGTATATATTACAAATACATATGGACTTTTCACACATTTGGTTATGTTACAGCCTTATTCTAAAATGGATGAACTAAAAACATTTCCTCATCAATTTACACCTAGTACCCCGTAACAACAAAGCGAAAACAGGTTTTTAGAAAATGTAGCACATTGATTAAATATACAAAACAGAAATACCTTATTTACGTAAGTATTCATTCCCCTTTGCTATGAGACTCAAAATTGAGCTCAGGTGCATCATGTTTAAATTGATCATCCTTGAGATGTTTCTATAACTTGGTTGGAGTTCACCTGTGGTGAATTTAATTGATTGGACATGATTTGAAAAGGCACACACCTGTCTATATAAGGTCCCACAGTTGACAGTGCATGTCAGAGCAAAAACCAAGCCATGAGGTGGAAGGAATTATCCGTAGAGCTCCGAGACAGGATTGTGTCACGGCACAGATCTGTGGAAAGGTACAAAAATATGTCTGCAGCATTGAAATTCCCCAAGAACACATCATTCTTAAATGGAAGAAATTCGGAACCACCAAGACACTTCCTAGAGATGGCCGCCCGGGCAAACTGAGCAATACATTCTACAATGTAGAAAATAGTAAAAATAAAGAAAAACCCTGGAATGAGTATGTGTGTCCAAACCTTGGACTGGTACTGTATATATTTCAATAATCACCATTTTTTATTATTGACAATCAAAACAATATGCTATGGTTTCAAACAGTCAGGCAGAAAGACAGAGACAGACGGACAGAGCGACAGAGAGGCAGAGAGGCAGACACACAGACAGAGGGAGAGAGATAGAGAGGAAGACAGAGAGACATACAGAGAGACAGAGAGACAGAAAGAGAAAGCCAGACACACAGACAGACAGAGGTAGAGAAATGGAGAGACACAGACAGACAGACAGACAGACAGACAGACAGACAGACAGACAGACAGACAGACAGAGAAAGCCAGACACACAGACAGACAGAGGTAGAGAAATGGAGAGACACAGACAGACAGACAGACAGACAGACAGACAGACAGACAGACAGGCAGGCAGGCAGGCAGGCAGGCAGACAGACAGACAGACAGGCAGAGAGATGTATGTGTGCCATTAGTCTGATATCTCTACTGATCTCAGCCAGTCAGTCAAGGGACTGATAGGCATCACATCAGGGGCAACACTACAGCCCACCATATATTAAACTAATACTATATACCATCTACTCCATATATTAAACTAATACTATATCCCATTATCTACATATATTTGTAACGGTTGTCCTCCTCCTCTTCAGAGGAAGAGGAGGAGTAGGGATTGGACCAAAGCGCAGCGTGGAATGTGGACATAATGAAGTTTATTAAAGTAAAGACGAAAACCGAAAACACTTCAACAAACTACAAAATAACAAACGAACGTAGACAGACCTGAACTATGAGAACTTACATATAACACGAAGAACGCACGAACAGGTACAGACTACAACAAACGAACGAACAAACCGAAACAGTCCCGTGTGGTGCAACATACACAGACACGGAAGACAACCACCCACAAACAAACAGTGTGAACAACCTACCTAAATATGGTTCTCAATCAGAGGAAATGTAAAACACCTGTCCCTGATTGAGAACCATATCAGGCTAAATGACAAAGAACCTAAACATAGAAACACAGAACATAGAATGCCCACCCCAACTCACGCCCTGACCAACTAAACACATACAAAACAAGAGAAAACAGGTCAGGAACGTGACAACATTAAACTAATACTATATCCCATTATCTACATGTATTAAACTAATATTATATCTCATTATCTACATATATTAAACTAATATTATATCCCATTATCTACATATATTAAACTAATATTATTTCCCATTATCTACATTTATTAAACTAATACTATATCCCATCTACATCTCATCTCCTCCACATATTAAACTAACAATATATCTCATCTCCTCCATTTATTCAACTAATACTATATTCCATCTCCTCCACATATTAAACTAATACTACAGAATCTCCTCCATATATTCAACTAATACTAAATCCCATCTCCTCCATATATTAAACTAATATTATATTCCATCTCCTCCATTTATTCAACTAATACTATATTCCATCTCCTCCACATATTAAACTAATACTACAGAATATCTCCTCCATATATTAAACTAATACTACAGAATATCTCCTCCATATATTAAACTAATAATATATTCCCTCTCCTCCACATATTAAACTAATACTACAGAATATCTCCTCCATATATTAAACTAATACTATATCACATCTCCTCCACATATTCAACTAATACTATATAGCATCTCCTCCATATATACAACTAATACTACAGAATATCTCCTCCATATATTAAAATAATTCTATATCCCATCTCCAACACATATTCAACTAATACTATATTCCATCTACATCCCATTATCTAAATATATATAACTAATACTATATCCCATCTTCTCCACATGGTAAACTAATACTATATCCCATCTATGTCCCATTATCTAAATATATAAAACTAATACTATATCCCAGTTCTTCCACAAATTAAACGAATATTATATCCCATAATCTCCACATATCAAATTAATACTATATCTCATCTACATCCCATCTCCTCCCTATATTATACTAATACTATATCCCATCTATATCCCATCTCCACCATATATTAAACTAATACTATATCCCTTCTCCTTCATATATTAAATTAATACTACAGCCCTGTTCCTCCACATATTAAACTAAAACTATATCCCGTCTCCTCCACATGTTAAATTAATACTATATTCCATCTATATCCCATCTACTCCATATATTAAACTAATACTATATCCCATCTACTCCATATATTAAACTAATACTATATCCCATCTCTTCCACAAAGTAAGCAAACACTATATCCCATCTCCTCCACATAATAAACTAGTACTATATCCCATTTATATCCAATCTCCTCCATATAATAAACTAATACTATATCCCATCTCTTCCACAAAGTAAGCAAACACTATATCCCATCTCCTCCATATTGAACTAAAACTATATCCCATCTCCTCCACATAACAAACTAGTATGGTATCCCATTTATATCCAATCTCTTCCATATATTAAAAGAAATACTGGCATCCCGGGTGGGGCAGTGGTCTAGGGCACTGCATCGCAGTGCTAACTGCGCCACCAGAGTCTCTGGGAGGTCCGTGGGGCGACGCACAATTGGGCTAGCGTCGTCCGGGTTAGGGAGGGTTTGGCCGGTAGGGATTTCCTTGTCTCATCGCGCTCCAGCGACTCCTGTGGCGTGCTGGGCGCAGTGCGTGCTAACCAAGGGGGCCAGGTGCACGGTGTTTCCTCCGACACATTAGTGCGGCTGGCTTCCGGGTTGGAGGCGCGCTGTGTTAAAGAAGCAGTGCGGCTTGGTTGGGTTGTGCTTCGGAGGACGCATGGCTTTCAACCTTTGTCTCTCCCGAGCCCGTACGGGAGTTGTTGCGATGAGACAAGATAGTAATTACTAGCGATTGGATACCACGAAAATTGGGGAGAAAAGGGGTTAAAAAAAATAAAAAATAAAAAAAGAGAAATACCATACCCCATCTCCTAAACATATTAAACTACAACTATATCCCATCTCCTCCACAAATTAAACTAATAACACAGCCTATTTCCTCCACGTATTAAACTAAAACTATATCCCACCCCCTCCATATATTAGACTGTAACTATATATCACCTCCGCCATATATTAAACTAATACTATATCCCAACTCCTCCATATTTTAAACTAATACTACATCTCATCTCCTCTACATGTTAAACTAATACTATATCCCATCTATATCCCATCTCCTCCACAAATTAAACTAATAACACAGTCTATTTCCTCCACGTAATAAGCTAAAACTATATCCCACCTCCTCCACATAATAGACTGTAACTATATTCCATCTCCTCCATATAAAACTAATACTATATCCCATCTCGTCCATATATAAAACTAATACTATATATCAACTCCTCCACATATTAAACAAATACTATATCCCATCTCCTTCACATATTGAACAAATACTAAACTCAGCAATAAAAATAAACATTCCTTTTTCAGGACCCTATCTTTCAAAGATAATTTGTAAAAATCGAAACAGATCTTCATTGTAAAGGGTTTAAATACTGTTTCCCATGCTTTTTCAATGAACCATAAACAATTAATGAACATGCACCTGTGGAACGGTCGTTAACGTGTGTATATATTTGTATAAACCTAACAGGATTCAAAAACTGAGACATAAACGGAACAAGTTCCACAAACATGTTGTCACGCCCTGGCCTTAGTATTCTTTGTTTTCTTTATTATTTTAGTTAGGTCAGGGTGTGACATGGGTATTTATGTGGGTTTTGTAGTGTCCAGGGTGATTGTAAGGTTTAGGGGGTTTATTTAGAGTAGTTGGGTTTATGTTTAGTATAGTTGTCTAGCTGTGTCTATGTTGTGTGTAGTTGTCTAGGAAAGTCTATGGTTGCCTGAATGGGTTCCCAATTAGAGACAGCTGGTTTCTGTTGTCTCTGATTGGGAGCCATATTTAGGGTAGCCATAGGCTTTAGTTTGTTGTGGGGAATTGTCTATGTTGAACGTTTGTAGCATGTGTGTGTGCACTACGTTTATTAGCTTCACGGTCGTTTATTGTTTTGTTAGTTTGTAAGTGTTTTTGTTTCGTTTTGCCTTCATAAATAAAAGAAGATGGCTTATTTTCCACATGCTGTGTTTTGGTCCGTCTCACTCCCACACGATCGTGACACATGTGACTAACAGAAATGGAATAATGTGTCCCTGAACAAAAGGTGGGTCAAAATCAAAAGTAACAGTCAGTATCTGGTGTGGCCACCAGCTACATTAAGTACTGCAGTGCATCTCCTCCTCACGGACTGCACCAAATTTGCCAGTTCTTGCTGTGAGATGTTACCCCACTCTTCCACCAAGGCACCTTCAACTTCCTGGACATTTCTGGGAGGAATGGCCCTAGCCCTCAACCTCCAATCCAGCAGGACCCAGACATGCTCATTGGGATTGAGATCCGGGCTCTTCGCTGGCCATAGCAGAACACTGACATTCCTGTCTTGCAGGAAATCACGCACAGAACGAGCAGTATGGCTGGTGGCATTGTCATGCTGGAGGGTCATGTCAGGATGAGCCTGCAGGAAGGATACCACATGAGGGAGGAGGATGTCTTCCCGGTAACGCACAGCGTTGAGATTGCCTGCAATGACAACAAGCTCAGTCCGATGATGCTGTGACACACCGCCCCAGACCATGACGGATCCTCCACCTCCAAACCGATCCCGCTCTAGAGTACAGGCCTCGGGGGACAATAAACGCGAATCCGACCATCACCCCTGGTAAGACAAAACCTCGACTCATCAGTGAAGAGCACCTTTTGCCAGTCCAGTCTGGTCCAGCGACGGTGGGTTTGTGCCCATAGGCAACGTTGTTGCCGGTGATGTCTGGTGAGGACCTGCCTTACAACAGGCCTACAAGCCCTCAGTCCAGCCTCTCTCAGCCTATTGTGGACAGTCTGAGCACTGATGGAGTGATTGTGCGTTCCTGGTGTATCTCGGGCAGTTGTCGTTGCCATCCTGTACCTGTCCCACAGGTGTGATGTTCGGCTGTACCGATCCTGTGCAGGTGTTGTTACACGTGGTCTGCCACTGCGAGGACGATCAGCTGTCCGTCCTGTCTCCCTGTAGCGCTGTCTTAGGCATCTCACAGTATGGACTTTGCAATTCATTGCCCTGCCCAAATCTGTAGTCCTCATGCCTCCTGGCAGCATGCCTAAGGCATGTTCACGCAGATGAGCAGAGACCCTGGGCATCTTTCTTTTTGTGTTTTTCAGAATCAGTAGAAAGGCCTCTTTAGTGTCCTAAGTTTTCATAACTGTGACCTTAATTTTCTTCTTTCTGTAAGTTGTTAGTGTCTAAAACTAATACAATATCCCATCTCCTCCACATATTTACATTTACATTTACATTTAAGTCATTTAGCAGACGCTCTTATCCAGAGCGACTTGATAAGCAGTTCATTCACTTACATATAATAAGCCAGTAGTTCCCAATCATGAGATAGCCTAATGGTTGTGTTTTGGTTAAGTATTTCTCAATCGAAATGTACAACTATTACTTCCCATGTCACATTAAGCACACAAAGTAACCGGTGATCTAAAGATTAAATACAACAACGTTTCAAGCACAGTTCCACTCACCAGATGATGCTCATTTGAAACTTAACTTCTTGTTGAAAGTTATTCTTAAAAGGGGAGAAGCTAACAAATTAGCCACAACATCCTCGTTGATAACATCTGCTGCAGCCGCTGCGAACTAGCCTACAACAAACATTAGCAAGACCATGGGAAAACTACTGCTCGTTATTGTGCTACTGCTCGCTACCTGATGGCCTTCGAGGAGGCAAAACTTTACATCTGTTTTTGTAAAAACGGTCCCACCCAATACAAGTCAAAATGTGATTGGTTGATTTTCCACTTTTACTCCAAAATGTTGCCGTAGTACAGTTGAATGGCATATTCCTTCTATCTAGCTTCTGATGGCTGACAGCCAATGGCTGACTTAGCTAGCTAGATGTATCTCCCAGAGACCACCAATGAAAAATCCAGATTGGATATTTTTTGGGCTACAGTGTTAACCCTTTCCTTTCCAAAAAATACTGAAGAGATTAAATCAGAACATCATTGAAAAGAATAATGTAATTAGAAGTATTATTATTGTTAGTTTATAAATCCTTAGCCCTTCTCTGAACGTGCAGAAGGACCTCATTGTTCCCCACTGAGTGGATCTATTTGTCCTCAGCATACATGTTTTCACCATTCAGAATGTCTAATGAATCCATATGTTGTTCTGAAATACTATATGAACACATACATACTGGATATGTTGAATTCTGATTATGGTGGTGATTTGACCAAATTACAATCATGGTCTTGAATTGGACCCCCCCCCCCCCCCCAGTCTTGGTCTTGAGTCAGTCTCACACCCCTCCCCCAGTCTTGGTCTTGACTCAGTCTCATCCCCCTCTAGTCTTGGTCTTGACTCAGTCTCAACCCCCTCTAGTCTTGGTCTTGACTCAGTCTCACCCCCCTCTAGTCTTGGTCTTGACTCGGTCTCACCCCCCTCTAGTCTTGGTCTTGACTCAGTCGCACCCCCTCTAGTCTTGGTCTTGACTCAGTCTCACCCCCCTCTAGTCTTGGTCTTGACTCGGTCTCACCCCCCTCTAGTCTTGGTCTTGACTCAGTCTCAGCCCCCTCTAGTCTTGGTCTTGACTCAGTCTCACCCCCCTCTAGTCTTGGTCTTGACTCAGTCTCACCCCCCTCTAGTCTTGGTCTTGACTCAGTCTCACCCCCTCCAGTCTTGGTCTTGACTCAGTCTCACCCCCCTCTAGTCTTGGTCTTGACTCAGTCGCACCCCCTCTAGTCTTGGTCTTGACTCGGTCTCACCCCCCTCTAGTCTTGGTCTTGACTCAGTCTCACCCCCCTCTAGTCTTGGTCTTGACTCAGTCTCAACCCCCTCTAGTCTTGGTCTTGACTCAGTCGCACCCCCTCTAGTCTTGGTCTTGACTCGGTCTCACCCCCCTCTAGTCTTGGTCTTGACTCAGTCTCACCCCCCTCTAGTCTTGGTCTTGACTCAGTCTCACCCCCCTCTAGTATTGGTCTTGACTTGGTCTTGGACTCCTCCAGTCTTGGTCACCACTGGGTGATTACAACATGTATTTACTCAGGGGAATTAAGAATTATATAATAAAGAAATGTTAGTGCTTTATTTTTCATATGTTTTGTTCTAGTGACAGTACTGTGGAAGTTCTAGTGGCAGTAGTGTGGAAGTTCTAGTGACAGTACTGTGGCAGTACTATGGAAGTTATAGTGACAGTACTGTGGAAGTTTGACTGGCAGTACTGTGGAAGTCCTAGTGGCAGTACTGTGTAAGTTATAGTGACAGTACTGTGGAAGTTCTAGTGGCAGTACTGTGGAAGTTCTAGTGACAGTACTGTGGAAGTTCTAGTGGCAGTACTGTGGAAGTTCTAGTGGCAGTACTGTGGAAGTTCTAGTGGCAGTACTGTGGAAGTTCTTGTGGCAGTACTGTGGATGTTGTACTGGCAGTACTGTGGAAGTTCTTGTGACAGCACGGTCAAAGTTGAATGAAGTTTGTGCTGTATGCTTGCCCTAACTTATGAATCATGCTCCTGCCATTCCCTGGGGGCTGTGAAACACAGAAAGCCCTCATGAAGAAAATTAACATTGTTCACACTCCAATGAGCTCATTTAAATTAAAAAGGCAACAGACTTGCTAATCGTCACATGACTTTTAGGGTGATGCAATGCACAATTTACAGGCAATAAATTGGAAGGTTGCCCCAAAAACTCATAACATGCATGGTGCTTCTAGTATATTTAAAGAATAAAATACGTTTTACATCTTTCAACATTCTACATTATTTTTCCACATTTCGTGATCATTGAACCTATGAACAACATTACCACAAACCAAAATGAAATTTCTTCGTAGGCAAAGGATGATGCATAATTGTTCATTAATTATTTTTCACAAGGTCTATTTCCGGCATGCAAATTTACAGCATTATTTAGGAGGTATTCTACATTTTCAGAAAATCATGCCACCGAACTAATCCCATAAAAAGTTATTTTCCCGGGTCAGGTCGACGAGGAACATTTATTTAGGGACTGCGTCCTAAATGGCAACCTGTTCCCTATATAGTGCATTACATTTGACCAGAGCCCTGTGGGGGAATAGGGTGCCATTTGGGACACGACCTTAGTGAAGGCAAGACAAAGTCGCTGGTGGTTTGGAGGGATAGCTCTCATTTCA
Organism: Salvelinus fontinalis; assembly: GCF_029448725.1. Lineage (NCBI taxonomy): Eukaryota > Metazoa > Chordata > Actinopteri > Salmoniformes > Salmonidae > Salvelinus > Salvelinus fontinalis. The sequence continues at coordinate 10,853,117 of NC_074693.1, forward strand.
CGGTTCATACTCTCAATGTGATTAATAAACAAAATGCTGTTGAAGAGAGAGAGATGTCATTAACCCCGTATCTCCCTGGAATGGTGAGAGGAATAGAGGGAGGAATAGAGTGATGGAGGGAGGAATAGAGGGATGGATAGAGGGAGGAATAGAGTGAGGAATAGAGGGATGGATAGAGGGAGGAATAGCGGGATGGATAGAGGGAGGAATAGCGGGATGGATAGAGGGAGGGATAGAGGGAGGAATAGAGGGAGGAATAGCGGGATGGATAGAGGGAGGGATAGAGGGAGGAATAGAGGGAGGAATAGCGGGATGGATAGAGGGAGGGATAGAGGGAGGAATAGAGGGAGGAATAGAGGGATGGAGGGAGGGATGGATAGAGGGAGGAATAGAGGGATGGATGGAGGGAGGGATAGTGGGATGGATAGAGGGAGGAATAGTGGGATGGATAGAGGGATGGATAGAGGGAGGAATAGAGGGATGGATAGAGGGAGGAATAGAGGGATGGATAGAGGGAGGAATAGTGGGATGGATAGAGGGATGGATAGAGGGAGGAATAGAGGGATGGATAGAGGGAGGAATAGTGGGATGGATAGAGGGATGGATAGAGGGAGGAATAGAGGGATGGATAGAGGGAGGAATAGAGGGATGGATAGTGGGATGGATAGTGGGATGGATAGAGGGATGGATAGAGGGATAGAGGAATAGATGGAGGAATAGAGGGAGGATTAACGGGATGGATGGAGGAATAGATGGATGGATGGAGAGAGGAATAGAGGGATGGATGGATGGATGGAGGGAGGATTAACAGGATAGATGGAAGAAGGAATAGAGGTATGGAGGGAGGAATAGAGGGAGGATTAACGGGATGGATGGAGGAAATAATGGGATGGATGGAGGGAGAAATAGAGGGATTGATAGAAGATGGAGGAATAATGGGATGGATGGAAGGATGGATAGAGGGAGGGAGAGAGAGAGAGGGGGGGGGGAGGGAGGGATGGAAACTGGTTTCACTCAATATCACAGTGTAGACAGGGGAACATTCCGGAGTTGACATATGATGAGTGACATTTGTTATTTGATTCCCTATCAATAATTACTTCCAGAAAGTGATGTGTTTTACAGGCAAAGTGGTTTTCTGCTGCTGTTTTCTATCTGTACTTTCAGGGCTGGAGTCTATTCATGCTGGCGTTGCAAAGGGCAGTTAGACATGAACAGCAGGTCATATCACACACATGGAAACACACACATCTAATGTATAGACTCATATATCATACACACATCTACTGTATAGACTCATATATCAAACACACATCTACTGTATAGACTCATATATCAAACAAACATTTACTGTATAGACTCATATATCATACAAACATCTACTGTATAGACTCATATATCATACAAACATCTACTGTACAGACTCATATATCAAACAAACATCTACCGTATAGACTCATATATCAAACAAACATCTACTGTATAGACTCATATATCATACAAACATCTACTGTATAGACTCATATATCATACACATCTACTGTATAGACTCATATATCATACACACATCTACTGTATAGACTCATATATCACACACATCTACTGTATAGACTCATATATCATACAAACATCTACTGTATAGACTCATATATCATACAAACATCTACTGTATAGACTCATATATCATACACATCTACTGTATAGACTCATATATCACACACATCTACTGTATAGACTCATATATCATACACATCTACTGTATAGACTCATATATCATACAAACATCTACTGTATAGACTCATATATCAAACACACGTCTACTGTACACATCACAACTGGCATGTTTTACATTTCCACTGCATTATAATCCCCATTTTATGTCAACTGAGACTAAAATATAGCATTATTAAATTCATCCCATATGCATCCCATTATTTGTGCGTGTGCTTGTGCGTGCTAATGCGTGCACGTGATTGCATGCGTATGTATGTGGCTGCTCACGTCTGTGTCGTGTTTTGTTTGTTACAAATGTGTGTGTACGTCTATACCTGTGACTAATACCAGCTGTAGACTGTGTGTACGTCTATACCTGTGACTAATACAAGCTGTAGACTAATGTTCTTCTTGATAATTCTGTGCTTGGTACTATTGTGCCCACGGGCCAAGCTAAATGTTTTGTCAGTGGAGTCTCAGGCTCGGCGTGGGGTGTGGGGGGGAGGGGGGCGAGGTCGGGGGGGGGGGGGGGGGGGGGGGGCATGATTAATCCACACCATACGTACCGGCTCCATGTACACAATGTGTGGCTCGGATGAAGCACAGCCTCTGGCATGTGAAACAATATCCATCTAATTTTCTAGGAGGTGTTCAGGCCATCTCCACTGTTTGCGTGTCTCTCTCTCTCTCTCTCTCTCTCTCTCTCTCTCTCTCTCTCTCTCTCTCTCTCTCTCTCTCTCTCTCTATCTCTCTCTCTCTCTCTCTCTCTCTCTGTCCCTCTCTCTCTCTCTCTCTCTCTCTCTCTCTCTCTCTCTCTCTCTCTCTCTCTCTGTCCCTCTCTCTCTCTTTCTCTCTCTCTCCCTCTCTCTCTGTCCCTCTCTCTCTCTCTCTCTCTCTCTCTCTCTCTCTCTCTCTCTCTCTCTCTCTCTCTCTGTCCCTCTCTCTCTCTCTGTCTCTCTCTCTCTCTCTCTCTTTCCATGGCTCCACTGCCACTCTCAGCAGTGCTGAATCTCCTGTCAGTGTGATAAAGTAAGGATTGTATCTTCCCTTGGTGATATTAAATTACATTTCCATGTTTCCTCCGACGCTCAATCAAACCCAGTTGCCAGTTGAAGGTAGGTAGTAGGAGATACTGTAGCCAGAGTCTATCTTGAGTGTGCGTGCGTGTCTCTGCTTATGTACATGCATGGCCGTGTGTGCGCGCGCATGTATGTGTGATTCCTACTGTAGCTAGCAGGCTATAACAGTTGCAGCAGGACACTAATGCTGGGCCGGGGGGACTCAGTGGAAATGGCAACGCTTCTTTCAACACCTCCCAAAGAGGCTAACTGGATATGGCTCTCAGTCTCTGTTGACCATATGGCTCTCGTAATTAATGGCACAGATAACAGTCTGGCTAGCCCCCAAAAGTTGCTACAGTCACTTATGTAATGATAGGTCCAGAATGAACAGACAGTGGCTCCTAGCTCCCATACAGTTATATTTTAGGGTTCCAGAGTAATCAGCCACTGTGTCCAATTTAATGTATGTGTTTCTGTCCCAAATTGCACCATATTCCCTATAAAGTGCACTACTTTTAACAAGGGCCCATAGTGATTCGGGTGTCATTTGGAACAGAGATTGGGTTTAGTTTTTGGAGTGAGCAAAGACACTATACAGTTTAAACTTTCTTTTTGTATTATTTTGAGGCCTCTTTCCCATTGTGAGTCAGTGGGTTTCTTTAACCTGCTTAATGTTGTGAATCAGTGGGTTTCTTTGACCTGCTTCATGTTGTGAGTCAGTGTGTTTCTTTGACCTGCTTCATGGTGTGAGTCAGTGGGTTTCTTTGACTTGCTTCATGGTGTGAGTCAGTGGGTTTCTTTGACCTGCTTCATGTTGTGAGTTTTTGGGTTTCTTTAACCTGCTTCATGTTGTGAGTCAGTGGGTTTCTTTGTCCTGCTTCATGTTGTGAGTCAGTGGGTTTCTTTGTCCTGCTTCATGTTGTGAGTCAGTGGGTTTCTTTAACCTACTTCACATTGTGAGTCAGTGGGTTTCTTTGACCTGCTTCATGTTATGAGTCAGTGGGTTTCTTTAACCTGCTTCACGTTGTGAGTCAGTGGGTTTCTTTAACCTGCTTCATGTTGTGAGTCAGTGGGTTTCTTTAACCTGCTTCACGTTGTGAGTCAGTGTGTTTCTTTGACCTGCTTCATGTTGTGAGTCAGTGTGTTTCTTTGACCTGCTTCATGGTGTGAGTCAGTGGGTTTCTTTGACCTGCTTCATGTTGTGAGTCAGTGGGTTTCTTTGACCTGCTTCATGTTGAGAGTTTTTGAGTTTCTTTGACCTGCTTCACATTGTGAGTCAGTGTGTTTCTTTAACCTGCTTCATGTTGTGAGTCAGTGGGTTTCTTTAACCTGCTTCATGTTGTGAGTCAGTGGGTTTCTTTAACCTGCTTCACATTGTGAGTCAGTGTGTTTCTTTAACCTGCTTCATGTTGTGAGTCAGTGGGTTTCTTTAACCTGCTTCACACTGTGAGTCAGTGTGTTTCTTTAACCTGCTTCATGTTGTGAGTCAGTGTGTTTCTTTGACCTGCTTCTCGTTGTGAGTCAGTGGGTTTCTTTAACCTGCTTCATGTTGTGAGTCAGTGGGTTTCTTTAACCTGCTTCACGTTGGGAGTCAGTTGGTTTCTTTGACCTGCTTCACGTTGTGAGTCAGTGCGTTTCTTTAACCTGCTTCATGTTGTGATATTATCAGTCTTTTTGCTCCAGCAGAATGTTATCGACAAGGTCGTAGTCGAGAGCTGAAATTTAACCAAAAGCAACTATGAGATTCATTAAAACACTCACTCAGTCAAGTCAAATGTTCTTCTATTTTGAAGAGGAATCTGAAAACTCAGTAGCAGATTCCTGAAGGAAATGAGTTCCTTTATAAATGATGAGGTAGTGTTGTCCTGGTTCATCATCGGAAATTACTTTTTGCTCGAGCTAATTCTCTTTAGCTAATGTGTAAAACAACTCAACGTTTATACTTGAATCAATTACACAATCTTTGAACTTTCAATGAAACTTCTATTCAACATTATTCAAGCAAAGAACACCTCAGCAATCATCAATCAGTAACCATCCACCAATGTGCATCAGACTAACACATAACGACATAAGCGTGTGACACAAGAATAGGTAGAAGACAGCGTTATGAGCATAGACAATACAGAAACTGTCGTGTTCTATGTCAGGGGTTCTCAAACATCTCATCCATATATTTGATCTATTCCAAAGGTAGCACACATGATTCAACTTGTCAATTTATCTTCAGGCCTGTGAATTGGTGAATCAAGTGAGCTAATTCCACGAGGAGATTATGAGAACCAACGTTCCGTATCTATGGTTATAAGACTTTCCTTTGGGACTCCGTTGTCTCTCCTGGAGTTACAGTACGTTCCATAGAGGTATACATCACAGCCACTGTAGCATTGCATAGCATAGCTTGGCATGCATAGTGAATCATTCTCAGGAGGCACTCAATAAGTGAACAATATGTTGTTTACCAGTGTTCAGAAGTGATGCGGTACAGAGGCAAGGAAAATATGTAACAATGGAAACTAGCCTGGGGACACTGAGGCCAGATGTTCAGTTTAACAAAAGCAAGTGAATAAATATATCATGTTAGCCATTTGTTGAGGGGCTTGATGTGTTCCTCTAGTAGTCTATGTCCTCCTCAAGGGTGTGTTGAGGGGCTTGATGTGTTCCTCTAGTAGTCTACGTTCTCCTACATGGTGTGTTGAGGGGCTTGATGTGTTCCTCTAGTAGTCTACGTCCTCCTCCATGGTGTGTTGAGGGGCTTGATGTGTTCCTCTAGTAGTCTGCGTCCTCCTACATGGTGTGTTGAGGGGCTTGATGTGTTCCTCTAGTAGTCTACGTCTTCTTCCATGGTGTGTTGAGGGGCTTGATGTGTTCCTCTAGTAGTCTGCGTCCTCCTACATGGTGCGTTGAGGGGCTTGATGTGTTCCTCTAGTAGTCTACGTCTTCTTCCATGGTGTGTTGAGGGGCTTGATGTGCTCCTCTAGTAGTCTACGTCTGTCACGATCGTCTTGAGGATAATGAGTGGACCAAGGCGCAGCGTGTGAAAAATACATTCTCTTTTATTTAACACGAAACGAACACTTATAACCAAACGAAACAAAACAACAAATGACCGTGAAGCTACAAACGTAAGTGCAATACAAAAGCTACAAACGTTCTACATAGACAATTACCCACAAACGCATAATGCCTATGGCTGCCTTAAATATGGCTCCCTAGTGTGTAGTTCCAGGAGTTAGAACAATAGTGTGTAGTTCCAGGAGTTAGAACAGTAGTGTATAGTTCCAGGAGTTAGAACAGTAGTGTATAGTTCCAGGAGTTAGAACAGTAGTGTATAGTTCCAGGAGTTAGAACAGTAGTGTATAGTTCCAGGAGTTAGAACAGTAGTGTATAGTTCCAGGAGTTAGAACAGTAGTGTATAGTTCCAGGAGTTAGAACAGTAGTGTATAGTTCCAGGAGTTAGAACAGTAGTGTATAGTTCCAGGAGTTAGAACAGTAGTGTGTAGTTCCAGGAGTTAGAACAGTAGTGTGTAGTTCCAGGAGTTAGAACAGTAGTGTGTAGTTCCAGGAGTTAGAACAGTAGTGTGTAGTTCCAGGAGTTAGAACAGTAGTGTGTAGTTCCAGGAGTTAGAACAGTAGTGTGTAGTTCCAGGAGTTAGAACAGTAGTGTGTAGTTCCAGGAGTTAGAACAGTAGTGTGTAGTTCCAGGAGTTAGAACAGTAGTGTGTAGTTCCAGTTAGAACAGTAGTGTGTAGTTCCAGTTAGAACAGTAGTGTGTAGTTCCAGTTAGAACAGTAGTGTGTAGTTCCAGTTAGAACAGTAGTGTGTAGTTCCAGTTAGAACAGTAGTGTGTAGTTCCAGTTAGAACAGTAGTGTGTAGTTCCAGTTAGAACAGTAGTGTGTAGTTCCAGTTAGAACAGTAGTGTGTAGTTCCAGTTAGAACAGTAGTGTGTAGTTCCAGTTAGAACAGTAGTGTGTAGTTCCAGTTAGAACAGTAGTGTGTAGTTCCAGTTAGAACAGTAGTGTGTAGTTCCAGTTAGAACAGTAGTGTGTAGTTCCAGTTAGAACAGTAGTGTGTAGTTCCAGTTAGAACAGTAGTGTGTAGTTCCAGTTAGAACAGTAGTGTGTAGTTCCAGTTAGAACAGTAGTGTGTAGTTCCAGTTAGAACAGTAGTGTGTAGTTCAGGAGTTAGAACAGTAGTGTGTAGTTCAGGAGTTAGAACAGTAGTGTGTAGTTCCAGTTAGAACAGTAGTGTGTGTTACGCACGCCTCTGAGAAGAGGGAACGCAACTCCCTGCTATAACTCAACTCTCTGAAGTGCAAGAGGTATGGACTGTAGGTGCGAGCAAGGATGACACAAAAGCAGATTTTACCGTTTACTTGGATTTATTTTCTTACACGGTAATATGGGGAAAAGGGGCTGGACGGAACCAAAGCAAAGAAAGTAAATATCAAAGTTCCCCCTCTCCTATCTAACCTGCCTACCCACTTAACTTACCTAACTTAGCACCGTCTGGTGCCCTAACCAAAATACAGGGGGTGGTCCGCCCAGGTCTTACCTAGTGTGCCGAGACAGTAAATATACTACGGGTATATGTATGCTCTCGGGCCTCTTGCCTAAGCACTCCCAAAGTGCCTTCTCCTTCCCCCCTGGGAACAAACGAAACAGAGTAATTATTAACGATTTCACAAACACAGGACATAGAAAAACTGCTACCAACAACAACAGAACTGCTACCAACAACAACAGTACATACCACACTTTCTGATACACAACCAACACTATATCACAATCTAATTTCTCTCTCTCAATCTCCAAATCTCTACTCCTTATCTCATCTCTCTCCTCTCTACTCTAATCTCTAATTTCTCTCGATCTTTCCAAAATATTAAATTCTCTCTCTGATCTCCAAATCTCTCCTCTCTCAATCTCTCTCCTCCTTATCTCATCTCTCTCCTCCTTGGCAGAACACTGGCTTTTATCTTCGGGTGGCAATGGTGATTAGAGTCAGCTGCTTCTTGACGAGGGGGCGGGGTCAGCTCCAATCAGCAATTAGCCTGGGGTTGACCAATCAGCTGGTTGGGGAGTACTTCAGGAAGCCATCTCCTGAAACACACACTCAAATACAAAACAGAACACAGAAACTGGGGAACGTAACACGCCCACCACAAAAATTGCAAACATACAGTTTGTAATAACAAAAACCAACGCTTCCCCAGTTAGTAAACCCGTGATAGAGCGTCAGCAACCACATTCGCTGAGCCCTTCATATAGGCTATCTGTACATTTTATCCTTGTACAATCAGAGCCCACCGCATAAGGCGGCGGTTCTGATTGTACATTTGCTTTAAGAACACTAAAGGATTATGGTCCGTGAAGACCATTACAGGCAAGGCACTGGATCCCACATATACCTCAAAGAACTGTAAGGCCAGCAATAAAGCTAGCGTCTCTTGTTCAATTGTGGAGTACCTTGACTGACACGAGTTGAACTTACGGGAGAAGAAACTGACGGGCCGATCCACTCCGTCTTCATCTTCCTGTAAGAGAACCGCACCCACCCCCACTATACTAGCGTCAACCTCCAACTTAAAAGGTTTGTCAAAGTTGGGGGCGGCAAGCACTGGGGCACTACAAAGTAGCGCTTTAGCAGACTCAAACGCATGGTTACAGTCCTTGTGTAACGGATGTGAAATGGCTAGCTAGTTAGCGGGTGCGCGCTAGTAGCATTTCAATCAGTTACGTCACTTGCTCTGAGACTTAAGTAGTGTTGCCCCTTGCTTTGCAAGGGCCGTGGCTTTTGTGGAGCGATGGGTAACGCTGCTTCGTGGGTGACTGTTGTCGATGTGTGCAGAGGGTCCCTGGTTCGCGCCCGGGTCGGGGCGAGGGGACGGTTTAAAGTTATACTGTTACATTGATGCTGTTGACCCGGATCACTGGTTGCTGCGGAAAAGGAGGAGGTTGAAAGGGGGGTGAGTGTAACGGATGTGAAATGGCTAGCTAGTTAGCGGGTGCGCGCTAGTAGCATTTCAATCAGTTACGTCACTTGCTCTGAGACTTAAGTAGTGTTGCCCCTTGCTTTGCAAGGGCCGTGGCTTTTGTGGAGCGATGGGTAACGCTGCTTCGTGGGTGACTGTTGTCGATGTGTGCAGAGGGTCCCTGGTTCGCGCCCGGGTCGGGGCGAGGGGACGGTTTAAAGTTATACTGTTACACTTGGACCACCTAAATGTAACCTTGGGACTAAGCAGAGATGAAAGGGGAGCTACTACCGTCGAGAAATTCTTACAGAATGTACGATAGTACCCTACCATCCCTAGGAATCTGCGCAACTGGCGTCGAGTCGTGGGAGCAGGAAAAGCAACAATTGCCTCCACCTTGCCAGATACTGGGCGCACTTGACCTTGTCCCACTTGTTTCCCTAAGTAAGTCACCGTAGCCTTCCCAAACTCACACTTGCGAAGACTGGTGTCTCCTTTTTGACATTCAATCACCTTCTCAGGGGTGACAGACAAAAGAATGTCATGTAATTGGGGTGCGATTTCGCAGTCCCCTTCCTTAGTTTTTACAGGAGTAAAAACTGTCGGACTTGCAGAAGGAATACTCGGTGCATTGTCTTCTACTTCAATATTCTCAACAATGGAACTAGCCAAATCCACCACATCTCCAAGCTTGCGAGATTGTGCCCTCGTTAAGACACAAGCAGGAAAAACATGTGGAAATGCTTGAACCAATTTCTCATCTGCAATTTTGATTTCTGGGTTGTCTACTACCTCTAACACAGGAGTAACGTTACCACCAGCAATATCATTCCCTAATAGCAATGTGACTCCTTTTACTGGCAGTGTAGACACTACACCAACACGGAAACGTCCTGATACCAAGTCTGACACTAAGTGGACCCAGTGTAATGGTACAGATACTGTTTTTGTCTCTATGCCTTGTAATATAACATGTGAGCCACAATATGTTTCAGGAGACCAGGGTAAAGCATCAGTAATGATTACTGACTGTGCCGCTCCGGTGTCTCGTAAGATTTTAATTGGCTTTTGATCAGCTTGTTCTCCAGTTAAGGAAACACAACCAGTAGAGATAAACGGAGCATAAACAGGATCCGGTTTCTCAAATGCTGAATCAATACCTCGGACCAACGGACGAGCCAAAGACTTGACTAAACCCAAACTTTTCCTTTTTGGGGACAGTGACTGGGACTGTTTCGGTTTATTTTTCAAAACTGGGCAGTCCGCAATCACGTGACCCTTTTGGTGACAGTAAAAACATTCACGGATTTCATGAAAAGACTTGTCAGAGGAAAAACGACCTGAATGAGGCACTGATGACGTAATCAGTCTACCTTCAAAACGAGGTGCACCAAAGACAGTCTTGTGTGTCAAAGCGTACTCATCTGCCAACACTGCTGCCTGGGCCAATGTCACCACTTTCTGTTCATTTAAATGAACTACAATTCTATCTGGGAGGTTGCTTTTAAAATCCTCCAACAGCATCAATTCCCGAATATCAGCAAATGTGTTAGCTTTGCTGGCTGAACACCATCGATTAAACAGAGACTCTTTGTCCCTAGCAAACTCAACAAAAGTACGGTGAGAGGGTTTCTTGTGGTTCCTGAAGCGCTGTCTATAAGCTTCAGGCACCAACTCATAAGCCCGCAACACGATAGTTTTAACTGTATCATAGTGTAAACTGTCTTCCAGGGAGAGAGCAGCTACTACTTCCTGGGCTTTCCCAGACAATTTACATTGTAACAGGAGCGGCCAAACCTCGAGTGGCCAATGTAGCGCAGCGGCCACACGCTCAAACGCAGAGAAATAGGAATCAACTTCCGACTCTCGGAATGGTGGGACTAAAGCGATATTTTTACTTACATCAAAGTGGGCTTGATGATGAGCAGCTTTTGGAGTCGTACCGGAGCCAGCATCTAGCTCTAGCTGTCGGATCCTCACCTCCTTGTCGGCTTCTATTTTCCTAATTTCAAGATCAAAATGCATTTGTCTCTCCTTATCTTTTTGCTCCATTTCTAACCGGGCCAGCCTCACCTTTAGCCTAGCGGTCCCATCTGAACGACCTGAAGCAGAAGATAAAGGATCGAATCGAGGCAATGTAAAGGGGGTACGAGCAACCCCTTCCTCTGCCCTGTCCTCCGACTTGGCATCGGAAAGTCTACCCGTCTCCTCTCCTTTCAATGAGAGAATTCTTTGTCTTACTAATCCCTCCCTGACTAGCACCAAAAGCTCAGCCTTTAGGGCTTTCTCAGGGATAACAAATCCATAATGGTCAGCTATAGCTATAAGGTCTACTTTTCGAAACCTCACCAAACAATCAATAGAGGGCGCATCAATGAACTTGGAGATGGCTGAGGCAGCCATCTTGTACACAGCAATTTACTGAACACACAAACTAAACAAGTCATCCAAACTCACAACCCACCATCACACCTCAATCACTAACCACAGAGAGCTCAGTGCAGCAGGGTCCGGTGGGTTTAATAGAATCCCGGATGAGCCCCCATTATGTTACGCACGCCTCTGAGAAGAGGGAACGCAACTCCCTGCTATAACTCAACTCTCTGAAGTGCAAGAGGTATGGACTGTAGGTGCGAGCAAGGATGACATAAAAGCAGATTCTTACCGTTTACTTGGATTTATTTTCTTACACGGTAATATGGGGAAAAGGGGCTGGACGGAACCAAAGCAAAGAAAGTAAATATCAAAGTTCCCCCTCTCCTATCTAACCTGCCTACCCACTTAACTTACCTAACTTAGCACCGTCTGGTGCCCTAACCAAAATACAAGGGGTGGTCCGCCCAGGTCTTACCTAGTGTGCCTAGACAGTAAATATACTACGGGTATATGTATGCCCTCAGGCCTCTTGCCTAAGCACTCCCAAAGTGCCTTCTCCTTCCCCCCTGGGAACAAACGAAACAGAGTAATTATTAACGATTTCACAAACACAGGACATAGAAAAACTGCTACCAACAACAACAGAACTGCTACCAACAACAACAGTACATACCACACTTTCTGATACACAACCAACACTATATCACAATCTAATTTCTCTCTCTCAATCTCCAAATCTCTACTCCTTATCTCATCTCTCTACTCTAATCTCTAATTTCTCTCGATCTTTCCAAAATATTCAATTCTCTCTCTGATCTCCAAATCTCTCCTCTCTCAATCTCTCATCTCTCTCCTCCTTATCTCATCTCTCTCCTCCTTGGCAGAACACTGGCTTTTATCTTCGGGTGGCAATGGTGATTAGAGTCAGCTGCTTCTTGACGAGGGGGCGGGGTCAGCTCCAATCAGCAATTAGCCTGGGGTTGACCAATCAGCTGGTTGGGGAGTACTTCAGGAAGCCATCTCCTGAAACACACACTCAAATACAAAACAGAACACAGAAACTGGGGAACGTAACAGTGTGTAGTTCCAGGAGTTAGAACAGTAGTGTGTAGTTCCAGTTAGAACAGTAGTGTATAGTTCCAGGAGTTAGAACAGTAGTGTGTAGTTCCAGTTAGAACAGTAGTGTGTAGTTCCAGGAGTTAGAACAGTAGTGTGTAGTTCCAGTTAGAACAGTAGTGTGTAGTTCCAGTTAGAACAGTAGTGTGTAGTTCCAGGAGTTAAAACAGCAGTGTGTAGTTCCAGGAGTTAGAACGGTAGTGTGTAGTTCCAGTTAGAACGGTAGTGTGTAGTTCCAGTTAGAACAGTAGTGTGTAGATCCAGTTAGAACAGTAGTGTGTAGTTCCAGTTAGAACAGTAGTGTGTAGTTCCAGTTAGAACAGTAGTGTGTAGTTCCAGTTAGAACAGTAGTGTGTAGTTCCAGTTAGAACAGTAGTGTGTAGTTCCAGTTAGAACAGTAGTGTGTAGTTCCAGTTAGAACAGTAGTGTGTAGTTCCAGTTAGAACAGTAGTGTGTAGTTCCACGTAGTACAGTAGTGTGTAGTTCCAGGAGTTAGAACAGTAGTGTGTAGTTCCAGGAGTTAGAACAGTAGGGTGTAGTTCCAGGAGTTAGAACAGTAGTGTGTAGTTCCAGGAGTTAGAACAGTAGTGTGTAGTTCCAGGAGTTAAAACAGTAGTGTATAGTTCCAGGAGTTAGAACAGTAGGGTGTAGTTCCAGTTACAACAGTAGTGTGTAGTTCCAGGAGTTAGAACAGTAGTGTGTAGTTCCAGTTAGAACAGTAGTGTGTAGTTCAGGAGTTAGAACAGTAGTGTGTAGTTCAGGAGTTAGAACAGTAGTGTGTAGTTCCAGTTAGAACAGTAGTGTGTAGTTCCAGTTAGAACAGTAGTGTGTAGTTCCAGTTAGAACAGTAGTGTTTAGTTCCAGGAGTTAGAACAGTAGTGTGTAGTTCCAGTTAGAACAGTAGTTCCAGTTAGAACAGTAGTGTGTAGTTCCAGGAGTTAGAACAGTAGCGTGTAGTTCCAGTTAGAACAGTAGTGTGTAGTTCCAGGAGTTAGAACAGTAGTGTGTAGTTCCAGTTAGAACAGTAGTGTGTAGTTCCAGGAGTTAGAACAGTAGTGTTTAGTTCCAGTTAGAACAGTAGTGTGTAGTTCCAGTTACAACAGTAGTGTGTAGTTCCAGGAGTTAGAACAGTAGTGTGTAGTTCCAGGAGTTAGAACAGTAGTGTGTAGTTCCAGGAGTTAGAACAGTAGTGTGTAGTTCCAGTTAGAACAGTAGTGTGTAGTTCCAGTTAGAACAGTAGTGTGTAGTTCCAGTTAGAACAGTAGTGTGTAGTTCCAGTTAGAACAGTAGTGTGTAGTTCCAGGAGTTAGAACAGTAGTGTGTTGTTCCAGTTAGAACAGTAGTGTGTAGTTCCAGGAGTTAGAAAGGTAGTGTGTAGTTCCAGGTAGAACAGTAGTGTGTAGTTTCAGTTAGAACAGTAGTGTGTAGTTCCAGTTAGAACAGTAGTGTGTAGTTCCAGGAGTTACAACAGTAGTGTGTAGTTCCAGGAGTTAGAACAGTAGTGTGTAGTTCCAGTTAGAACAGTAGTGTGTAGTTCCAATTAGAACAGTAGTGTGTAGTTCCAGGAGTTAGAACAGTAGTGTGTAGTTCCAGGAGTTAGAACAGTAGTGTGTAGTTCCAGTAAGAACAGTAGTGTGTAGTTCCAGGAGTTAGAACAGTAGTGTGTAGTTCCAGTTAGAACAGTAGTGTGTGGTTCCAGTTAGAACAGTAGTGTGTAGTTCCAGGCGTTAGAACAGTAGTGTGTAGTTCCAGTTAGAACAGTAGTGTGTAGTTCCAGTTAGAACAGTAGTGTGTAGTTCCAGTTAGAACAGTAGTGTGTAGTTCCAGTTAGAACAGTAGTGTGTAGTTCCAGTTAGAACAGTAGTGTGTAGTTCCAGTTAGAACAGTAGTGTTTAGTTCCAGTTAGAACAGTAGTGTAGTTCCAGGAGTTAGAACAGTAGTGTGTAGTTCCAGTTAGAACAGTAGTGTGTAGTTCCAGGAGTTAGAACAGTAGTGTGTAGTTCCAGGAGTTAGAACAGTAGTGTGTAGTTCCAGTAAGAACAGTAGTGTGTAGTTCCAGGCGTTAGAACAGTAGTGTGTAGTTCCAGTTAGAACAGTAGTGTGTAGTTCCAGTTAGAACAGTAGTGTGTAGTTCCAGTTAGAACAGTAGTGTGTAGTTCCAGTTAGAACAGTAGTGTGTAGTTCCAGTTAGAACAGTAGTGTGTAGTTCCAGTTAGAACAGTAGTGTTTAGTTCCAGTTAGAACAGTAGTGTAGTTCCAGGAGTTAGAACAGTAGTGTGTAGTTCCAGTTAGAACAGTAGTGTGTAGTTCCAGGAGTTAGAACAGTAGTGTGTAGTTCCAGGAGTTAGAACAGTAGTTGTAACGGCTCTCTTTCGGTGAGTGAGTAGACCAAGGCGCAGCGGGTGATGAATACATAATGTTTATTTGACAAGACGGAAAAACACGAAACGAAATACACTTGAATGATAAACAAAATAACAAAACGAACTAGACAGACCTAAACTATGAACTTACATGAAACGAGGAAACACATGAACAGACAGGAACGACCGAACGAACGAGACGAGACAGTACCGTGTGGTGCAAAATACACAGACACAGCGACAATCACCCACAAACAAACAGTGAGAACAACCTACCTTAATATGACTCTCAATTAGAGGAAAACGCAAAACACCTGCCTCTAATCAAGAGCCATACCAGGCAACCCAAAACCAACATAGAAACGGAAAACATAGACTGCCCACCCAAAACTCACGCCCTGACCATCACACACATAAAAAACAACAGAAAACAAGTCAGGAACGTGACAGAACCCCCCCCCCCCCCCCTCAAGGTGCGAACGCCGGGCGCACCAGCACAAAGTCCAGGGGAGGGTCTGGGTGGGCATCTGACCACGGTGGTGGCTCAGGCTCCGGACGCTGTCCCCACACCACCATAGTCACTCCCCGCTTCTGTATCCCCCTCCCAATGACCACCCTCCAACTAAAACCACCTAAATGAAGGGGCAGCACCGGGATAAGGGGCAGCACCGGGATAAGGGGCAGCACCGGAATAAGGGGCAGCACCGGGATAAGGGGCAGCACCGGGATAAGGGGCAGCACCGGGATAAGGGGCAGCACCGGGACAAGGGGCAGGTCCTGGCTGAGGGACTCTGGCAGGTCCTGGCTGAGGGACTCTGGCAGGTCCTGGCTGAGGGACTCTGGCAGGTCCTGGCTGAGGGACTCTGGCAGGTCCGGGCTGAGGACTCTGGCAGGTCCGGGCTGAGGGACTCTGGCAGGTCCGGGCTGAGGGACTCTGGCAGGTCCGGGCTGAGTGGCAGCTCCGGGCTGAGTGGCAGCTCCGGGCTGAGTGGCAGCTCCGGACTGAGTGGCAGCTCCGGACTGAGTGGCAGCTCATGACTGTAGGGCAGCTCATGACTGTAGGGCAGCTCATGACTGTAGGGCAGCTCATGACTGTATGGCAGCTCATGACTGTAGGGCAGCTCATGACTGTAAGGCAGCTCATGACTGTAGGGCAGCTCCTGACTGTAGGGCAGCTCCTGACTGGCTGGCGGCTCTGACAGATCCTGACTGGCTGGCGGCTCTGGCAGCTCCTGACTGACGGACGGCTCTAGCGGCTCCTGACTGACAGGCGGCTCTAATGGCTCGGGACAGACGGGCGGCTCTAATGGCTCGTGGCAGACGGATGGCTCAGAAGGCGCTGGGCAGACAGATGGCTCAGAAGGCGCTGGGCAGACAGATGGCTCAGACGGCGCTGGGCAGACAGATGGCTCAGACGGCGCTGGGCAGACAGATGGCTCAGACGGCGCTGGGCAGACAGATGGCTCAGACGGCGCTGGGCAGACAGATGGCTCAGACGGCGCTGGACAGACAGATGGCTCAGACGGCGCTGGGCAGACAGATGGCTCAGACGGCGCTGGGCAGACAGATGGCTCAGACGGCGCTGGGCAGACAGATGGCTCAGACGGCGCTGGGCAGACAGATGGCTCAGACGGCGCTGGACAGACAGATGGCTCAGACGGCGCTGGGCAGACAGATGGCTCAGACGGCGCTGGGCAGACAGGCAGTGCAGAAGGCGTTGGGCAGACGGCCGACTCCGCCCTGCTGAGGCGCACAGTAGGCCTGGTGCGTGGTGCCGGAACTGGGGGTACCGGGATGACGGCACGCACTTCAAGGCTAGTGCGGGGAGCAGGGACAGGGCACACTGACCTCTCGAAGCACACTATAGGCCTGGTGCGTGGTACCGGAACTGGAGGTACCGGGCTGAGGGCACGCACCTCAGGGCGAGTGCGGGGAGAAGGAACAGTGCGTACAGGGCTCTGGAGATGCACAGATGGCTTAGTGCGTGGTGCCGGAACTGGAGGCACTGGGCTGGAGACACGCACCATAGGGAGAGTGCGTGGTGTAGGCACTGGTGGTACTGGGCTGGGGCGAGGAGGTAACGCCGGAAATTCCGGACCGTGTAGGCGTACTGGCTCCCTTGAGCACTGAGCCTGCCCAACCTTACCTGGTTGCATGCTCCCCGTAGCCCGTCCAGTGCGGGGAGGTGGAATAACCCGCACTGGGCTGTGTTGGCGAACCGGGGACACCATGCGTAAGGCTGGTGCCATGTAAGCCGGCCCAAGGAGACGTACGGGTGACCAGATATGTAGGGCCGGCCTCATGACATTTGGCTCAATGCCCAATCTAGCCCTACCAGTGCGGGGAGGTGGAATAACCCGCACTGGGCTATGCACCCGTACAGGAAACACCGTGCGCTCTACTGCGTAATTAGGTGTCTGCCCGTACTCCCGCTCTCCACGGTTAGCCTGGGAAGTGGGCGCAGGTCTCCTACCTGCCCTCGGCCCACTACCTCTTAGCCCCACCCCAATAAATTTTTGGGTGGTACTCACGGGCTTTTCGGGCTTCCGTGCTATATGCGTACCCTCATAACTCCGGTTCCCTTCTCCGGTTGCCTCTGCTCTCCTCAGTGCCTCCAGCTGTTCCCATGGGAGGCGATCCCTTCCAGCCAAGATCTCCTCCCATGTGTAGCAACCCCTTCCGTCCAAAACATCCTCCCATGTCCATTCATCCTTCTTGCGCTGTCGTTGCTGTCCGTTAACCCGCTGCTTGATCTGGGTTTGGTGGGTGATTCTGTAATGGCTCTCTTTCGGTGAGTGAGTAGACCAAGGCGCAGCGGGTGATGAATACAT
This sequence comes from Salvelinus fontinalis, assembly GCF_029448725.1. Taxonomy (NCBI): domain Eukaryota; kingdom Metazoa; phylum Chordata; class Actinopteri; order Salmoniformes; family Salmonidae; genus Salvelinus; species Salvelinus fontinalis. Next base: position 10,870,552 of record NC_074693.1, read on the forward strand.
AATGTTTTAATGACAAGACGGAAAAACACGAAACGAAATACACTTGAATGATAAACAAAATAACAAACGAACTAGACAGACCTAAACTATGAACTTACATGAAACGAGGAAACACATGAACAGACAGGAACGACCGAACGAACGAGAAGAGACAGTACCGTGTGGTGCAAAATACACAGACACAGTGACAATCACCCACAAACAAACAGTGAGAACAACCTACCTTAATATGACTCTCAATTAGAGGAAAACGCAAAACACCTGCCTCTAATCAAGAGCCATACCAGGCAACCCAAAACCAACATAGAAATGGAAAACATAGACTGCCCACCCAAAACTCACGCCCTGACCATCACACACATAAAAAACAACAGAAAACAAGTCAGGAACGTGACAGTAGTGTGTAGTTCCAGTTAGAACAGTAGTGTGTAGTTCCAGGAGTTAGAACAGTAGTGTGTAGTTCCAGGAGTTAGAACAGTAGTGTGTAGTTCCAGTTAGAACTGTAGTGTGTAGTTCTAGTTAGAACAGTAGTGTGTAGTTCTAGTTAGAACAGTAGTGTGTAGTTCCAGTTAGAACAGTAGTGTGTAGTTCCAGTTAGAACAGTAGTGTGTAGTTCCAGGAGTTAGAACAGTAGCGTGTAGTTCCAGTTAGAACAGTAGTGTGTAGTTCATGTTAGAACAGTAGTGTGTAGTTCCAGTTAGAACAGTAGTGTGTAGTTCCAGTTAGAACAGTAGTGTGTAGTTCCAGGAGTTAGAACAGTAGCGTGTAGTTCCAGTTAGAACAGTAGTGTGTAGTTCCAGTTAGAACAGTAGTGTGTAGTTCCAGTTAGAACAGTAGTGTGTAGTTCCAAGTAGAACAGTAGTGTGTAGTTCCAGTTAGAACAGTAGTGTGTAGTTCCAGTTAGAACAGTAGTGTGTAGTTCCAGTAGAAACAGTAGTGTGTAGTTCCAGCAGTTAGAACAGTAGTGTGTAGTTCCAGTTAGAACAGTAGTGTGTAGTTCCAGTTAGAACAGTAGTGTGTAGTTCCAGTTAGAACAGTAGTGTGTAGTTCCAGTTAGAACAGTAGTGTGTAGTTCCAGGAGTTAGAACAGTAGTGTGTAGTTCCAGGAGTTAGAACAGTAGTGTGTAGTTCCAGGAGTTAGAACAGTAGTGTGTAGTTCCAGTTAGAACAGTAGTGTATAGTTCCAGGAGTTAGAACAGTAGTGTGTAGTTCCAGTTAGAACAGTAGTGTATAGTTTCAGTTAGAACAGTAGTGTGTAGTTCCAGGAGTTAGAACAGTAGTGTGTAGTTCCAGTTAGAACAGTAGTGTATAGTTCCAGGAGTTAGAACAGTACTGTGTAGTTCCAGTTAGAACAGTAGTGTTTAGTTTCAGTTAGAACAGTAGTGTGTAGTTCCAGTTAGAACAGTAGTGTGTAGTTCCAGTTAGAACAGTAGTGTGTAGTTCCAGTTAGAACAGTAGTGTGTAGTTCCAGTTAGAACAGTAGTGTGTAGTTCCAGTTAGAACAGTAGTGTGTAGTTCCAGTTAGAACAGTAGTGTGTAGTTCCAGGAGTTAGAACAGTAGTGTGTAGTTCCAGTTAGAACAGTAGTGTGTAGTTCCAGGAGTTAGACAGTAGTGTGTAGTTCCAGTTAGAACAGTAGTGTGTAGTTCCAGTTAGAACAGTAGTGTGTAGTTCCAGGAGTTAGAACAGTAGTGTGTAGTTCCAGTTAGAACAGTAGTGTGTAGTTCCAGTTAGAACAGTAGTGTGTAGTTCCAGTTAGAACAGTAGTGTGTAGTTCCAGTTAGAACAGTAGTGTGTAGTTCCAGTTAGAACAGTAGTGTGTAGTTCCAGGAGATAGAACAGTAATGTGTAGTTCCAGTTAGAACAGTAGTGTATAGTTCCAGTTAGAACAGTAGTGTGTAGTTCCAGGAGTTAGAACAGTAGTGTGTAGTTCCAGGAGTTAGAACAGTAGTGTGTAGTTCCAGTAAGAACAGTAGTGTGTAGTTCCAGTTAGAACAGTAGTGTGTAGTTCCAGTTAGAACAGTAGTGTGTAGTTCCAGTTAGAACAGTAGTGTGTAGTTCCAGTTAGAACAGTAGTGTGTAGTTCTAGTTAGAACAGTAGTGTGTAGTTCCAGTTAGAACAGTAGTGTGTAGTTCCAGTAAGAACAGTAGTGTGTAGTTCCAGGAGTTAGAACGGTAGTGTGTAGTTCCAGGTAGAACAGTAGTGTGTAGTTTCAGTTAGAACAGTAGTGTGTAGTTCCAGTAAGAACAGTAGTGTGTAGTTCCAGTTAGAACAGTAGTGTGTAGTTCCAGTAAGAACAGTAGTGTGTAGTTCCAGTTAGAACAGTAGTGTGTAGTTCCAGGTAGAACAGTAGTGTTTAGTTCCAGTTAGAACAGTAGTGTATAGTTCCAGGCGTTAGAACAGTAATGTGTAGTTCCAGTAAGAACAGTAGTGTGTAGTTCCAGTTAGAACAGTAGTGTGTAGTTCCAGGTAGAACAGTAGCGTGTAGTTCCAGGAGTTAGAACAGTATTGTGTAGTTCCAGTTAGAACAGTAGTGTGTAGTTCCAGTTAGAACAGTAGTGTGTAGTTCCAGTTAGAACAGTAGTGTGTAGTTCCAGTTAGAACAGTAGTGTGTAGTTCCAGTTAGAACAGTAGTGTGTAGTTCCAGTTAGAACAGTAGTGTATAGTTCCAGGTGTTAGAACAGTAGTGTGTAGTTCCACGTAGAACAGTAGTGTGTAGTTCCAGTAAGAACAGTAGTGTGTAGTTCCAGTTAGAACAGTAGTGTGTAGTTCCAGTTAGAACAGTAGTGTGTAGTTCCAGTTAGAACAGTAGTGTGTAGTTCCAGTTAGAACAGTAGTGTGTAGTTCCAGTTAGAACAGTAGTGTTTAGTTCCAGTTAGAACAGTAGTGTGTAGTTCCAGGAGTTAGAACAGTAGTGTGTAGTTCCAGTTAGAACAGTAGTGTGTAGTTCCAGTTAGAATAGTAGTGTGTAGTTCCAGGAGTTAGAACAGTAGTGTGTAGTTCCAGTAAGAACAGTAGTGTGTAGTTCCAGTTAGAACAGTAGTGTGTAGTTCCAGTTAGAACAGTAGTGTGTAGTTCCAGTTAGAACAGTAGTGTGTAGTTCCAGTTAGAACAGTAGTGTTTAGTTCCAGTTAGAACAGTAGTGTGTAGTTCCAGTTAGAACAGAAGTGTGTAGTTCCAGGAGTTAGAACAGTAGTGTGTAGTTCCAGTTAGAACAGTAGTGTGTAGTTCCAGTTAGAATAGTAGTGTGTAGTTCCAGTTAGAATAGTAGTGTGTAGTTCCAGGAGTTAGAACAGTAGTGTGTAGTTCCAGGAGTTAGAACAGTAGTGTTTAGTTCCAGTTAGAACAGTAGTGTGTAGTTCCAGTTAGAACAGTAGTGTGTAGTTCCAGGAGTTAGAACAGTAGTGTGTAGTTCCAGGAGTTAAAACAGTAGTGTGTAGTTCCAGGAGTTAGAACAGTAGTGTGTAGTTCCAGTTAGAACAGAAGTGTGTAGTTCCAGGAGTTAGAACAGTAGTGTGTAGTTCCAGTTAGAACAGTAGTGTGTAGTTCCAGTTAGAATAGTAGTGTGTAGTTCCAGTTAGAATAGTAGTGTGTAGTTCCAGGAGTTAGAACAGTAGTGTTTAGTTCCAGTTAGAACAGTAGTGTTTAGTTCCAGTTAGAACAGTAGTGTGTAGTTCCAGTTAGAACAGTAGTGTGTAGTTCCAGGAGTTAGAACAGTAGTGTGTAGTTCCAGGAGTTAAAACAGTAGTGTGTAGTTCCAGGAGTTAGAACAGTAGTGTGTAGTTCCAGTTAGAACAGTGGTGTTTAGTTCCAGTTAGAACAGTAGTGTGTAGTTCCAGTTAAAACAGTAGTGTGTAGTTCCACGAGTTAGAACAGTAGTGTGTAGTTCCAGTTAGAACAGTAGTGTGTAGTTCCAGTTAGAACAGTAGTGTTTAGTTCCAGTTAGAACAGTAGTGTGTAGTTCCAGTAAGAACAGTAGTGTGTAGTTCCAGGAGTTTACACCACTACATGGCAAAAATAATATGAAATACTAAAACCACTACTCCTATTTGAATGTAGTTCAACCACCAAGATATTGCTGAATGTAATTCAACCACCAAGATACTGCTGAATGTAGTTCAACCACCACCAAGATACTGCTGAATGTAGTTCAACCACCAAGATACTGCTGAATGTAGTTCAACCACCAAGATACTGCTGAATGTAGTTTAACCACCAAGATACTGCTGAATGTAGTTCAACCACCAAGATACTGCTGAATGTAGTTCAACCACCAAGATACTGCTGAATGTAGTTCAACCACCATCAAGATACTGCTGAATGTAGTTCAACCACCAAGATACTGCTGAATGTAGTTCAACCACCAAGATACTGCTGAATGTAGTTCAACCACCACCAAGATACTGCTGAATGTAGTTTAACCACCAAGATACTGCTGAATGTAGTTTAACCACCAAGATACTGCTGAATGTAGTTCAACCACCAAGATACTGCTGAATGTAGTTCAACCACCACCAAGATAATGCTGAATGTAGTTCAACCACCAAGATACTGCTGAATGTAATTCAACCACCAAGATACTGCTGAATGTAATTCAACCACCAAGATACTGCTGAATGTAGTTCAACCACCAAGATACTGCTGAATGTAGTTCAACCACCAAGATACTGCTGAATGTAGTTTAACCACCAAGATACTGCTGAATGTAGTTCAACCACCACCAAGATACTGCTGAATGTAGTTCAACCACCACCAAGATACTGCTGAATGTAGTTCAACCACCAAGATACTGCTGAATGTAATTCAACCACCAAGATACTGCTGAATGTAGTTAAATTACTAGTTATACTACATGTAGTTCACTACTCCCAGTCACTGCTGAAGAGACCAGATTATGCTGCATTCTCCCTTTCTATTATCAATCGATAAAGGTCAGCCTTTTAGACTGGAGAGCGAGCCAGACCAAAACAGAGAAAGAGAGACAGGGGTGGTGAGAAAGAGAGAGAGAGAGGGGGCAAAGAAAGGAAGGGAGACAGAGAGAGAGTAGGGAATGAGAGAGAGAGAAGTAATCTGGGGATCTGTGACAGGTGAGTCAGAGGGGGACTGGGGAAGGGAGGGAGGAGGGGGAGAGTCTGAGAGGCAGACTCTGATGCTCCTTCACCTCCTCTGTCTCCCTCCCCCACCTGCTCACCACTCCCCTCATTATCTCCCCTCCTTTTCAACCATTTCCCTCCTCTCCTAGTCCTTCACCTCCTCTCTCCCCCTCCTTCCTCCCCCCTCCCCTTCTTGCTCATTCCCCTCTCCTCCTCCCCCAGCTCCCCTTTCCTGTTCCTTCAACCCCCTCGCCCTCCCCCATCTTGCTCCTTCACCCCACTCCTCCCTCGTCTTCCCACCTTCTCCTTCACCCCCCTTTCCACCTTCTCCCCCCTCCTGCTACTTCCCCCCCCCCCCCCCCCCCATAGATTGATAAGGCTGCTCCTGCCTCTGTGCTCCTCCTGATCGTTGCCACGGCGATAACAGACCAGCTAGATGTCAAGCTGTTATCTCCTTGATTTTGACATTCACCTCGTATAAAGTTACATGGGTACCACTGGGAAAAAATGTGTGTGTGTGTGTGTGTTTAACAAAGCAGCAATCTTTCCTCTCTGTCTGTGAGAACAGCACAGTGTCAAGAGTGGGGAAGTGGAGTGGAGAAGTGAAGAAGAGTGGAGAAGAAGAGTGGAGAAGAAGAGTGGAGAAGAAGAGTGGAGAAGAAGAGTGGTGAAGAAGAGTGGTAAAGAATAGTGGTGAAGAAGAGTGGCGAAGAAGAGTGGCAGAGTGGTGTAGGAGGGGTGAAGAGGAGGGGTGAAGAGGAGTGATGAAGGAGAGGGGTGAAGGAGGGGTGAAAAAGAGTGGAGAATAAGAGGGGTGAAGAAGGGGTGAGGAGGAGTGGTGAAGAGGAGTGGTGAAGGAGTGGTGAAGAGAAGTGATGGGGGAGTGGTGGGGGAGTGGTGAAGAGGAGTGGTGGTGAAGAGGAGTGGTGGTGAAGAGGAGGAGTGGTGAAGGAGTGGTGAAGGAGTGGTGAAGGAGTGGTGAAGGAGTGGTGAAGGAGTGGTGAAGGAGTGGTGAAGAGGAGTGGTGAAGAGGAGTGGTGAAGGGGAGTGGTGAAGATGAGTGGTGAAGATGAGTGGTGAAGATGAGTGGTGAAATGGAGTGGTGAAGTGGAGTGGTGAAGAGGAGTGGTGAAGTGGAGTGGTGAAGTGGAGTGGTGAAGAGGAGTGGTGAAGTGGAGTGGTGAAGTGGAGTGGTGAAGTGGAGGGGTGAAGGAGTGGTGAAGAGGAGTGGTGAAGATGAGGGGTGAAGGGGAGTGGTGAAGATGAGTGGTGAAGATGAGTGGTGAAGAGGAGTGGTGAAGAGGAGTGGTGAAGAGGAGTGGTGAAGATGAGTGGTGAAGATGAGTGGTGAAGAGGAGGGGTGATGGAGGGGTGAAGATGAGTGGTGAAGGGGAGTGGTGAAGTGGAGTGGTGAAGTGGAGGGGTTAAAGAGTGGTGAAGAGGAGTGGTGAAGATGAGGGGTGAAGGGGAGTGGTGAAGATGAGTGGTGAAGATGAGTGGTGAAGGAGAGTGGTGAAGCGGAGTGGTGAAGAAGAGTGGTGAAGAAGAGTGGTGAAGAAGAGTGGTGAAGAGGAGTGGTGAAGAGGAGTGGTGAAGATGAGGGGTGAAGGGGAGTGGTTAAGATGAGGGGTGAAGGGGAGTGGTGAAGAGGAGGGGTGAAGGAGTGGTGAAGAGGAGTGGTGAAGATGAGTGGTGAAGTGGAGTGGTGAAGTGGAGTGGTGAAGTGGAGTGGTGAAGTGGAGGGGTGAAGAGTGGTGAAGAGGAGTGGTGAAGATGAGGGGTGAAGGGGAGTGGTGAAGATGAGGGGTGAAGATGAGTGGTGAAGATGAGTGGTGAAGGGGAGTGGTTAAGTGGAGTGGCGAGTGGAGGGGTGAAAATGAGTGATGAGGAGGGGTGAAGTGGAGTGGTGAAATGGAGTGGTGAAGAGGAGTGGTGAAATGGAGTGGTGAAGAAGAGGGGTGAAGAGGAGTGATGAGGAGGGGTGAAGTGGAGTGGTGGAGGAGTGGTGAAGAGGAGTGGTGAAGGAGTGGTGAAGAGGAGGAGTGGTGAAGTGGAGTGGTGAAGTGGAGTGGTGGAGAAGTGGTGAAGAGGGGGAGTGGTGGAGGAGTGGTGGAGTGGTGAAGTGGAGTGGTGAAGAGGAGTGGTGAAGGGGAGGAGTGAAGGAGGGGTGAAGAGGAGTGGTGAAGAGGAGTGGTGAAGGAGTGGTGAAGAGGGGGAGTGGTGGAGGAGTGGTGGAGTGGTGAAGTGGAGTGGTGAAGAGGAGTGGTGAAGGGGAGGAGTGAAGAAGGGGTGAAGAGGAGTGGTGAAGATGAGTGGTAGAGAAGTGGTGAAGAGGAGTGGTGAAGAGGAGGAGTGGTGGAGTGGTGAAGGAGTGGTGAAGAGGAGGAGTGGTGAAGGAGTGGTGGAGGAGGGGTGAAGAGGAGGAGTGGTGAAGGAGTGGTGGAGGAGGGGTGAAATGGAGTGGTGAAGAGGAGTGGTGAAGGAGGGATGAATGAGAGTGGTGGAGGAGGGGTGAAGAGGAGGGGTGGTGGAGGAGGGGTGAAGTGGGCTGGCTACTATCATTGCTACGGTTCAATGTGAGACACATCTGTTCCATGGTTTAATAGTCATTTTAAATCATTCAAATAGGAGGAAGAAAAAGTATACATGTATATATATATATTTTCTTTTAAGAGGACCATGGCAACATATCATGAATTTGAATTGGGTGAGGATGGCGACTGACTGAATGTGCTTGTTGGTTTAAGCTTGCCTAAACAGTAGCACGTCCAATATGAGCATCCTCCATTTGCAAAACATTCATTTCCCTCTGCCTAATCTCACCTTCACAGTCTCTCTGAAGTGGCTAAGCAGAGTTTGCGTTGTGGCTGGAGGCTTCAGGGAGGTTGTTATGATTACAGTAGTGTGTTGTGGCTGGAGGCTTCAGGGAGGTTGTTATGATTACAGTAGTGTGTTGTGGCTGGAGGCTTCAGGGAGGTCGTTATGATTACAGTAGTGTGTTGTGGCTGGAGGCTTCAGGGAGGTCGTTAATGATTACAGTAGTGTGTTGTGGCTGGAGACTTCAGGGAGGTTGCTGTGATTACAGTAGTGTGTTGTGGCTGGAGGCTTCAGGGAGGTTGTTATGATTACAGTAGTGTGTTGTGGCTGGAGGCTTCAGGGAGGTTGTTATGACTACAGTAGTGTGTTGTGGCTGGAGGCTTCAGGGAGGTTGTTATGACTACAGTAGTGTGTTGTGGCTGGAGGCTTCAGGGAGGTTGTTATGACTACAGTAGTGTGTTGTGGCTGGAGGCTTCAGGGAGGTTGTTGTGATTACAGTAGTGTGTTAGTCATGTCATGGAGCCACATGGTCTCTCTTTGAGGTGATTGTGGACTGCTTTGGGCCATAGGGCTCCGGTCAAAAGTAGTGCACAATATAGGTGGACTGTGGTCAAAAGTAGTGCACTATATAGGGGGGCTGTGGTCAAAAGTAGTGCACTATGTAGGGAATAGGGTACCATTTGGGACATAGATAATTCTGTAAACATAACCAGTTTGGCCCAGTAACAGCGCTCTCTCTTGCTCTCTCTTTCCTCTTCTCTCCGTTCCTGTCTGTTCCATTCAACCACTAAACCACAGGACGGATCCTTGGCAACAGAATGCTGTATCTTTCCACGTAAAACACAGAAAAAGACCAGCAGTCTTAATACTTAATAAAATGAACTCACAGCACAGTCCATGCATGCTCTGAGACACACCTTCTCTGTATGTCGATGCATCACAAAGTTGGACAGAGGGAGCATTATGAAACACTGTATTTGGAGTGACTTTGCTCGTCAGAATTAAATTCACTTTTACATGAAAGTAGGTGTGTACTTGTTATAAGCTCGGGCAGCTTCTCTTTAAGGATGCACCTTCTCTTTATGCTCTCCTGTACACCACCACCACCACCCCCACCATCACCACCACCACCACCCCCACCACCACCACCACCACCACCACCACCACCACCACCACCACCACCACCACCACCACCACCACCACCACCACCCCCACCATCACCACCACCACCACCCCCACCACCACCACCCCCACCATCACCACCACCACCACCACCACCACCACCACCACCACCACCACCACCCCCACCCCCACGATCACCACCACCACCACCCCCACCACCACCACCCCCACCATCACCACCACATCACCAGCACCACCACCAGCACCACCACCACCACCATCACCACCACATCCACCACCCCCACTATCACCACCACATTACCAGCACCACCACCACCACCGCCACCACCACCCCCACTATCACCACCACATCACCACCACCACCACCACTATCACCACCACCACCACCCCCACCACCACCACCACCACCACCACATCATCACCACCACATCCACCACCACCACCATCACCACCACATCACCACCACCACCACCACCACCACCACCACCATCACCACCACATCATCACCACCACATCCACCACCACCACCACCCCCACCATCACCACCACATCACCACCACCACCATCACCACCACATCATCACCACCACATCCACCACCACCCCCCCCACCATCACCACCACCACCACCACCACCCCCACCATCACCACCACATCACCAGCACCACCACCAGCACCACCAGCACCACCACCCCCTCCATCACCACCACCCCCACCATCACCATCACCATCATATCACCAGCACCACCACCACCACCACCCCCTCCATCACCACACCCACCACCCCCACCCCCACCCCCACCACCCCCACATCACCCCCACCCCCACCACCCCCACCACCACCACCACCCCCATCACCCCCACCCCCACTCCCACCCCCACCACCACCACCCTCCACACCCCCCTCTATTACGGAAGTAATTCATATTTTAATTCAGAGCTTGAGCCTATGATTAATAAAATTAAACTGAGAGACGTAAGCTTGACATGGTGTTCTGCCCCCAGTAAGGCCTGCGAGAGCAGAGAAAGTGGGCAGAATCACTCAGGACTGAGGAACAGTATTGAGCTTGCTAATGTCTCAAATGATACCCTATTCCCTATGTAGTGCACTACTTTTGAACAAAGTCCATTGCACTATGTAGGGGCTAGAGTGCCGTCCTGCCATTCTGTACCTGTACTTAACATTGTTACTTCGACACAGTCTGCATCTGGGTCTTATCTTTATCCTGATAAAATTAACCTTAAAAATATGTTATTGACGAAACATAGTTATTTAGATTCAGGCGTTCCCTTCTTTTGAAAGGAGTTCAAGGAAAAGGGGGTATTTCTTTGCTGTCCTCTGCCAGATTGGAATACTTCACGGCTCACACAACAGACGATAACACTGTTGTTGTTTCTCACACTCTCTCTCTTACTCACGTTGCTGTGGCAGTTTGTTTTCTTGTGAGAACTCACGGGCCTATATCTGTGAAATTGGAAGTGCTCTTGTCAGGCGTTTGGCTGTTACAGCCGCTCTGAATTTCCCATTGCAGTCAATGCTGGGTTAGGCTGAGGGGAAATGGCTAGTCGAGAGGAAGAGCTGTGAAGCATGAACGAATGGCCTAACTGTCCTCCTTCTTGAGGGAGAGAGAGAGAGAGAGAGCAAAGCAGGGGGGAGTGAGGGTGAGAGAGCAGAGATAGAGAGGGAGAGAGAGTAGAGAAAGATAGAAGTAGGGAGTGCTCTGGAGATGGAGACGGAGAGAGACAGAGAGAGAGCGAAGGAGAGAGCCGGAGATAGAGACAGAAAAAGAGAGCGAGAGAGAGCGAGTGAAGGAGAGAGGGATAGCAGAGAGGGAGAGAGAAGAGAGAGAGAGCAGAGAGGGAGAGAAAGAAGAGTGTATTCACCATAGTTTGCTCCAAGACATCTTGAATGCAGCACAATGAGTGTCTGAGGGTGGGTGTGTGGGTCCTCCAAGACGTCTTGAATGCAGCACAATGAGTGTCTGGGGGTGGGTGTGTGGGTCCTCCAAGACGTCTTGAATGCAGCACAATGAGTGTCTGGGGGTGGGTGTGTGGGTCCTCCAAAACGTCTTGAAGGCAGCACAATGAACCCATTAACTCCGTGTTGTCAGACTCAACCTTTCAGGGTGTTTTTGATAAAGGTGTAATTGACATTTAAAAATATTGTTTTAGCCAGCAGAAATAAAACAAAATATATTAAAGTACTCGACAGAAACATTATTTGCTTATCCATGTTTCAAGGGTATCCAAGAAGATCATTGAACACTTTATGTATTGTGAATTTGTCTATCAACAACATGATCAAAAACATAATCAACAACATGATCGACATTCTTGCTGTACTGCATGTGCTGTTTTCCATTGTGTTCACGGCTCCAGTCTTGTGTCCCGAATGGCACTCTATTCCCTATATAGTGCACTACTGTTAAATAGAGCCCTAAAGTGCTGCACTATACAGGCAGGAATAGGCTGCAATTTGGGAAACATACTCTCTGAAAAAACGTAGTTATGTTAACATGTTACTAAAGAGGTTTTTCTGCAGTGTGTTTGTAAGGCAGGTTACTGAAGAGGTTTTTCTGCAGTGTGTTTGTAAGTCAGGTTACTGAAGAGGTTTTTCTGCAGTGTGTTTGTAAGTCAGGTTACTGAAGAGGTTTTCCTGCAGTGTGTTTGTAAGGCAGGTTACTGAAGAGGTTTTTCTGCAGTGTGTTTGTAAGTCAGGTTACTGAAGAGGTTTTTCTGCAGTGTGTCTCTCTGTCATGTTACTGAAGAGGTGTGTTTATAAGTCTCTCAGTATGTCACTACAGTAACTTTTGGCCAGTTTACAGTTTAGCCGACACTCTTATCCATAACAACTTACATTAACAATTAGGGTTAAGTGCCTTGCTCAAGGGCACACTGACAGATTTTTCACCTAGTCAGCTCAGGGAATCAAACCAGCAAACGTTTGCTTACTGGCTCAATGCTCTTAACCACTAGACTACCTTCAGCTGGGGGACAGCTAAGTCAACACAGAGGATTTCAAAATAGATATGTGTGTGTGTGGGGGGAAGGGGGCTGGAGAATATCTCAGGGCTCAGTAAGTTTGGTTTCCCCTCCATAGCACATCTGTCACGATCGTCTTCGGGTGAAAGAGAGGACCAAGGCGCAGCGTGATATAAATACATTCTGTATTTATTTAAGAAAGACCACTAACAACGACCGTGAAGCTATACAAAACAAATAAGTGCAGACACTGGCAACTTACACATAGACAATTACCCACAACCTACCTAATGACAATGGCTGCCTAAATATGGCTCCCAATCAGAGACAACGATAGACAGCTGAGGCAACCATAGACTTACATAAACAACCCCATGAACTCTACAAAACCCCCTAGATAATACAAACACCCTATACGAGACAAAAGCACACAAACATCCCCCATGTCACACCCTGACCTAACTAAAATAATAAAGAAAACAAAGATAACTAAGGCCAGGGCGTGACAACATCACAGGTCTGTTGGATTTGTGTCTGTTAGAAGGAGTCCTCTATCGGTTTTCATGTGTACAGCACTATGGCCTGGTACACACTCAGGTTGTACAGAGAAGGAAGAGGGGGAGGGAGGAGGATGTGGAGGAGGAGGGGAAGATTGGGAGAGGAGGGGAGAGGAAGAGGAGGGGAGAGAAAGAGGAACCACACTACAATACTATATAATTAGTCATTTCAGTGGAGTGGTGCTGCCGAGCTGCTGACATCATCCTAGTGGAGACCCTCAGTGTAGGGAGAGTGCAGTAGTACCTAACAATACACAGCAATACACACAATACATACACATCTAAAGTACAGTAATGGAATTAAAAATATATAAATATTTGGACGAGCAATGTCAGAGCAGCATAGACTAAGATACAGTTGAATAGTATAGAATACAGTATATCCCTATGAGATGAGTAATGCAAAATATGTCAACATTATTAAAGTGAGTAGTATTCCATTATTAAAGTGGCCATTGCTTTCAAGTCTATGTATATAAGGCAGCAGTCTCTAAGGTCCTACTGATGGCTATTTAACAGTCTATGCAGTGGCTTTAATATTATGCTCCCAATAAATTAGAATTCATAGTGTATTCTTGTCTTGACTCTTGTCTTGTCCCTGAGTGGATTCTTGTCTTGTACCTGAGTGGATTCTTGTCTTGTACCTGAGTGGATTCTTGTCTTGTACCTGAGTGGATTCTTGTCTTGTACCTGAGTGGATTCTTGTCTTGTACCTGAGTGGATTCTTGTCTTGTACCTGAGTGGATTCTTGTCTTGTACCTGAGTGGATTCTTGTCTTGTACCTGAGTGGATTCTTGTCTTGTACCTGAGTGGATTCTTGTCTTGTACCTGAGTGGATTCTTGTCTTGTATCTGAGTGGATTCTTGTCTTGACTCTTGTCTTGTACCTGAATGGATTCTTGTCTTGACTCTTGTCTTGTACCTGAGTGGATTCTTGTCTTGACTCTTGTCTTGTACCTGAGTGGACTCTTGTCTTGTACCTGAGTGGATTCTTGTCTTGATTCTTGTCTTGTACCTGAGTGGATTCTTGTCTTGACTCTTGTCTTGTACCTGAATGGATTCTTGTCTTGACTCTTGTCTTGTACCTGAGTGGATTCTTGTCTTGACTCTTGTCTTGTACCTGAGTGGACTCTTGTCTTGTACCTGAGTGGATTCTTGTCTTGATTCTTGTCTTGTACCTGAGTGGATTCTTGTCTTGACTCTTGTCTTGTACCTGAGTGGATTCTTGTCTTGTACCCGAGTGGATTCTTGTCTTGACTCTTGTCTTGTACCTGAGTGGATTCTTGTCTTGACTCTTGTCTTGTACCCGAGTGGATTCTTGTCTTGATTCTTGTCTTGTACCTGAGTGGATTCTTGTCTTGACTCTTGTCTTGTACCTGAGTGGATTCTTGTCTTGTACCTGAGTGGATTCTTGTCTTGTACCTGAGTGGATTCTTGTCTTGTACCTGAGTGGATTCTTGTCTTGTATCTGAGTGGATTCTTGTCTTGTACCTGAGTGGATTCTTGTCTTGTACCTGAGTGGATTCTTGTCTTGTACCTGAGTGGATTCTTGTCTTGTACCTGAGTGGATTCTTGTCTCGTATCTGAGTGGATTCTTGTCTTGACTCGTGTCTTGTATCTGAGTGGATTCTTGTCTTGACTCTTGTCTTGTATCTGAGTGGATTCTTGTCTTGTACCTGAGTGGATTCTTGTCTTGACTCTTGTCTTGTACCTGAGTGGATTCTTGTCTTGTACCTGAGTGGATTCTTGTCTTGTACCTGAGTGGATTCTTGTCTTGTACCTGAGTGGATTCTTGTCTTGTACCTGAGTGGATTCTTGTCTTGTACCTGAGTGGATTCTTGTCTTGTACCTGAGTGGATTCTTGTCTTGTACCTGAGTGGATTCTTGTCTTGTACCTGAGTGGATTCTTGTCTTGTACCTGAGTGGATTCTTGTCTTGTATCTGAGTGGATTCTTGTCTTGACTCTTGTCTTGTACCTGAGTGGATTCTTGTCTTGACTCTTGTCTTGTACCTGAATGGATTCTTGTCTTGACTCTTGTCTTGTACCTGAGTGGATTCTTGTCTTGACTCTTGTCTTGTACCTGAGTGGACTCTTGTCTTGTACCTGAGTGGATTCTTGTCTTGATTCTTGTCTTGTACCTGAGTGGATTCTTGTCTTGACTCTTGTCTTGTACCTGAGTGGATTCTTGTCTTGTACCCGAGTGGATTCTTGTCTTGACTCTTGTCTTGTACCTGAGTGGATTCTTGTCTTGACTCTTGTCTTGTACCCGAGTGGATTCTTGTCTTGACTCTTGTCTTGTACCTGAGTGGATTCTTGTCTTGACTCTTGTCTTGTACCCGAGTGGATTCTTGTCTTGATTCTTGTCTTGTACCTGAGTGGATTCTTGTCTTGACTCTTGTCTTGTACCTGAGTGGATTCTTGTCTTGTACCTGAGTGGATTCTTGTCTTGTACCTGAGTGGATTCTTGTCTTGTATCTGAGTGGATTCTTGTCTTGTACCTGAGTGGATTCTTGTCTTGTACCTGAGTGGATTCTTGTCTTGTACCTGAGTGGATTCTTGTCTTGTACCTGAGTGGATTCTTGTCTTGTATCTGAGTGGATTCTTGTCTTGTATCTGAGTGGATTCTTGTCTCGTACCTGAGTGGATTCTTGTCTTGACTCGTGTCTTGTATCTGAGTGGATTCTTGTCTTGACTCTTGTCTTGTATCTGAGTGGATTCTTGTCTTGTACCTGAGTGGATTCTTGTCTTGACTCTTGTCTTGTACCTGAGTGGATTCTTGTCTTGACTCTTGTCTTGTATCTGAGTGGATTCTTGTCTTGTATCTGAGTGGATTCTTGTCTTGACTCTTGTCTTGTACCTGAGTGGATTCTTGTCTTGACTCTTGTCTTGTACTAGAGTGGATGATGCTACATTTATGCATTGAGTCATACAAGGATTTCCTCAAATAATGAAATTAATGAGAGAAAGAACAACCATAAAAATGGCCTCTATTTTGAGGTAAGTACAGAGAGTGTATGTAAGTCTCAGAGCAGCAGATAGACAGATGGCTCGGAGCAGCAGATAGACAGATGGCTCGGAGCAGCAGATAGACAGATGGCTCAGAGCAGCATGTAGACAGATGGCTCACAGCAGCAGATATACAGATGGCTCGGAGCAGTAGATAGACAGATGTCTCACAACGGCAGATAGACAGATGGCTCAGAGCAGCAGATAGACAGATGGCTCTTAGCACACAGTTATTCACTTTGATGCACTTCCTATTTACAGCACAGCCTCTTCTATTGCTAGGCTCTGGGTAGATAAACCATCTCCAAAAACTAAAAAAACTAAAACATTCTCCCTTACCATTTATAATGCACCCTCTCCTCTCCTTTTCATCCCCCTCTCCTCCCCCTCTCCTCTCCTTTTCACCCCCCCTCTCCTCCCCCTCTCCCCTTCTCCTCTCCTCTCCTCCTCTCCCCCTCTCCTCTCCTTCTCACCCCCCTCTCACCATCTCATCTCCTTCTCCTCTCCATCTCACCCTCTTCTCCCCCATCCCCCTCTCACCCTCTGCTTTTCATCCCCCTCTCACCCTCTCCTTTTCATCCCCCTCTCCCCCTCTCCCCCCCTCTCCCCCTCTCCTCTCCTCCTCTCCCGCTCTCCTCTCCTTCTCACCCCCCTCTCACCCTCTCATCTCCTTCTCCTCTCCAGCTCACCCTCTCCTCCCCCATCCCCCTCTCACCCTCTGCTCTCCTTCTCCTCCCCCTTTCTTCCTCTCCTCTCCCTCCTCCTCTCCTTCTCATCCCCCGTTCATCTTTCCACTCCATCCTCTCCCCTATTCTCATCTCTCCTCTCCTCCTTCCCTCTTTCCCTCCACCAAAATAAGGAAACAGTTTTGAATGTGAATGCATTCTGTGTGTTTAGAATGTGAATGCATTCTGTGTGTTTAGAATGTGAATGCAGTCTGTGTGTTTAGAATGTGAATGCATGCTGTGTGTTTAGAATGTGAATGCATTCTGTGTGTTTAGAATGTGAATGTCATCTGTGTGTTTAGAATGTGAATGCATTCTGTGTGTTTAGAATGTGAATGCATTCTGTGTGTTTAGAATGTGAATGCAGTCTGTGTGTTTAGAATGTGAATGCATTCTGTGTGTTTAGAATGTGAATGCAGTCTGTGTGTTTAGAATGTGAATGCAGTCTGTGTGTTTAGAATGTGAATGCATGCTGTGTGTTTAGAATGTGAATGCATGCTGTGTGTTTAGAATGTGAATGCAGTCTGTGTGTTTAGAATGTGAATGCAGTCTGTGTGTTTAGAATGTGAATGCATTCTGTGTGTTTAGAATGTGAATGCAGTCTGTGTGTTTAGAATGTGAATGCATTCTGTGTGTTTAGAATGTGAATGCATTCTGTGTGTTTAGAATGTGAATGCATTCTGTGTGTTTAGAATGTGAATGCAGGCTTTGTGTTTAGAATGTGAATGCATGCTGTGTGTTTAGAATGTGAATGCAGTCTGTGTGTTTAGAATGTGAATGCATTCTGTGTGTTTATAATGTGAATGCAGTCTGTGTGTTTAGAATGTGAATGCATTCTGTGTGTTTAGAATGTGAATGCAGTCTGTGTGTTTAGAATGTGAATGCAGTCTGTGTGTTTAGAATGTGAATGCATTCTGTGTGTTTAGAATGTGAATGCAGTCTGTGTGTTTAGAATGTGAATGCATTCTGTGTGTTTAGAATGTGAATGCATTCTGTGTGTTTAGAATGTGAATGCATTCTGTGTGCTTAGAATGTGAATGCAGTCTGTGTGTTTAGAATGTGAATGCATTCTGTGTGTTTAGAATGTGAATGCATTCTGTGTGTTTAGAATGTGAATGCATTCTGTGTGTTTAGAATGTGAATGAAGGCTGTGTGTTTAGAATGTGAATGCATGCTGTGTGTTTAGAATGTGAATGCATGCTGTGTGTTTAGAATGTGAATGCAGTCTGTGTGTTTAGAATTCTGAATGCAGTCTGTGTGTTTAGAATGTGAATGCAGTCTGTGTGTTTAGAATGTGAATGCAGTCTGTGTGTTTAGAATGTGAATGCATTCTGTGTGTTTAGAATGTGAATGCAGTCTGTGTGTTTAGAATGTGAATGCATTTTGTGTGTTTAGAATGTGAATGCAGTCTGTGTGTTTAGAATGTGAATGCATTCTGTGTGTTTAGAATGTGAATGCATTCTGTGTGTTTAGAATGTGAATGCAGTCTGTGTGTTTAGAATGTGAATGCATTCTGTGTGTTTAGAATGTGAATGCATTCTGTGTGTTTAGAATGTGAATGCGTTCTGTGTGTTTAGAATGTGAATGCATTCTGTGTGTTTAGAATGTGAATGCCATCTGTGTGTTTAGAATGTGAATGCATTCTGTGTTTAGAATGTGAATGCATTCTGTGTGTTTAGAATGTGAATGCAGTCTGTGTGTTTAGAATGTGAATGCATTCTGTGTGTTTAGAATGTGAATGCAGTCTGTGTGTTTAGAATGTGAATGCATTCTGTGTGTTTAGAATGTGAATGCATTCTGTGTGTTTAGAATGTGAATGCAGTCTGTGTGTTTAGAATATGAATGCAGTCTGTGTGTTTAGAATGTGAATGCAGTCTGTGTGTTTAGAATGTGAATGCAGTCTGTGTGTTTAGAATGTGAATGCATGCAGTATGTGTTTTGCTCAAGGAGAGCGAGAGAGCGGAAGTACTTTGCTGAATAATGTGATCTGAGGGAGAATAAGGTTTGGGCTCTAGTCAGAAGTAGTGCACTAAACAGGGAATAGGGTGACATTTGGGATGCAGCCTAGATTGAGAGGGGCAAACACATAGATCTATAATTGGAATCTGTTTTGTCCTGGACGTGAAGCGTTTCTAACGTCTCACCCCTACCCCCCCCCTTCTCACCCATTCATCCCTCATCCTCCCCGCCTCCCCTCCTCCCGCCTCTCCTCCGCTCCTCCCGCCTCTCCTCCGCTCCTCTCTCCACAGCTAACGAGAAACAAACACAAGGATAACACATCCTTCTAGCCTCCATCTGTGAATGGCTTATCCTTTAGTCCTCAGCCACACACACACTAAGACACTTATCCTATAGTCCTCAGCCACACACTAAGACACTTATCCTATAGTCCTCAGCCCCACACTAGACACTTATCCTATAGTCCTCAGCCACACACTAAGACACTTATCCTATAGTCCTCAGCCACAAACTAAGACACTTATCCTATAGTCCTCAGCCACACACTAAGACACTTATCCTATAGTCCTCAGCCACACACTGAGACACTTATCCTATAGTCCTCAGCCACAAACTAAGACACTTATCCTATAGTCCTCAGCCACACACTAAGACACTTATCCTAAAGTCCTCAGCCACACACTAAGACACTTATCCTATAGTCCTCAGCCACAAGCTAAGACACTTATCCTAAAGTCCTCAGCCACACACTAAGACACTTATCCTATAGTCCTCAGCCCCACACTAGACACTTATCCTATAGTCCTCAGCCACACACTAAGACACTTATCCTATAGTCCTCAGCCACACACGAAGACACTTATCCTATAGTCCTCAGCCACACACTAAGACACTTATCCTATAGTCCTCAGCCACAAACTAAGACACTTATCCTATAGTCCTCAGCCACACACTGAGACACTTATCCTATAGTCCTCAGCCACACACTGAGACACTTATCCTATAGTCCTCAGCCACACACTGAGACACTTATCCTATAGTCCTCAGCCACACACTAAGACACTTATCCTATAGTCCTGAGCCACACACTAAGACACTTATCCTATAGTCCTCAGCCACACACTAGACACTTATCCTATAGTCCTCAGCCACACACTAAGACACTTATCCTATAGTCCTCAGCCGCACACTAAGACACTTATCCTATAGTCCTCAGCCACACACTGAGACACAGAGTAAAAAGCTTCTGCCATGTTATTAGGAGGTGAGCTGTATAAATGTAGCTTGGCCTAATGACCATGTTATTAGGAGGTGAGCTGTTTAACTGTAGCTTGGCCTAATGACCATGTTATTAGGAGGTGAGCTGTATAACTGTAGCTTGGCCTAATGGCCATGTTATTAGGAGGTGAGACGTATAACTGTAGTTTGTGAACTGTAGCTTGGCCTAATGGCCATGTTATTAGGAGGTGAGATCTATAACTGTAGTTTGTGAACTGTAGCTTGTGGACTTCACCGGACAGATGTTGCTCTCCGGTTTTGTGATGAAACAAAGGTATTGTTGATTTTATTCTTCCGTGTGGCTTCTATGTTGTTAGGAAGAATTCCAGTTGTTCTACAGCTTCAGGCTTGTTTGTGGTGCCGAACAACATGACAGACATTTTACATTTTCCTAATCAATTGTGCTATTTTGTTCGTTCTTTTGCATTATGTGCAACTTATTTTTTAACATATTGTGAACATAATGTTGCTGCTACCAATTCTTATACCGAAAATAACCTCTGGACATGAGAACAGCGATTACTCACTGCGGACTGGATGAAACTTTTCCTTTAACGAGTCCAACAAGAAGGAAATCCTGCTTTCACTGAAACAGGCCCAGATCCACGCCTATTGCGTGAAGAAAAAATGCAGGACTAGGGGCCGCAGATCGGGCAGCCTTCTGAGAATCCATAGGCGAGCGAGTAAACTCCCACAGCCATCCGTTCTTCTTGCTAACGTGCAATCATTGGAAAATAAAATTGAAGGTCTCGAGGTGTTGCTAGCCTGAGGTAGAGTACCTAATGATAAGCTGTAGACCACACTATCTACCAAGAGAGTTCTCATCTATATTATTCGTAGCCATCTATTTACCACCACAGCACAAAGCTGGCACCAAGACCGCTCTCAACCAGCTGTATAAGGCCATAAGCAAAGAAGAAAATGCTCACCCAGAATCAGCATGACAGAGTGATCTCTAGCCTTGACCTCGTCAACACTCAAACCTGTGTTAACGAGAGAATCACTGACATGATGTCAGCTGGTCCTTTTGTGGCAGGGCTGAAATGCAGTGGAAATGTTCTTTGGGGATTCAGTTCATTTGCATGGCAAAGAGGGACTTTGCAAATAATTGCAATTCACCTGATCACTCTTAATAACATTCTGGAGTATATGCAAATTGCCATTATACTAACTGAGGCAGCAGACTTTGAAAATGTATATTTGTGTCATTCTCAAAACGTTTGGCCACGACTGTACAGTATATACATATGAGATGAGTAATGCGAGATATGTAAACATTCTTAAAGTAACATTATTAAAGTGACTAGTGTTCCATTTATTAAAGTGGCCAATGATATCAAGTCTGTATGTAGGCAGTAGCCTCTCTGTGCTAGTGGTGGCTGTTTAACAATCTGATGGCCTTGAGATAGAAGCTGTTTTTCAATCTCTCTGTCCCAGCTTTGATGCACCTGCACTGACCTCACCTTCTGGGTGGAAGCGGCGTGAACAGGCAGAAGCTCAGGTGGTTGTTGTCCTTGATGATCTTTTTTTCCTTCATATGACATCGGGTGGTGTGGGTGTCCTGGAGGGCAGGTAGTTTGCCCCCGGTGATGCATTGTGCAGACCGCACCACCCTCTGTACAGCCCTGCGGTTGTGGGCGGTGCAGTTGCTATACCAGGCGGTGATACAGCCCAACAGGACACTCTCCATTGTGTATCTGTAAAAGTGAGGGTTTTCGGTGACAAGCCAAATTCTTTTAGCCTCCTGAGGTTGAAGAGGCGCTATTGCGCCTTCTCAGCACACTGTCTGTGTGGGTGGACCATTTCAGTTTGTCTGTGATATGTACACCAAGGAACTTAAAACGTTCCACCTTCTCCACTTCTGTCCCGTCGATGTGGATAGGGAGGTGCTCCCTCTGCTGTTTTCTGAAGTCCACAATCATTTATTTTGTTTTGCTGACATTGAGTGTGAGGTTATTTTCCTGACACCACACTCCGAGGGCCCTCACCTCCTCCCTGTTGGCTGTCTCGTCATTGTTGGTAATCAAGCCTACCACTGTAGTGTCGTCTGCTAACTTGATGATTGAGTTGGAGGTGTGCGTGGCCATGCAGTTATGGGTGATCAGGGAGTACAGGAGAGTGTTGATAACGCACCCTTGTGGGGCCCCAGTGTTGAGGATCAGCTGAATGGAGATGTTGTTTCCTACATTCACCACCTGGGGGCGGCCCGTCAGGAAGTCCAGATTCCAGTTGCACAGGGCGGGGTCGAGACCTAGGGTCTCAAGCTTAATGATGAGTTTGGAGGGTACTATGGTGTTGAATGCTGAGCTGTAGTCAATGAACAGCATTCTTACATAGGTATTCCTCTTGTCCAGATGGGTTAGGGCAGTGTGCAGTGTGATGGCGATTGCGTCGTCTGTGGACCCATTGGGGCGGTAAGCAAATTGGAGTGGATCGAGGGTATTAGGTAGGGTGGAGGTGATATGATCCTTGACTAGTCTCTCAAAGCACTTCATGATGACAGAAGTGAGTGCTATGGGGCTTAGTCATTTAGTTCAGTTACCTTAGCTTTCTTGGGTACAGGAACAATGGTGGCTATCTTGAAGCATGTAGGGACATCAGACTGGGATAGGGAATGATTGAATAGGTTCGTAAACACACCAGCCAGCTGGTCTGCGCATGCTCTGAGGACGCGGCTAGGGATGCCGTCTGAGATACGAGAATAAGATCATACACTTAATGTTAGCTAGCGACCCAGTCAGCTAACGTTAGCTAGCTAACAGTACATTTGAAATGAAACCACTTTTTGTCAACATTTTAAACGTGTATTTTCAAAAACTTTGGCTAGCTGGACTATCTTACCGGTATACATCATGGTTGGACACGTCTCCTCTCTGATACCATGCATGGTTGCCCTTAGCTTGACGATGTAATCCAGACTGGTGTTTTCTCCATCTCCTTAGCTTTCATACTCAAATTCCACTGATTTCAAAACTCGGTCCTCCAGAAAGTGGAGAGCACACACTTAACGTTAGCTAGTGAGTTAGCCAGCTAATGTTAGCTAGCTAACAGTACACTTTAACTTGACATTAGGTTTATGCAGTTTTACCACGCGCTGCTTTTTTTTTAAAGCCACGTTCGACACGATTACCTAGACATACTGACCAGCTCCAATAGACAGACGCGTGCTATATGGCAGACCAATCCAAACTCATCTCTCGGCATAACCAGCCCATTCATTATTTCAGTTAATCATGGCTAGTGGCAAGGTTACTCACTTTTCTGTGGCTAAACCAATTCGGCTCATAATCGTAATTTACAAGTTTGATATTAAGGCACATGAATGTTCACATGTTCGAGAAGGCATTTCTGCCAAAATACGTATTTTGATTGAAAAAAAAATAATTTACGTTCAAACGGCTCTCCTGTGAAGTCGTGACTTGCGACATGTCTAGTTTCCTGAATCGGGTCACATGTGTTGAGCACTTGTTGGCTGCTATTCCTTTACTCTGCTTTTGGGTTCAATTGGGTTGAGATCGAGTGATTGTGGAGGCCAGGTCATCTGATGCAGCACTCTATCACACTTGCAATTGCTAAAATAGAGAGAGAGATACTTTTTTGTGTAGGTGTTTCAAAACTTTTGACTGGTACTGTACATCTTGCTGTACATATTTCCACAATAACTTGATTAGCATCACTAACACTTGCAGTAATTTGTATCTGTTGTAAATCTATTCAGGTTGATTATAATCAGGCTATAACACTTCCGCATCCCAAATGGAACACTATGGGCTCTGATCAAATGTAAAAAGAAGTCCACTAAATAAGGGTTAGGGTTCTATATTGGAGGCAGACACTGGCAGTCTGGTAGCATCACTGACAGTCTGGTAGCATCACTGACAGTCTGACAGCATCACCGACAGACTGGCAGCATCACTGACAGTCTGGCAGCATCACTGGCAGTCTGGTAGCATCACTGACAGTTTGGCAGCATCACTGACAGTCTGGCAGCATCACTGACAGTCTGGTAGCATCACTGGCAGTCTGACAGCATCACTGACAGTCTGGCAGCATCACTGGCAGTATGGCAGCATCACTGACAGTCTGGTAGCATCACTGGCAGTCTGACAGCATCTCTGGCAGTATGGCAGCATCTCTGACAGTCTGGAAGCATCTCAGACAGTCTGGCAGCATCACCGACAGTCTGGTAGCATCACCGACAGTCTGACAACATCTCTGACAGTCTGACAGCATCTCCTACAGTCTGGCATTATGTCCGACAGTCTGGCATCATGTCCGACAGTCTGGCATCATGTCCGACAGTCTGGCATCATGTCCGACTGTCTGGTAGCATCATGTCCGACAGTCTGGTAGCATCACTGACAGTCTGGTAGCATCACTGACAGCCTGGTAGCATCACTGACAGTCTGGTAGCATCACTGCCAGTATGGAAGCATCTCTGACGGTCTGGTATTATCACTGAAAGCCTGGTAGCATCACTGCCAGTATGGAAGCATCACTGCCAGTATGGTAGCATCACTGACAGTCTGGTACCATCATGTCCGACAGTCTGGTAGCATCATGTCCGACAGTCTGGTAGCATCACTGACAGTCTGGTAGCATTACTGACAGCCGGGTAGCATCTGTGACGGCCTGGTAGCATCTTTGACAGCCTGGTAGCATCTCTGACAGTCTGACAACATCTCTGACAGTCTGACAACATCTCCGACAGTCTGACAGCATCTCTGACAGTCTGGCAGCATCACTGACGGTCTGGTAGCATCTCTGACAGACTGGCATCATCTCCGACAGTCTGGCAGCATCTCTGACAGTCTGGCAGCATCACTGACGGTCTGGTAGCATCTCTGACTAGCATGGCAGCAGCATGGCAATGAGATGCACTGCTGTGTTTCAATTACTGTTTCTTATGATGCGATGAAGATGCTGCAGCAGGTCTCCTGGCCATCTCCACACATACACACACGCACACACACATACACACACGCACACACACATACACACACACCCACACACACATACACATGTCCTATGTTCCTGCTCAGCTCCCTCTACGTGTCTCGCTTAACAATTGCCACATGAAAAGCATATCAATCAATATTTCTTACACTAATTTAAGTGCTTTTTTTGTGTGTGTGTGTGTGTATTGATATATGCTAGGATACAGCTGTATTCTGTGTTCAGTCCACGTCACCTCTGCTTCTCTGCTCTCTCCTCTTTTAAGTTGTGTCAGCTTGGTGAAACGCCAGGTCTTGGTGAAACACACACACACACACACACACACACAAATACCCCGATCAGAACCCTAGTCACAAGGCCTTGAATTACCAACACAGACCAGGGTCTTCCAGACAGAGTTATGGATCATTGGTACACGCACATATGACTTGGACCAAGTCAGTGAGGCCCATACCAAGTCAGTGAGGCCCATACCAAGTCAGTGAGGCCCATACCAAGTCAGTCCCATACCAAGTCAGTGAGGCCCATACCAAGTCAGTGAGGCCCATACCAAGTCAGTCCCATACCAAGTCAGTCCCATACCAAGTTAGTGGGGCTCATACCAAGTCAGTGAGGCCCATACATCTAAGTGATGCAGTGAGGTCCATACAGCTAAGTAATACAGTGAGGTCCATACAGCTAAGTGATACAGCGAGGCTCGTACAGCTAAGTGATACGGCGAAGCCCATACAGCTAAGTGATACAGCTAGGCCCTTACAGCTAAGTGATACAGCGAGGCCCGTACAGCTAAGTGATACAGCGAAGCCCGTACAGCTAAGTGATACAGTGAGGTCCATACAGCTAAGTGCTACAGCGAGGCCCATATAGCTAAGTGATACAGCTAGGCCCATACAGCTAAGTAATACAGCGAGGCCCATACAGCTAAGTGATACAGCGAAGCCCATACAGCTAAATGATACAGCGAAGCCCATACAGCTAAGTGATACAGCGAAGCCCATACAGCTAAGTGATACAGCGAAGCCCATACAGCTAAGTGATACAGCGAAGCCCATACAGCTAAGTGATACAGCGAGGCCCATACAGCTAAGTGATACAGTGAGGCCCATACAGCTAAGTGATACAGCGAAGCCCATACAGCTAAGTGATACAGCGAATTCCATACAGCTAAGTGATACAGTGAGGCCCATACAGCTAAGTAATACAGTGAGGCCCATACAGCTAAGTGATACAGTGAGGTCCATACAGCTAAGTGATACAGCGAGGCCCATACATCTAAGTGATACAGCGAAGCTCATACATCTAAGTGATACAGCGAAGCCCATATAGCCAAGTGATACAGCGAGGCCCATACAGCTCAGTGATACAGCGAGGCCCATGCAGCTAAGGGATACAGCGAGGCCCATACATCTAAGTGATACAGCGAGGCCCATACAGCTAAGTGATACAGCGAGGCCCATACAGCTAAGGGATACAGCGAAGCCCATACAGCTAAGGGATACAGCGAAGCCCATACAGCTAAGTGATACAGCGAGGCCCATACAGCTAAGTGATACAGTGAGGCCCATACAGCTAAGTGATACAGCGAAGCCCATACAGCTAAGTGATACAGCGAATTCCATACAGCTAAGTGATACAGTGAGGCCCATACAGCTAAGTAATACAGTGAGGCCCATACAGCTAAGTGATACAGTGAGGTCCATACAGCTAAGTGATACAGCGAGGCCCATACATCTAAGTGATACAGCGAAGCTCATACATCTAAGTGATACAGCGAAGCCCATATAGCCAAGTGATACAGCGAGGCCCATACAGCTCAGTGATACAGCGAGGCCCATGCAGCTAAGGGATACAGCGAGGCCCATACATCTAAGTGATACAGCGAGGCCCATACAGCTAAGTGATACAGCGAGGCCCATACAGCTAAGGGATACAGTGAGGCCCGTACAGCTAAGGGATACAGTGAGGCCCATACAGCTAAGGGATACAGTGAGGCATATACATCTAAGTGATACAGCGTTCAAGACTTTTCTTTCTTTTCTATAAATGTATCATCAAATAATTATACTTCAACATGTAACCCCAGATAACCAACACTGGGCAAAACAGGGCTATGCCTACAAGTCCCTACAGATTCCCTTGGCGGCTTCGCGTGTGATTAGGGTGTGATGTCATATCGTAATATTATTAACAGAATTATGTCAGGACTCTGCATTCTACTAGATCCCCAGATGGGACATTGTTTATTTTCGTTCAAAATTGTTTTCAATATTCACTGCAACCTCTCAACAGAGACATCTACAATTATGTGTTTCTGAGTAAAGGTTAAACATCAGAATGAGCTATAAACCAGGTGATTCAATTTCAAAATGCTGTGCTATAAACCAGGTGTATTTCCTAGCAGGAAAAGGACAGAATGGAGGGTTTGAGATGGCTGATATGTGTTTGACGCTGAGAGACACAATCTGCTACAGTGTCTCTCACGTTCCCATCCCAAATCAATACGGTCGGAAGGAGACATCACAAATGGAGATAGCTAGCAGGGTGCGCGTCACAATTTAATTCCCTTCATCACCGGGAGAAAGCAGGCTGACAATTATTTCAGCAAATGAGTCCTTTTGGGGATTGGTGAAATCTGGAGGACTAGGAAAATGTCTGTCCCTACTGTGAACACGCATATACACGTCAGAACGTACACGCACCCACAAACACACACACATATTCAGGAACATCCACACACTCACACGTACACAAGAACGTATGCACACACGCACACACACACACACACACCCACACGCACACTCACACACAAACACACACACATATTCAGGAACATCCACATACACACACTCACACGTACACAAGAACGTATGCAGACACACACACACACGCATACGCACACGCACACATAAACACACACACACACAAACACACACATTCAGGAACATCCACATACACACACTCACACGTACACAAGAACGTATGTGCACGCACACACACGCACACGCACACACACACACACACACACACACACACACACACACACACACACACACGCACATGCACACACGCACACGCACACGCACACACACACACACACACACACACAGATGTTGTTTGAGAGGCAGTTAAAATCTAATTGTGCAGCAATATCAAAAAGTGTCAGATGTGTGTACCATCATATTTCTGTCATTAAAAGTCCATCCTTTAAGTTTGAGGACTTTATCAACGCTTTTCTACCAATCAATCTGTTGCTGACACACATGACATGCAGATGGGAGTCTACCTACCAAATGCTTCCCTAATCGCTTTATAGTGCACTACCAGAGCCCACAGGGCTTCAAAAGTAGTGCACTACCAGAGCCCACAGGGCTTCAAAAGTAGTGCACTACCAGAGCCCACAGGGCTTCAAAAGTAGTGCACTACCAGAGCCCACAGTGCTTCAAAAGTAGTGCACTACCAGAGCCCACAGGGCTTCAAAAGTAGTGCACTACCAGAGCCCACAGGGCTTCAAAAGTAGTGCACTACCAGAGCCCACAGGGCTTCAAAAGTAGTGCACTACCAGAGCCCACGGGGCTTCAAAAGTAGTGCACTACCAGAGCCCACAGGGCTTCAAAAGTAGTGCCTACCAGAGCCCACAGCGCTTCAGAAGTAGTGCACTACATAGGAAATACGTCACCATTTGGAACATAGCCTGAATGTCCACTCTGAAGAAGACATACGTAGCTAGTAAATGGTAGTGCAGCCCATGATTAGACCATATATATGCATTTGTCCAGCAAGCCACCAAGTTGTGTCTGTTGAAACTTCAAAAAACCGGTTAAGCCAATTGCATGGTAAATATTAACTTGGTCAAGCGGGAAATTTTGTCTGGGGCGATACGCTTTAACTGTGGTAAGTCTGGAGACTCTCAAACGCAATCACTCTCTACAAAGAAGTGTTCCCGCTCTCTATACTGTCACTGTGAGACACACAGCGTTACACCACCGTCATGACCAACCACATTACTACACTGAAAGAGACATTGGAGTGCATCCCAAATGACACCCTATACCCTGACACCCTATTCCCTGACACCCTATTCCCTGACACCCTATTCCCTGACACCCTATTCCCTGACACACTATTCCCTGCCACACTATTCCCTGACACCCTATTCCCTGCCACACTATTCCGTGACACACTATTCCCTGACACCCTATTCCGTGACACACTATTCCCTGACACCCTATTCCGTGACACACTATTCCCTGACACCCTATTCCGTGACACACTATTTCCTGACACACTATTCCCTGCCACACTATTCCCTGACACCCTATTCCCTGCCACACTATTCCCTGACACCCTATTCCCTGCCACACTATTCCCTGACACCCTATTCCCTGACACCCTATTCCGTGACACACTATTCCCTGCCACCCTATTCCCTGACACACTATTACCTGACACACTATTCCTTGACACCCTATTCCGTGACACCCTATTCCGTGACACACTATTTCCTGACACACTATTCCCTGACACACTATTCCCTGACACCCTATTCCGTGACACACTATTCCCTGACACCCTATTCCGTAACACACTATTTCCTGACACACTATCCCCTGACACACTATTCCCTGACACCCTATTCCGTGACACACTATTCCCTGACACTCTATTCCGTAACACACTATTCCGTGACACACTATTCCCTGAAACCCTATTCCGTAACACACTATTTCCTGACACACTATTCTGTGACACACTATTCCCTGACACCCTATTCCGTGACACACTATTCCCTGACACCCTATTCCGTAACACACTATTCCCTGACACCCTATTCCGTGACACACTATTCCCTGACACACTATTCCGTGACACACTATTCCCTGACACCCTATTCCGTGACACACTATTCCCTGACACCCTATTCTGTGACACACTATTTCCTGACACACTATTCCCTGACACACTAATCCCTATATAGTGCTTTATCCCCGATGGGTAATGTTCTCTCTAAGATGCGTGCCCGCAGGCTCTCAGTAGTTCCCAGACTACCATGCGGTCGCAGATTGCAGAATAAATATCAGCCTACAGAGTGAAGCACGAGATTGAACTTCATTCAACTTTATAGAGTTTTTCCCATTAGTTAACACTATCAACGTGTCCCTTTACTGTGGCAATTGTGATCAAATCCACGGAATATTACCCACTTTCAACGCAACATACTGAAACAAAAAGAACTATGAGATTTTATTGTAGGCAGATTGCATCAGAGTAGGATTCCGCAAGACTGAGCCAGTACTCTACACACACCGGTGTGGCATAACCAATCAGAGCTGCAGTAGGCCTATATGCAAATAGACCATTGCCATATATAGATCTGTGCCATTTACTTTGAACTGGACTGTGTTAACAGCATGAGCGGTTATGAGTAGATGTGCTTGTTTTGAGATCAAAGGGAGAGCTGCATGTAGCCATGTGTGCACATTCTGTTCATATCCTTTGCTGGTTAGTGTGTTAATAGCCCAGTTACAGATCATTTGTAGTCAGCAATGGGGGAGGGATTGCTTCCTACAAAACGTGTACATTTCTAGACGTCTTTGAAAAGCCAGTCAGGTAAAGAGCTTTTTGTCTTAAAGGGGCAGTGTTGTATTTTGAGAAAGGCTTGAATAAGCTAAGTAGCCTACAGGCAGAGGGAAGCAAAATTTGTCTGATTCTCTGTAATAATGGCTTGGGAATAATAATGCATTTTAGTTTGTAAAGTGGTTTCTTGCATCAAACAACATAACACCATTTACAGTCGCCTCCTTGTCTGAAGGACAAGTGGATAAACAGGTTCATGTCAAGCCCTGCATGTTTTTTTTCAAAAGTCTCATGGAATGTAGGCCTACACTGAACACCACACATTGTCTGTTACTGTAGTCTGAATGATAGAACAGCTAATTCCATGTTAAAACGTTATGGGGTGCATTTTCTCCATTGTTTTGATGGCCACATTATGATCAAAATAGCCACAGTAACACTAACTTAAAGTGGGTACAGCCTCAGTGTTCACAGTAAACATTTTTTTGGGAGACCCTGGTCAAATGGAGTGCACAACAGAGGGAAGAGGGGGTCCATTTGTGTTGCAGCCCTTCTCAGAAACTGATGGTGGCAAGCCACTCTACTGTCTCTGTCTGTCTGTCTGTCTGTCTGTCTGTCTGTCTGTCTGTCTGTCTGTCTGTGTCTCTCTGTCGCTCTGTCTCTGTCTGTCTGTCTGTCTGTCTGTCTGTCTGTCTGTCTGTCTGTCTGTCTGTCTGTCTCTGTCTATTTGTATATTTTACGCCCCAGCAGAAAACAGTCCCTCCCTGGAGCCGATCCTTCCTGGGACTTGCTCCAAGACCCTTAACAGTCAAAAGGATTAAGAGTTGATCTCAATAAACTAAGGGCTACAAGACCACTGGATCTCCCCACAGTGATATCATATCTCCTATACTTCTCAACACTGGATCTCCCCACAGTGATATCATATCTCCTATACTTCTCAACACTGGATCTCCCCACAGTGATATCATATCTCCTATACTTCTCAACACTGGATCTCCCCACAGTGATATCATATATCCTATACTTCTCAACACTGGATCTCCCCGCAGTGATATATCTCCTATACTTCTCAACACTGGATCTCCCCACAGTGATATATCTCCTATACTCCTCAACACTGGATCTCCCCACAGTGATATCATATCTCCTATACTCCTCAACACTGGATCTCCCCACAGTGATATCATATATCCTATACTCCTCAACACTGGATCTCCCCACAGTGATATCATATCTCCTATACTCCTCAACACTGGATCTCCCCACAGTGATATCATATCTCCTATACTCCTCAACACTGGATCTCCCCACAGTGATATCATATATCCTATACTTCTCAACACTGGATCTCCCCGCAGTGATATATCTCCTATACTTCTCAACACTGGATCTCCCCACAGTGATATATCTCCTATACTCCTCAACACTGGATCTCCCCACAGTGATATCATATCTCCTATACTCCTCAACACTGGATCTCCCCACAGTGATATCATATATCCTATACTTCTCAACACTGGATCTCCCCACAGTGATATCATATATCCTATACTTCTCAACACTGGATCTCCCCGCAGTGATATATCTCCTATACTTCTCAACACTGGATCTCCCCACAGTGATATCATATATCCTATACTTCTCAACACTGGATCTCCCCACAGTGATATCATATCTCCTATACTTCTCAACACTGGATCTCCTCACAGTGATATCATATATCCTATACTTCTCAACACTGGATCTCCCCACAGTGATATGATATCTCCTATACTTCTCAACACTGGATCTCCCCACAGTGATATCATATCTCCTATACTCCTCAACACTGGATCTTCCCACAGTTATATATCTCCTATACTCCTCAACACTGGATCTCCCCACAGTGATATCATATCTCCTATACTTCTCAACACTGGATCTCCACACAGTGATATCATATCTCCTACACTCCTCAACACTGGATCTCCCCACAGTGATATCATATCTCCTATACTTCTTAACACTGGATCTCCCCACAGTGATATGATATCTCCTATACTCCTCAACACTGGATCTCCCCACAGTGATATATCTCCTATACTTCTCAACACTGGATCTCCCCACAGTGATATCATATCTCCTATACTTCTCAACACTGGATCTCCCCACAGTGATATCATATCTCCTATACTCCTCAACACTGGATCTCCCCACAGTGATATATCTCCTATACTCCTCAACACTGGATCTCCCCACAGTGATATCATATCTCCTATACTTCTCAACAATGAAACTCCCCACAGTGATATCATATCTCCTATACTCCTCAACACTGGATCTCCCCACAGTGATATCATATCTCCTATACTCCTCAACACTGGATCTCCCCACAGTGATATCATATCTCCTATACTTCTTAACACTGGATCTCCCCACAGTGATATGATATCTCCTATACTCCTCAACACTGGATCTCTCCACAGTGATATATCTCCTATACTTCTCAACACTGGATCTCCCCACAGTGATATCATATCTCCTATACTCCTCAACACTGGATCTCCACACAGTGATATCATATCTCCTATACTCCTCAACACTGGATCTCCCCACAGTGATATCATATCTCCTATACTCCTCAACACTGGATCTCCCCACAGTGATCTCCTATACTCCTATACTTCTTAACACTGGATCTCCCCACAGTGATATCATATCTCCTATACTCCTCAACACTGGATCTCCCACAGTGATATCATATATCCTATACTTCTCAACACTGGATCTCCCCACAGTGATATCATATCTCCTATACTCCTCAACACTGGATCTCCCCACAGTGATATCATATCTCCTATACTCCTCAACACTGGATCTCCCCACAGTGATACCATATCTCCTGTACTTCTCAACACTGGATCTCCCCACAGTTATATCATATCTCCTATACTCCTCAACACTGGATCTCCCCACAGTGATATCATATCTCCTATACTTCTCAACACTGGATCTCCACACAGTGATATATCTTCTATACTCCTCAACACTGGATCTCCCCACAGTGATATCATATCTCCTATACTTCTCAACACTGGATCTCCCCACAGTGATATCATATCTCCTATACTCCTCAACACTGGATCTCCCCACAGTGATATCATATATCCTATACTTCTCAACACTGGATCTCCCCGCAGTGATATATCTCCTATACTTCTCAACACTGGATCTCCCCACAGTGATATATCTCCTATACTCCTCAACACTGGATCTCCCCACAGTGATATCATATCTCCTATACTCCTCAACACTGGATCTCCCCACAGTGATATCATATATCCTATACTTCTCAACACTGGATCTCCCCACAGTGATATCACATATCCTATACTTCTCAACACTGGATCTCCCCGCAGTGATATATCTCCTATACTTCTCAACACTGGATCTCCCCACAGTGATATGATATCTCCTATACTTCTCAACACTGGATCTCCCCACAGTGATATCATATATCCTATACTCCTCAACACTGGATCTCCCCACAGTGATATCATATATCCTATACTTCTCAACACTGGATCTCCCCGCAGTGATATATCTCCTATACTTCTCAACACTGGATCTCCCCACAGTGATATCATATCTCCTATACTTCTCAACACTGGATCGCCCCACAGTGATATCATATCTCCTATACTCCTCAACACTGGATCTCCCCACAGTGATATCATATATCCTATACTTCTCAACACTGGATCTCCCCGCAGTGATATATCTCCTATACTTCTCAACACTGGATCTCCCCACAGTGATATATCTCCTATACTCCTCAACACTGGATCTCCCCACAGTGATATATCTCCTATACTCCTCAACACTGGATCTCCCCACAGTGATATCATATATCCTATACTTCTCAACACTGGATCTCCCCACAGTGATATCATATATCCTATACTTCTCAACACTGGATCTCCCCACAGTGATATCATATATCCTATACTTCTCAACACTGGATCTCCCCACAGTGATATCATATCTCCTATACTTCTCAACACTGGATCTCCCCACAGTGATATCATATATCCTATACTTCTCAACACTGGATCTCCCCACAGTGATATCATATCTCCTATACTTCTCAACACTGGATCTCCCCACAGTGATATCATATCTCCTATACTCCTCAACACTGGATCTCCCCACAGTGATATATCTCCTATACTCCTCAACACTGGATCTCCCCACAGTGATATCATATCTCCTATACTCCTCAACACTGGATCTCCCCACAGTGATATCATATCTCCTATACTTCTCAACACTGGATCTCCCCACAGTGATATCATATCTCCTATACTCCTCAACACTGGATCTCCCCACAGTGATATCATATCTCCTATACTTCTCAACACTGGATCTCCCCACAATGATATCATATCTCCTATACTCCTCAACACTGGATCTCCCCACAGTGATATCATATCTCCTATACTCCTCAACACTGGATCTCCCCACAGTGATATCATATCTCCTATACTTCTCAACACTGGATCTCCCCACAGTGATATCATCTCTCCTATACTCCTCAACACTGGATCTCCCCACACTGATATATCTCCTATACTCCTCAACACTGGATCTCCCCACAGTGATATCTTATCTCCTCAACACTGGATCTCCCCACAGTGATATATCTCCTATACTCCTCAACACTGGATCTCCCCACAGTGATATCATATCTCCTATACTCCTCAACACTGGATCTCCCCACAGTGATATATCTCCTATACTCCTCAACACTGGATCTCCCCACAGTGATATCATATCTCCTATACTCCTCAACACTGGATCTCCCCACAATGATATCATATCTCCTATACTCCTCAACACTGGATCTCCCCACAGTGATATCATATCTCCTATACTTCTCAACACTGGATCTCCCCACAATGATATCATATCTCCTATACTCCTCAACACTGGATCTCCCCACAGTGATATCATATCTCCTATACTCCTCAACACTGGATCTCCCCACAGTGATATCATATCTTTTGTACTCCTTGGCTCTTGGAAATAATCAAATACTTTAGTTTCTTGTGATTTCTATGTGTCCCTTCACATAAACAGGGGTGTGGTACATTGGCCAATATACCACGGCTAAGGGTTGTTCTTAGGCACGACGCAACGCTGTTCACCAACGTAGTTAGAGCAGTAAAAATACGTGTTTTGTCATACCTGTGGTATATGGTCTGAATTACCACGGCTGTCAGCCAATCAGCATTCAGAACTCGAACCACCCGGTTTACAATATAAAATACAACATTTGACTGGCCTGGCGGCTGGTGTGGCACATGTTCTACATGCCGGTCTGAAAAAGTACCTGCCTTGTGCTAACAGGCTAGCTTCCATCCCTCCGTATATATCACAGATTCTTCACTGCAGAACCATGATGGCCAGGTTAACACCTTGGAAAACAGGTATTGAAACGTTCAGGTTATCAGTCAGTCTTTTGATTTACCATGAATAGAGTAAAGTGCCACTCATCAATGAGACGTTTTCATTTTGTTGTTCTAGTTGAATTAAATGTACATGATAATTGATTATTTTCAAGAAGAGCTTAGGAATTGTGTTTCAGTGCTCGTGTAAATATTTAAATAGAATGTTGATGATGTTCCACTCTCTGAACCCTCTAAACAACAATAAGTAAATGATAGAATAACATGATCTGGTCACATGACTGGTTTAATACACTGAATGGAAATCTGTTCCAAACAATAGTAGCCAACTAACTTCACAATCACAACACCTACATTCTGTCATAATAACACCTACATTCTATCAGAATAACACCTACATTCTATCATAATAACACCTACATTCTATCATAATAACACCTACATTCTATCAGAATAACACCTACATTCTATCATAATAACACCTACATTCTATCAGAATAACACCTACATTCTATCAGAATAACACCTACATTCTATCATAATAACACCTACATTCTATCATAATAACACCTACATTCTATCAGAATAACACCTACATTCTATCAGAATAACACCAACATTCTATCAGAATAACACCTACATTCTATCAGAATAACACCTACATTCTATCATAATAACACCTACATTCTATCAGAATAACACCTACATTCTATCATAATAACACCTACATTCTATCAGAATAACACCTACATTCTATCAGAATAACACCTACATTCTATCAGAATAACACCTACATTCTATCATAATAACAACTACATTCTATCAGAATAACACCTACATTCTATCATAATAACACCTACATTCTATCAGAATAACACCTACATTCTATCATAATAACACCTACATTCTATCATAATAACACCTACATTCTATCATAATAACACCTACATTCTATCAGAATAACACCAACATTCTATCAGAATAACACCTACATTCTATCAGAATAACACCAACATTCTATCAGAATAACACCTACATTCTATCATAATAACACCTACATTCTATCAGAATAACACCTACATTCTATCATAATAACACCTACATTCCATCATAATAACAAACTTGATATTATTTCTGTATTGACCTTGACAAAGCTACCTATTAATTTAATACTGCTGATATAGGTTTGACCAGAATTCCCCACAAGAATAGTTAACAAAAAATTCACCAATTGGGGACATTTTGTTACTCCCCACGAGGTCAAATAGTATTTGTATGGGGTTTAGGGTTAAGGTTAGAATTAGTGTTAGCGTTAGGAGCTGGGGTTAGTGTTAAGATTAGGTTTTTGGGTTAAGGTTAGGTTTAGGTTTAGGGTTTGGGGTTAGGGAAATTAGGATTTTGAATGGGACTGAGTTGTGTGTCCTCACAAGATTAGCTGTACAAGACTGTGTGTGTGTGTGTGTGTGTGTGCGTGTGCGTGTGTGATATGTTCTATGCTGTGCTAGAAAACCACTTAGTGGATAGAAAGGACAAGCCCAGATAAAAGAAAAATACAATTACAATCATTAAACACAAATGACAGGTCTGTTCATGGATGTAGTGAGGCTGAAATGTGTTGGATCCATTGTTCAAACTAAATAAAAGGTTCTCCATTGCATTCATGTGTTATTATCATTTTGTCTGAAGAATTGAGAAGAAGGTACGAGGGGGCACGTAAAATGCTAATGCACACCTGTTGTCACTTTGTCTTCTGTTTTCTGTTTCCAAGCTTCCATCAACAGCACAATGCTCTGCTTTTACCTGGTGTGCCCCAACTGTATCACGACTCAGGATATGTCCCAGATGCAGACACGGGAGGCGGATAGTACAGTTCTCAGATCATTTATTAGAAACACTGGGCAGGCAAAGGGCAGGTTGAGGGCAGGCAGAGGTTCATGATCAGGTCAGAGTCAGGCAGGTACAGGACGGCAGGAAGGCTCGGGGTCAGGGCAGGCAGAATGGTCAGACACGGGAAGAACTAGAGAAACAGGAAGGCGGGAGAGAACGCTGGTAAGACCTGACAAGACAAGATAAACTGGCAACAGAAAAACAGAGAACACAGGTGTAAATACACAGGGGATAATGGGCGACACCTGGCGGGGGGTAGAGACAATCACAAAGACAGGTGAAACAGATCAGGGTGTGACACACTGTCAAAGTTATTGGTGACAACAATGAGCTCCCGTGCGGCGCAGTGGTCTTTGGCACTGCATCTCAGTGCTAGAGGCATCACTACAGGCTGTACCTGGTTCGAAACCGGCCGTGATTGAGAGTCCCATAGGGCGGTGCACAATTGCCCAAGCGTTGTCCGGGTTTGGCCGGTGTAGGCCGTCATTGTAAATAAGAATTTATTCTTAACTGACTTGCCTAGTTAAAAATAATATGTATATATTTTTTTATATTCATTATTAAAAGTGTGTGGGTAGGAGGCTTATTAGAACGTATGTTCCTGTTGTACTGTAAAGCGCATGTCAGAGTCCACACAGCAGTGTTCTAGAATATTGGAAAGTTAGCTTTCATACTTATGGAATTGTCATTGCGGTTCAAGCCATTTGTCCAATCGTCACCTCATTAAACGCGGACCTGCGTTGGTTAGGAATTTTGGGGAGGTCACTTGGGTATGATGTCACAATGGGACGCTGGATTATCGCATCTGTGGACTTAAGGAGCATGTCTACACGGCACTCCCTTCCCTCTTGTGAGTTGTGATCATATTAGTGACATCTATGTGTTCCAACAAGCCTTCATATCAAGTTCAGATGAGGATATTGGTGAGAGAAGGCTGAAGAGCAACACGGTAAAGAGGAAAACTCAGACTCCTTGACGAACATCACTTTCTCAGGCAGCACAGCCATGCATGAAATAATGTCATGTAACATGTTGCTAAGACCCATCCCCGGTGGGACCAGGAACTGAATTAGCCAATATGTCAATATTCAGATCCAATTCGGACAGATATTATGTTGTCAACAAATGTCAATTCATTTTAGAGTTCATTTTAGAGTTCTATGTCAGGTCTCCTACTGTGTTGATTTGTGGTTGTAATCCATGTCACCTACTGAGTAATCTCCTGTGGACAGACTACGTAGACATAAATGGTACTGTAGAACTGCCATGATACAACAGGATGCATGAATTGACGAGCAGCATTAGTTCCAGAATCACCATTCCTCAGGTCTTAGCATCTTTCAAATGTTGGAAGGGGAGGGGACATTTGGCCCATAGGCGTGAGTTCCAATCCTCGGTCTATCTCTTCTCTTTACAAGTATGGACCCAGAACTCATTAGAGCATCTGACCAATTA
Source organism: Salvelinus fontinalis (assembly GCF_029448725.1). Taxonomy (NCBI): domain Eukaryota; kingdom Metazoa; phylum Chordata; class Actinopteri; order Salmoniformes; family Salmonidae; genus Salvelinus; species Salvelinus fontinalis. Next base: position 10,909,432 of record NC_074693.1, read on the forward strand.
CACAAGACATTAGTTCTGAGTTAACCGAGATTACCCACTGAATATAAATTATCCAGAGAGAATATTATGACCTGATTATACCACTCTCTCTCTGTTTGTCTCTCGCTCCATCCATCCATCCATCCATCCATCTCTCTCTCTCTCTCTCTCTCTCTCTCTCTCTCTCTCTCTCTCTCTCTCTCTCTCTCTCTCTCTCTCTCTCTCTCTCTCTCTCTCTCTCTCTACTTCCCTCATTCTGTCTCCTTCTCTCTCTCTCAGTTTCTATTTCAATTCAATTCAAAGGGCTTTATTGCCATGGGAAATATGTTAACATTGACAAAGCAAGTGAAATAGATAATAAACAAAAGTGAAATAAACAATAAAATTGTACAGTGAACATTACACTCACAAAAGTTACAAAAGATTAAAGACATTTCAAATGTCATATTATGTATATATAGTGTTGTAATGATGCGCAAATAGTTAAAGTACAAAGGGAAAATAAATAAACATAAATATAGGTTGTATTTACAATGGTTTTTGTTCTTCACTGGTTGCCCTTTTCTTTTGGCAACAGGTCACAAATCTTGCTGCTGTGATGGAACACTGTGGTATTTCACCCAATCGATATGGGCGATTTGTTTTCAAATTCTTTGTGGGTCTGTGTAATCTGAGGGAAATATGTGTATCTAATATGGTCATACATTTGGCAGGTTAGGAAGTGCAGCTCAGTTTCCAACTCATTTTGTGGGCAGTGTGCACATAGCCTGTCTTCTTTTGAGATTCAGGTCTGGCTTCGGCGCCCTTTCTCAATAGCAAGGCTATGCTCACTGAGTCTGTACCAAGTCAAAGCTTTCCTTAAGTTTGGGTCAGTCACAGTGGTCTGGTATTCTGCCACTGTGTACTCTCTGTTTAGGGCCAAATAGCATTCTAGTTTGCTAAGGTTCTTTTGTAAATTCTGACCAATCTGTCAAGTAATTATCTTTTTGTTTTCTCATGATTTGGTTGGTCTAATTGTGTTGCTGTCCTGGGGCTCTGTCGGGTCTGTTTGTGTTTGTGAACAGAGCCCCAGGACCAACTTGCTTAGGCGACTCTTCTCCAGGTTCATCTCTTAGTACGTGATGGCTTTGTTATGGAAGGTATGGGAATTGCTTTCTTTTAGGTGGATTTAGTACATTTGCGGTTATCGGCCAAATTCTGCTCTGCATGCATTATTTGGTATTTTACGTTGTACACTGAGGATATTTTTTCCGAAATCGGCATGCAGAGTCTCAATTTGGTGTTTGTCCCATTTTGTGAGTTCTTGTTTGGTGAGCGGCCCCAGATCTCACAACCATAAAGGGCAATGGGTTCTATAACTGTTTCAAGTATTTTTAGCCAGATCCTAATTGGTATGTCGAATGTTATGTTCCTTTTGATGGCATAGAAGGCCATTCTAGCCTTGTCTCTCAGATCATTCACAGCTTTGTGGAAGTTACCTGTGGTACTGATGTTTAGGCCGAGGTATGTATAGTTTTTTGTGGGCTCTAGGGCAACGGTGTCTAGATGGAATTTGTATTTGTGGTCCTGGGAAATTGACTTTTTTTGGAACACCATTATTTTTGTCTTATTGAGATTTACTGTCAGGGCCCATGTCTGACTGAACCTGTGCAGAAGATCTAGGTGCTGCTGTAGGCCCTCCTTGGTTGGGGACAGATGCAACAGATCATCAGTAGACATTTGACTTCAGATTCTAGTAGGGCGAGGCCGGGTGCTGCAGACTTTACTAGTGCCCTCGCCAATTCGTTGATATATATGTTGAAGAGAGTAAGGCTTAAGCTGCATCCCTGTCTCACCCCATAGCCCTGTGGGAAGAAAAATGTGTATTATTGCCAAATGTAACCGCACACTTGTTATTTGCGTACATTTTATAATGACGTGTGTTTTTCCACCAACACCACTTTTCATCAATTTGTATATCAGATCCTCGTGCCAAATTGAGTCGAAAGCATTTTTGAAATCAACAAAGCATGAGAAGACTGCCTTTGTGTTGGTTTGTTTGTTTGTCAATTAGGGTGTGCAGGGTAAACATGTGGTCTGTCGTACGGTAATTTGGTAAAAAGCCAATTTGACATTTGCTCAGTACATTGTTTTCACTGAGGAAATGTAGGAGTCTGCTGTTAATGATAATGCAGAGGATTTTCCCAAGGTTGCTCTCTCTCTCTCTCTCTGCCTCAGTCTCTCTCACTCTGCCTCAGTCTCTCTCACTCTGCCTCAGTCTCTCTCACTCTACCTCAGTCTCTCTCACTCTACCTCTCTCTCTCTCTCTCTCTCTCTCTCTCTCTCTCTCTCTCTCTCTCTCTCTCTCTCTCTCTCTCTCTCTCTCTCTCTCTCTCTCTCTCTCTCTCTCTCTCTCTCTCTCTCTCTCTCTCTCTCTCTCTCTCTCTCTCTCTCTCTCTCTCTCTCTCTCTCTCTCTCTAATCCTGGTTGTATCTCTTTAAGGCATTTGAGGTCATTAATTAAGAGAAACACTACTGGTGACATGCAATCTCAACCACTCAGCGAGCCCCACCAGCATCAGAGTCATACCAACGCACAACCTTCCAATCATGTAGGACAGCTGAGAATTTCAAATAGACTTAACCCTGTATATTAACATGGTGCCTTGTGGGAACACTGTGAAGATTGTGATGTAAATGAAAGCCACAGTTCAAATCCTTCTTCTTCTTCTACTTCTTCTTCTTCTTTATAACGGAAAGATCAAAGAGCTTCAAGGAATAATGGATTAGCAACATCCATCATTCCATTTAGTCTGTCTGTCTGTCTGTCTGTCTGCCTGTCTGTCTGTCTGTCTGTCTGTCTGTCTGTCTGCCTGTCTGTCTGTCTGTCTGTCTGTCTGTCTATCTGTCTGTCTGTCTGTCTGTCTGTCTGTCTGTCTGTCTGTCTGTCTGCACCTCAGGTCATTTAACTAGGAACTATGCGATGAAGGAATAGCAACGTCGTATTGAAGTTGATTGAAGTTGGTTTAATGGGAGTGAAAACCACCATTATCTAGCAGGGTGGTGGAATATACGAAGAGTAACAATAATAATAATGCATGGGACTAATATAGTGCTTTTCAATGACCCAAAGTCACGTTGCAATTGTAACATTAGAGAAGGGTGGTTATATGCAGTGACACCACAGTTCATTAAGAGGAGGGTGTTATACATTAGAGAAGGGTGGTTATATGCAGTGACACCACAGTTCATTAAGAGGAGGGTGTTATACATTAGAGAAGGGTGGTTATATGCAGTGACACCACAGTTCATTAAGAGGAGGGTGTTATACATTAGAGAAGGGTGGTTATATGCAGTGACACCACAGTTCATTAAGAGGAGGGTGTTATACATTAGAGAAGCGTGGTTATATGCAGTGACACCACAGTTCATTAAGAGGAGGGTGTTATACATTAGAGAAGGGTGGTTATATGCAGTGACACCACAGTTCATTAAGAGGAGGGTGTTATACATTAGAGAAGGGTGGTTATATGCAGTGACACCACAGTTCATTAAGAGGAGGGTGTTATAGGTTAGCAAACATGCTCAAGATCATGCAGCATTTTAAAGATCTAATGTGCATGTGTGTGTGTGTGTGTGTGTGTGTGTGTGTGTGTGTGTGTGTGTGTGTGTGTGTGTGTGTGTGTGTGTGTGTGTGTGTGTGTGTGTGTGTGTGTGTGTGCGCATGCAGAGGAGTGTGTGTGTGTGTTGGAGTGTGCGTGTGTATGCAGAGGTGTGTGTGTGTATGCAGAGGTGTGTGTGTGTGTATGCAGAGGTGTGTGTGTGTGTGTGTGTGTGTGTGTGTGTGTGTGTGTGTGTGTGTGTGTGTGTGTGTGTGTGTGTGTGTGTGTGTGTGTGTGTGTGTGTGTGTGTGTGTGTGTGTGTGTGTGTGTGTGTGCGCATGCAGAGGAGTGTGTGTGTGTGTTGGAGTGTGCGTGTGTATGCAGAGGTGTGTGTGTGTATGCAGAGGTGTGTGTGTGTGTATGCAGAGGTGTGTGTGTGTGTATGCAGAGGTGTGTGTGTGTGTGTGTGTGTGTGTGTGTGTGTGTGTGTGTGTGTGTGTGTGTGTGTGTGTGTGTGTGTGTGTGTGTGTGTGTGTGTGTGTGTGTGTGTGTGTGTGTGTGTGTGTGTGTGTGTGTGTGTGTGTGTGTGTGTGTGTTGGGGTGTGTGTGTGTATACAGAGGTGTGTGTTTGTGTGTGTTGCAGTGTGTGTGTGTGTGTGTATGCAGAGGTGTGTGTCTGCTGGTAACAAGCATTGTGTTACTTCTCTTCCTCTCTAATGCCTGGTTGGCAGATAGATGGAGGAAATAACATGTTTTAATTATACGCTTCTCACTATTTCACTGCAGAATCCACCTCTTCCTGGGTTCTGGGAAAATAGGGAGCAACCACCAGTGACTGGCCGTTTGCTATGGTTTCTATGGAAACGGTAAATGGGGTGAGATTTCCAGGCATGTCCAATAAGTTCCCATTTGATATCTCTGGGTTAGAGGGGCTAGAGCGGGTAAGCACTGTGCTAGCAATTAAATATAGAAATTATTTTAGCGAAGATAATATGAGTCTTATGTTGAACTGGGTGTTGAGGCATGGTTGCTTTCTCCTCAGCCCTTTGACATGTACGATGAACACGTTTCAAAATATTTCAAACCCAACTAACTGTACTAACAGAAGCAAAGAGCTTTTTTTTTCCTGTTTCGGTTTAAATTAAATGTATGTATATGTACTTAAATGTACATTTGAGTCATTTAAAGAGTCTTATCCGGAGTGACTTACAGTTAGTTATAAATTACATTGGTGATTCTAGTAGTATTCAGGTGCTGTAGGGATGGAGTCACTGTTTTATGTGTCCCAAACGGCATCTTATCCCCTATGGGCCCTGTTCAAAAGTAGTACACTACCCTACGGGTTCTGTTCAAAAGTAGTACACTACCCTATGGGCCCTGTTCAAAAGTAGTACACTACCATACGGGCCCTGGTCAACAGTAGTACACTACCCTATGGGCCCTGGTCAACAGTAGTACACTACCCTATGGGCCCTGGTCAACAGTAGTACACTACCCTACGGGCCCTGGTCAACAGTAGTACACTACCCTATGGGCCCTGGTCAACAGTAGTACACTACCCTATGGGCCCTGGTCAACAGTAGTACACTACCCTATGGGCCCTGGTCAACAGTAGTACACTACCCTACGGGCCCTGGTCAACAGTAGTACACTACCCTACGGGCCCTGGTCAACAGTAGTACACTACCCTACGGGCCCTGGTCAACAGTAGTGCACTACCCTATGGGCCCTGGTCAACAGTAGTGCACTACCCTATGGGCCCTGGTCAACAGTAGTGCACTACCCTATGGGCCCTGGTCAACAGTAGTACACTACCCTATGGGCCCTGGTCTACAGTAGTACACTACCCTATGGGCCCTGGTCTACAGTAGTACACTAGCCTACGGGCCCTGGCCAACAGTAGTACACTACCCTATGGCCACTGGTCAACAGTAGTACACTACCCTATGGGCCCTGGTCAACAGTAGTACACTAAAAAAGGGAATAGGGTGCCATTCAGGAACCTTTGTCTGCACATCTTACAGTCAGAGAGAATTAAACAGAAGGACAAAATAGAGGAGGAGACTTTAATAAAGGAAAAAGCCTTGTTATGCATATTAAGCACACTATTGAAGAACAGAATGGTAATGATAAACAGTAAGCTTTATTTGATTTTATGTTATTTAATGCCAGTTGGTCCCTGAGGCAAAAATGTCAAGAGCATGGGCTTATTTTAAGGGAAGGAGGGAAAGTAACGTTTTGCCTAGCAAACAGCACACACAGCACCGCAACGTAGAATGGTGCTTTCTGCATACATCACAGAGGGAGAGAGAGAGAGTCAGAAAGAGAGAGATAGGCAGAGAGAAAGAAAGATAGAGAGTGAGAGACTGAGGCAGAGAGAGAGAGAGCGAGGCAGAGAGAGAGAAAGAAAGAGAGACTGAGGCAGTGAGAGAGAGAGGCAGAGAGAGAGACTGAGGCAGAGAGAGAGACTGAGGCAGAGAGAGAGAGGCAAAGAGAGAGAGACTGAGGCAGAGAGAGAGAGCGAGAGCGAGGCAGAGAGAAAGAAAGATAGAGAGAGAGACTGAGGCAGTGAGAGAGAGAGAGAGAGAGAGAGAGAGAAAGAGAGGCAGAGAGAGAGAGAGAGAGAATGAGGCAGAGAGAGAGAGAGAGAGACTGAGGCAGAGAGAGAGAGGCAGAGAGAGAGAGAGACTGAGGCAGAGTGAGAGAGACTGAGGCAGAGTGAGAGAGTGACTGAGGCAGAGTGAGAGAGAGAGGGAGGCAAAGAGAGAGAGAGAGAGAGAGAGAGAGAGAGAGAGAGAGAGAGAGAGACTGAGGCAGCGAGAGAGAGAGACTGAGTCAGAGAGATGGAGGCAGAGAGAGCACACTCAATCCAAGAAAGAAAAATTGGAACATTGTTTTTGATGGTCAGATATTGGTTCCCACACCCCACAGTAGGAGAACATAAATATCCTGTTTGGGCTGCAGGGGCAGTATTGAGTAGCCAGATAAAATGTGCCCATTTCAAACGGCCTCGTACTCAATTCTTGCTCATACAATATGCATATTATTATTACTATTGGATAGAAAACACTCTCTAGTTTCTAAAACCGTTTGAATTATATCTGTGAGTCAAACAGAACTCAATTGGCACAAACTTCCTGACCAGGAAGTGGAAAGTCTGAAATTGAGGCTCTGTTTTTCTTCCTGCCTATACATGGGCATGAAATGTAAGAGTCTACGTGCACTTCATAGACCTTCCCCTGGATGTCAAGAGGCTGTGAGAGAAGAAATTTCGTGTTTATCTTGGTCTGACGTGGAATACAGGCTCTTTGTATGACGTGTCCCTCATTTCCGGTACTCTGATGAGCGCGCGGTGGACAGTGGGATTGCCTTCTGTTTAGCTGCCGTTATGGACGACTACTATCTCCGGCTTTGATTTTATCTGATACATGTGACCATATCATCGTAAAGTATGTTTTTTCAATATAGTTTAATCAGATTATTGAAAATTTTTCGGGAGTTTTGCCGTGTTATACCGATATCTAGCTATACCGAAGCTGCATATCGTAATGAAGTTATTTTTTAGAATTCTAACACTGCGATTTCATTAAGAACTAATGAATCTATCATTTCCTATACAACATGTATTTTTTAGTTATGTTTATGAATAGCTATTTGGTCAGAATATGTGTGTCAGAAAAAGTGTCAGGAAAAATCCGGACGTAGTGGGGAAAAGTAGCTAAGTTAGCACACGGTGTAACCATTGATTTCAGCTCTAAATATGCACATTTTCAAACAAAACATAAGTGTATGTATAACCTGATGTTATAGGACTGTCATCTGAGGAAGAAAATCAAGGTTAGTCAAAAATTATATATCTTTTGCTTGTTTGTTACGATCGCTTACTTTTGCTGCTGGGAAATTGCTTGTGTTTTTGGCTATTGTGGTGAGCTAATATAACGCTATATTGTGTTTTCGCTGTAAAACACTTGATAAATCGGAAATATTGTCTGGAATCACAAGATGCCTGTCTTTCAATTGCTGTACACTATGTATTTTTCAGAAATGTTTTATGATGAGTAATTAGGTATTTGTGTAACGGTCCTGACCTGTTTTATGTTGTTTTTGTATGTGTTTAGGTCAGGGCATGTGTTTTGGGTGGGCAGTCTATGTTATCTGTTTCTATGTTGGTTTTGGTTGCCTGGTATGGCTCTTAATTAGAGGCAGGTGTTTTGCGTTCTCCTCTAATTAAGAGTCATATTTAGGTAGGGTGTTCTCACTGTTTGTTTGTGGGTGATTGTCTCCTGTGTCTGTGTCGATGTTACACCATACGGGAATGTTTCGGTTTGTTCGTGCGTTTATGTAGTCTGTTCCTGTGTTAGCGTGCTTCGTGTATTTGTAAGTTCGTTTGTTCAGGTCTGTCTACATCGTTTTGTTATTTTGTTAGTTATATCAAGTATAGTTCGTTTTCGTCTTTGTCTGTTTTGTTTATTTAATAAATCATCATGTATTCACAACCCGCTGCGCCTTGGCTCGATCACTACTCCACCTCTTCTTATGAAGAGAGAGAGGAACGCCGTTACAATTTGACGTTGGTGTCTGTAATTATTCTGTCTGTTTTCCGTGCAACTTCTGATTGTAGCTGCAATGTAAACTATGATTTATACCTGAAATATGCAAATTTTTCGAACAAAACATATATTTATTGAATAACATGTTATAAGACTGTCATCTGATGAAGTTGTTTGTTGGTTAGTTTGGTTGGTTCTTGGTTAGTTAGATTGGCTTTGTGCATGCTACCTGTGGTGTGAAAAATGTCTGTCCTCTTTTGTATTTGGTGGTGAGCTAACATAAATATACGTGGTGTTTTCGCTGTAAAACATTTTAAAAATCGGACATGTTGGCTGGATTCACAAGATGTGTACCTTTCATATGCTGTATTGGACTTGTTAATGTGTGAAAGTTAAATATTTAAAAAATATATATTTTGAATTTCGCGCCCTGCACTTGAGCTGGCTGTTGTCATAAGTGTACCGGCGTCGGGCTGCAGCCATAAGAAGATATACTACTGTAAAGAACAGAGAAAACTGTCACCTCGAAACAGAAACTGTCACCATAATCTCTCTTTTTGCACACTTTGCTGGATAACTGAGACAACTAACATCTAACATTCGCAAGGATGCGTTCCAAATGACATCCTTTTCCCTATAGAGGGAAGTTATTTCGTCCAGATGCCTATAGGGCCCTGATCAAAAATGTTTTATTTATTTAACCTTTATTAAACCAGGTAGGCAAGTTGAGAACAAGTTCTCATTTACAATTGCAACCTGGCCAAGATAAAGCAGAGCAGTTCGACACATATAACAACACATAGTTACACATGGAGTAAAACAAACATACAGTCAATAATACAGTAGAAAAATAAGTCTATATACAATGTGAGCAAGTGAGGTGAGATAAGGGAGGTAAAGGCAAAAAAAGGCCATGGTGGCGAAGTAAATACAATATAGCAAGTAAAACACTGGAATGGTAGATTTGCAGTGGAAGAATGTGCAAAGTAAAGATAGAAATAATAAGGTGCAAAGGAGCAAAATAAATAAATATATACAGTAGGGGAAGAGGTAGTTGTTTGGGCTAAATTATAGATGGGCTATGTACAGGTGCAGCAATCTGTGAGCTGCTCTGACAGCTGGTGCTTAAAGCTAGTGAGGGAGATAAGCGTTTCCAGTTTCAGAGATTTTTGTAGTTCGTTCCAGTCATTGGCAGCAGAGAACTGGAAGGAGAGGCGGCCAAAGGAGGAATTGGTTTTGGGGCTGACCAGAGAGATATACCTGCTGGAGCGCGTGCTACAGGTGGGTGCTGCTATGGTGACCAGCGAGCTGCGATAAGTGGAGACTTTACCTAGCAGGGTCTTGTAGATGACCTGGAGCCAGTGGGTGCAAAGTCGTGCACTAAATAAGGAATAGGGTGCCATTTGTGACGCAGACCCTAGATACAGTTCCTGTACACTTCAAGACTAACAAGCAAGTATTAGCTAGTGCAGTTAATCAGTGTTTGGGGCCACATTACTCAGAGTTAGAACCCATCTTAACAAGGAGTGAGTGTGTGTGTGTGTGTGTGTGTGTGTGTGTGTGTGTGTGTGTGTGTGTGTGTGTGTGTGTGTGTGTGTGTGTGTGTGTGTGTGTGTGTGTGTGTGTGTGTGTGTGTGTGTGTGTGTGTGTGTGTGTGTGTGTGTGTGTGTGTGTGTGTAAATATCAACATATCTTTGTCCATGTTTATTTCTATTTAAAAACTTGATCGGTTGTATTTCCACACAGAAACGCAGCGTCTAGATGGTACAGACGGATGCTGATGTCATAAAGTGCTGACACGGGAAGAAGAGATAGAGGTAGTCTATTCAGAATATAACAGAGTCATGTCATCAGATATTCTATGCCGGAATCCTAAAAGCTTTGTCTACTTCATGTTTGATTGAATATGACGTTGTGTTTTTGTCAAGGACGAAGACAAGAAGGACAGCGTTCAAATACTCTTTCTCCGTATTAAGAAGGAGCTGTTTAGAAGCCTCTTGGAACTAGACTTGTTGCTCCAGTACCGCTTGCCGTGCGGTAGCAGAGAGAGCAGTTTATGACTAGGGTGGCTGGAGTCTTTGACAATTGACAGCCCTGGATGGCAGGAATCTTGGCCCCAGTGTGTACTGGGCCATAAGCACTACCCTCTATGGTGCCTAGCGGTAGGAGGCCGAGCAGTTTCCATACCAGGCAGTGATGCAACCCGTCAGGATGCTCTCAATGGTGCAGCTGTAGAACCTTTTAAAACTTATTTATGGATAAGGGTCAGTACTCGGAAGTTCGGATGTCTGAGGTGCCCAAAGTAAACTGCCTGTTACTCAGGGCCAGAAGCTAAGAAATGCATATAATTAGTAGTATTGGATAGAAAACACTCTGGCGTTTCTAAAACTGTTTCTAAATAATGTCTGTGAGTATGACAGAACTGATATGGCAGGCCAAAACCCGAGCAGAATCCATCCGGATGTTTTTTTGTGTTGAGGTGACCACCCATTGAAATGGGATGAAACAGTCAGAGGTCACCAAGCGCAACATAGCTTCAGCATGTAAATCAGCTAGAAAGATGTGTCGGCATCGAGTAATTGTCTCTAGCCCCCTCCCAGTTAGGGGGAGTGATGAGCTCTACAGCAGAGTCTCACAACTCAATCGCTGGTTGAAAACTGTTTTGTGCCCCTCCCAAAAGATAGAATTTGTAGATAATTGGCCCTCTTTCTGGGACTTTTTTTCTGTCGGACTCCATCCTTGCTGGAGGGGTGCTCTCATCTTATCTACGAACATAGACAGGGCTCTAACTCCCCTAGCTCCACAATGAAATAGGGTGCAGGCCAGGCAGCAGGCTGCTAGCCAGCTTAGTGGAGTCTGCCACTTGCACAGTCAGTGTAGTCAGCTCAGCTATCCCCGTTGAGACTGTGTCTGTGCCTCAATCTAGGTTGGGCAAAACTAAACATGCGGTGTACGTCTTAGCAATCTCACTAGAATAAAGACCTCCTCCATTCCTGCCATTATTGAAAGAGATTGTGATATTTCACATCTCAAAATAGGGCTCCTTAATGTTAGATCCCACACTTCCAAGGCAGTTATAGTCAATGAACTAATCACTGATCATAATCTTGATGTGATTGGCCTGACTGAAACATGGCTTATGCCTGATGAATTTACTGTGTTAAATGAGGCCTCACCTCCTGGTTACACTAGTGACCATATCCCCCGCGCATCCCGCAAAGGCGGAGATGTTGCTAACATTTACGATAGCAAATTTCAATTTACAAAAAAAAAAGAAGACATTTTCGTCTTTTGAGCTTCTAGTCATGAAATCTATGCAGCCTACTCAATCCCTTTTTATAGCTACTGTTTACAGGCCTCCTGGGCCATATACAGCGTTCCTCACTGAGTTCCCTGAATTCCTATCGGACCTTGTGGTCATATTCACATGGAAAAGTCCACAGACCCACTCCAAAAGGTTTTCTGAGCCATCATTGACTCAGTGGGTTTTGTCCAACATGTCTCCGGACCTACTCACTGCCACAGTCATACACTGGACCTAGTTTTGTCCCATGGAATAAATGTTGTTGATCTTAAAACCTCTTTAGGCTAGGGGGCAGTATTTGGATGTTTGGATGAAAAAACGTGCCCAAAGTATACTGCCTATTTCTCAGGCTCAGAAGCTAGAATATGCATATAATTGGCAGATTAGGATAGAAAACACTCTACAGTTTCCAAAACTGTCAAAATATTGTCTGTATTGTTATGTGAGGACAGCTCTCAGCAGACAAAACATTACAAACAGCTAGCAGCAAAGTAGATTGGTCACGAAAATCAGAAACGCAATAAAATTAATCACTTACCTTTGATGATCTTTGTATGTTTCACGAGACTCCCAGTTACACAATAAATGTTAGTTTTGTTCGATAAAGATTCTCTTTATAACCAAAAACCTCCATTTGGTTTGCGCGTTTTGTTCAGTAATCCACAGGCTCGTGCGGTCACGACAGGCAGACGAAAATTCCAAATAGTATCCGTAAAGTTCGTAGAAACATGTCAAACGTTTTTTATAATCAATCCTCGGGTTGTTTTTACAATAAATAATCAATAATATTTCAACCAGACGGTAGCTTTTTCAATAGAAGAGAGAAAGAAAAGGTCTCGTTCACAGTGCACGCGCATTTACAAATCTGAGGACATCTGGCTATCCACTGACGCGATTTGATAAATCTCGCTAATTTTTCAGAATAAAAGCCTGAAACTATGTCTAAAGACTGTTCACACCCTGAGGAAGCCATAAGAAAAGGAATCTGATTGATATCCCTTTAAATGGACGAAAGGCAGGCAATGGAACAGTTATTTTTCAAAATAAGAGTCAATTCCGGGTTGGATTTCCTCAGGTTTTCGGAGAGATTAGAAACAAATTGGTCTACACGGACAAGTTCTGGCCTAGTTTAGATCTTGTCTGTCGGAAAGATATCAGTTTGTCTCTGTAAATGGTTTGTCCTCTGACAAATCAACTGTAAATGTCGGTGTTCCTCAAGGTTCCGTTTTAGGACCACTATTGTTTTCACTATATATTTTACCTCTTGGGGATGTCATTCGAAAACATAATGTTAACTTTCACTGCTATGCAGATGACACACAGCTGTACATTTCAATGAAACATGTTGAAGCCCCAAAATTGCCCACCCTGGAAGCCTGTGTTTCAGACGTAAGGAAGTGGATGGCTGCAAATGTTCTACTTTTAAACTCGGACAAAACAGAGATGCTTGTTCTAGGTCCTAAGAAACAAAGAGATCTTCTGTTGAATCTGACAATTAATCTTGATGGTTGTACAGCGGTCTCAAATAAAACTGTGAAGGACCTCGGCGTTGCTCTGAACCCTGATCTCTCTTTTGACGAACATATCAAGACTGTTTCAAGGACAGCTTTTTTCCATCTACGTAACATTGCAAAAATCAGAAACTTTCTGTCTAAAAATGATACAGAAAAATGTATCCATGCTTTTGTCACTTCTAGGTTAGACTACTGCAATGCTCTACTTTACGGCTACCCGGATAAAGCACTAAATAAACTTCAGTTAGTGCTAAATACGGCTGCTAAAATCCTGACTAGAACCAAAACATTTTATCATATTACTCCAGTGCTAGCCTCCCTACACTGGCTTCCTGTTAAGGCAAGGGCTGATTTCAAGGTTTTACTGCTAACCTACAAAGCATTACATGGGCTTGCTCCTATCTATCTTTCCGATTTGGTCCTGCCGTACATAGCTACACGTACGCTACGGTCACAAGACGCAGGTCTCCTAATTATCCCTAGAATTTCTAAGCAAATAGCTGGAGGCAGGGATTTCTCCTATAAAGCTAAATGTTTATGGAATGGTCTGCCTACCCATGTGAGAGACGCAGACTCGGTCTCAACCAGTCTTTATTGAAGACTGTTACGCACGCCTCTGAGAAGAGGGAACGCAACTCCCTGCTACAACTCAACTCCCTGAAGTGCAAGAGGTATGGACTGTAGGTGCGAGTAAGGATGACACAAAAGCAGAATTTACCGTTATTAGAATTTATTTTCTTACACGGTAATATGGGGAAAAGGGGCTGGACGGAACCAAAGCAAAGAAAGTAAATATCAAAGTTCCCCCTCTCCTATCTATCCTGCCTACCCACTTAACTTACCTAACTTAGCACCGTCTGGTGCCCTAACCAAAATACAGGGGGTGGTCCGCCCAGGTCTTACCTAGTGTGCCTAGACAGTAAATATACTACGGGTATATGTATGCCCGCGGGCCTCTTGCCTAAGCACTCCCAAAGTGCCTTCTCCTTCCCCCCTGGGAACAAATGAAACAGAGTAATTATTAATGATTTCACAAACACTCACAACAACAGTACATACCACACTTTCTGATACACAACCCACACTATATCACAATCTAATTTTTCTCTCTCAATCTCCAAATCTCCAAATCTCTACTCCAAATCTCATCTCCTCTCTCTCCTCTCTCTCCTCTCTCAATCTCCAAATCTCTCAATCTCCAAATCTCTCCTCTCTCAATCTTCAAATCTCTCCTCTCTCAATCTTCAAATCTCTCCTCTCTCAATCTTCAAATCTCTCCTCTCTCAATCTTCAAATCTCTCCTCTCTCAATCTTCAAATCTCTCCTCTCTCAATCTTCACTCTCTTGGGCAGAACACTGGCTTTTATCTTCAGGTGGCAATGGTGATTAGAGTCAGCTGCTTCTTGACGAGGGGGCGGGGTCAGCTCCAATCACCAATTAGCCTGGGGTTGACCAATCAGCTGGTTGGGGAGTATTTCAGGAAGCCATCTCCTGAAACACACACACTAAAATACAAAACAGAACACAGAAACTGGGGAACGTAACAAAGACTCATCTCTTCAGTAGGTCCGATGATTGAGTGTAGTCTGGCCCAGGAGTGTGAAGTTGAACGGAAAGTCACTGGATTAACAAACCGCCCTTGCTGTCTCTGCCTGGACGGTTCCCCTCTCTCCACTGGGATTCTCTGCCTCTAACCCTATTACAGGGGCTGAGTCACTGGCTTACTGGTGCTCTTCCATGCCGTCCCTAGGAGGGGTGTGTCACTTGAGTGGGTTGAGTCACTGACGTGGTCTTCCTGTCTGGGTTGGTGCCCCCCCCCTTGGGTTGTGCCGTGGCGGAGATCTTTGTAGGCTATACTCGGCCTTGTCTCAGGATGGTGAGTTGGTGTTGAAGATATCCCTCTAGTGGTGTGGGGGCTGTGCTTGGCAAAGTGGGTGGGGTTATATCCTGCCTGTTTGGCCCTGTCTTGGGGTATCATCGGATGGGGCCACAGTGTCTCCTGACCCCTCCTGTCTCAGCCTCCAGTATTTATGTTGCAGTAGTTTATGTGTAGGGGGGGTGTGTATCCGGTGTCCTGTGTAAATTTAAGTATGCTCTCTCTAATTCACTCTCTCTTTCTCTCTTTCTCTCTCAGAGGACCTGAGCCCTAGGACCATGCCTCAGGACTACTTGGCATGATGACTCCTTGTTGTCCCCAGTCCACCTGGTCGTGCTGCTGCTCCAGTTTCAACTATTCTGCCTGCGGCTATGGAACACTGACCTGTTCACTGTGATTACTATTTTTGGACCATGCTGGTCATTTATGAACATTTGATTTGGAAAGGGTTTCAGGCTTGGTTTTCGATGAGCTAGAATTTGGCGTTTTTCTAGGTGGCTCTCATTTTGACTGTAGTCTTGTGGCGCGAGTGGATGAGGGCACGCACTTCGTTATTTATCTACGGTATGAACATACTATTCTCCGACTTAAATTGTATCGTTTATTTACATTTTAGGGTACCTGAGTATTGATTAGAAACGTTGTTTGACTTGTTTGGACGAAGTTTATTGGTAACCTTTGGGATTCCTTTCTATGCATTTTGAATGAGGGGAACAGGTGGATTACTGAATCAAGCGCGCCAACTAAACAGACTTTTTTGGGATATAAAGAAGGACTTTATCGAACAGAACGACCATTTATTTATGTACAGTGGGGAGAACAAGTATTTGATACACTGCCGATTTTGCAGGTTTTCCTACTTAAAAAGCCTGTTGAGGTCTGTAATTTTTATCATAGGTACACTTCAACTGTGAGAGACGGAATCTGAAACAAAAATCCAGAAAATCACATTGTATGATTCTTAAGTAAATTAATTTGCATTTTATTGCATGAAATAAGTATTTGATACATCAGAAAAGCAGAACTTAATATTTGGTACAGAAACCTTTGTTTGCAATTACAGAGATCATACGTTTCCTGTAGTTCTTGACCAGGTTGCACACACTGCAGCAGGGATTTTGGCCCACTCCTCCATACAGACCTTCTCCAGATCCTTCAGGTTTCGGGGCTGTCGCTGGGCAATACGGACTTTCAGCTCCCTCCAAAGATTTTCTATTGGGTTCAGGTCTGGAGACTGGCTAGGCCACTCCCAGGACTCCATGTTACACAATAAATGTTCATTTTGTTCAATAAAGTCCCTCTTTATGTCCAAAACCTCAGTTTAAATTGGCGAGTTATGTTCAGTAATGCATTGTCTCAAATAACATCAGGTGAAATTGCAGAGAGCTAAATCAAATTACAGAAATTCTCATCATTAACATTGATGAAAGATACAATTATTATACACCATTTTAAAGATAAACTTCTTGTTAATCCAACCACAGTGTCCGATTTCAAAAATACTTTACGGCGAAAGCACACCATGCGATTATGTTAGGACAGCGCCTAGCCACAAAACCATACAAACATTTTCCAGCCAAGGATAAGACTCACAAAAGTCAGAAATAGCGATTAAATTAATCACTTACCTTTGATGATCTTCATCTGGGGGCACTCCCAGGACTCCATGTTACACAATAAATGTTAGTTTTGTTCAATAAAGTCCCTCTTTATGTCCAGATACCTCCATTTTGTTTGCGCGTTTAGTTCAGTAATCCAAATGCACAAAGCGTGCTCACAACATCCAGACAAAAAGTCTAAAAATTCCATTAAAGTTCGTAGAAACATGTCAAACGATGTTTATAATCAATCCTAGGATATTTTTATCATAAATATTCAATACTATTTCAATCGGACAATACCGTTTTCATTAGAAAGGAAAGAGAACGGACGGCGCGCTCACGGCCACGCGCGATAAACAACTCATGCTTTCAGCTGAGCCACTTGCTCTGAGTGGTCTTATTCTCTCCCCTTTCACAATAGAAGCCTGAAACAACTTCTAAAGACTGTTGACATCTATTGGAAGCCTTAGGAAGTGCAATCTGACCCCACAGACACTGGATACTGGATAGGCATTCACTTAAAAAACGACAAACTTCCTGGTTGGATTTTTCTCAGGTTTTTGCCTGCCATATGAGTTATGTTATACTCACAGACATCATTCAAACAGTTTTAGAAACTTCATAGTGTTTTCTATCCAATTATACTAATAATATGCATATATTAGCAACTGGGACTGAGTAGCAGGCAGTTTACTCTGGGCACGCTTTTCATCCAAATTCCCAATGCTGCCCCCTATCCCAATGAAGTTAACTCTGGTCGGAATCAGGGCCATAAGGAGAGAGAGAGAAGGCAGAGAGAGAAAGCAGAGAGAGAAATAGAAGGCAGAGAGAGCAAACGCAGAGAGAGAGAAATAGAAGGCAGAGAGAGCAAAAGCAGAGAGAGAATAAAGGCACAGCGACAGACAGAAATAGAAGGCAGAGAGAGAGAGAGAAAGCAGAGAGAGAGAGAGAGAGAAGGCAGAGAGAGCGAGAGAGGAGAGTTTATAACTTATCACTCCAGATGTGCTGTGTTTATAACTTATCACTCCAGATGTGCTGTGTTCATAACTTATCACTCCTGATGTACTGTGTTCATAACTTATCACTCCAGATGTGCTGTGTTCATAACTTATCACTCCAGATGTACTGTGTTCATAACTTATCACTCCAGATGTGCTGTGTTTATAACTTATCACTCCAGATGTGCTGTGTTCATAACTTATCACTCCAGATGTACTGTGTTCATAACTTATCACTCCAGATGTGCTGTGTTCATAACTTATCACTCCAGATGTGCTGTGTTTATAACTTATCACTCCAGATGTGCTGTGTTCATAACTTATCACTCCAGATGTGCTGTGTTCATAACTTATCACTCCTGATGTGCTGTGTTCATAACTTATCACTCCAGATGTGCTGTGTTCATAACTTATCACTCCTGATGTGCTGTGTTCATAACTTATCACTCCTGATGTACTGTGTTCATAACTTATCACTCCAGATGTGCTGTGTTCATAACTTATCACTCCTGATGTGC
The DNA here is from genome assembly GCF_029448725.1 of Salvelinus fontinalis. Lineage (NCBI taxonomy): Eukaryota > Metazoa > Chordata > Actinopteri > Salmoniformes > Salmonidae > Salvelinus > Salvelinus fontinalis. The sequence continues at coordinate 10,927,352 of NC_074693.1, forward strand.
TGTGTTTATAACTTATCACTCCAGATGTGCTGTGTTCATAACTTATCACTCCTGATGTACTGTGTTTATAACTTATCACTCCAGATGTGCTGTGTTTATAACTTATCACTCCTGATGTGCTGTGTTTATAACTTATCACTCCAGATGTGCTGTGTTTATAACTTATCACTCCAGATGTGCTGTGTTCATAACTTATCACTCCTGATGTGCTGTGTTCATAACTTATCACTCCAGATGTACTGTGTTCATAACTTATCACTCCAGATGTGCTGTGTTCATAACTTATCACTCCTGATGTGCTGTGTTCATAACTTATCACTCCAGATGTGCTGTGTTCATAACTTATCACTCCTAATGTACTGTGCTCATAACTTATCACTCCTGATGTACTGTGTTCATAACTTATCACTCCTAATGTACTGTGCTCATAACTTATCACTCCAGATGTGCTGTGTTTATAACTTATCACTCCTAATGTACTGTGCTCATAACTTATCACTCCAGATGTACTGTGTTCATAACTTATCACTCCTAATGTGCTGTGCGTCATCCAAAGTATTCTCCCTCTCATTTTATTCTCAATTCAGCCCAAAGTGTTTTTTCTTTCTCTGCAGTCAGCCAGACATGGGCCTGGGAGGATACATAAATACAGTATAATCTGGATGCTATGGGTAAATAAATAGTAAATAGCAGAGGCATACAGTGTCTGAACAAAACAACTATTGAAGAAGTATAGATTTGGCTCTGTGAGAAACAACAACTGTAGGTAGGTATTTTATAGTATATAATATAAATGGTATACTTGTTACTGTATAAAGATACAGTATGTAGTTATATTTATCGTATGCCATATTATTAAATTCAACCTCTGTACGTCAATCTAAGTAACATAATAAAAAAATCCCCATCGAAACCCGTCAGTTTAGACCAGAGATTTTTGGTCTCAATCCACCGCATCCTCCTGTGTTGGCCTTCTGCATCTGCGGTGGAAGGTGGCCGAGCTACAGCACTGTTTGTCAGACCCTGAGACATCCCGAAAATCAGTGTCCTTGCAAGAACGTCTGTAGTGTCCGAATGGTTTGTCCCACAAACTACTAAAAAGGGAGACGTTCACGAACACAATGGTGTTCTCCGTTTTGCTCTACAACCCCCACAAATGTCACGGGACTCGTCTGAAGGTAACATATACAAATGTCACGGGACTCGTCTGAAGGTAACATATACAAATGTCACGGGACTCGTCTGAAGGTAACATACACAAATGTCACGGGACTCGTCTGAAGGTAACATATACAAATGTCACGGGACTCGTCTGAAGGTAACATACACAAATGTCACGGGACTCGTCTGAAGGTAACATACACAAATGTCACGGGACTCGTCTGAAGGTAACATATACAAATGTCACGGGACTCGTCTGAAGGTAACATACACAAATGTCACGGGACTCGTCTGAAGGTAACATATACAAATGTCACGGGACTCGTCTGAAGGTAACATATACAAATGTCACGGGACTCGTCTGAAGGTAACATATACAAATGTCACGGGACTCGTCTGAAGGTAACATACACAAATGTCACGGGACTCGTCTGAAGGTAACATATACAAATGTCACGGGACTCGTCTGAAGGTAACATATACAAATGTCACGGGACTCGTCTGAAGGTAACATATACAAATGTCACGGGACTCGTCTGAAGGTAACATATACATATGTCACGGGACTCGTCTGAAGGTAACATATACAAATGTCACGGGACTCGTCTGAAGGTAACATATACAAATGTCACGGGACTCGTCTGAAGGTAACATATACAAATGTCACGGGGCTCGTCTGAAGGTAACATATACAAATGTCACGGGACTCGTCTGAAGGTAACATATACAAATGTCACGGGGCTCGTCTGAAGGTAACATATACAAATGTCACGGGACTCGTCTGAAGGTAACATATACAAATGTCACGGGGCTCGTCTGAAGGTAACATATACAAATGTCACGGGACTCGTCTGAAGGTAACATATACAAATGTCACGGGACTCGTCTGAAGGTAACATATACAAATGTCACGGGACTCGTCTGAAGGTAACATATACAAATGTCACGGGACTCGTCTGAAGGTAACATACACAAATGTCACGGGACTCGTCTGAAGGTAACATATACAAATGTCACGGGACTCGTCTGAAGGTAACATACACAAATGTCACGGGACTCGTCTGAAGGTAACATATACAAATGTCACGGGACTCGTCTGAAGGTAACATATACATATGTCACGGGACTCGTCTGAAGGTAACATATACAAATGTCACGGGACTCGTCTGAAGGTAACATATACAAATGTCACGGGACTCGTCTGAAGGTAACATATACAAATGTCACGGGGCTCGTCTGAAGGTAACATATACAAATGTCACGGGACTCGTCTGAAGGTAACATATACAAATGTCACGGGACTCGTCTGAAGGTAACATATACAAATGTCACGGGACTCGTCTGAAGGTAACATATACAAATGTCACGGGACTCGTCTGAAGGTAACATATACAAATGTCACGGGACTCGTCTGAAGGTAACATATACAAATGTCACGGGGCTCGTCTGAAGGTAACATATACAAATGTCACGGGACTCGTCTGAAGGTAACATATACAAATGTCACGGGACTCGTCTGAAGGTAACATATACAAATGTCACGGGACTCGTCTGAAGGTAACATATACAAATGTCACGGGACTCGTCTGAAGGTAACATATACAAATGTCACGGGACTCGTCTGAAGGTAACATATACAAATGTCACGGGACTCGTCTGAAGGTAACATATACAAATGTCACGGGACTCGTCTGAAGGTAACATATACAAATGTCACGGGACTCGTCTGAAGGTAACATATACAAATGTCACGGGACTCGTCTGAAGGTAACATATACAAATGTCACGGGACTCGTCTGAAGGTAACATATACAAATGTCACGGGACTCGTCTGAAGGTAACATATACAAATGTCACGGGACTCGTCTGAAGGTAACATATACAAATGTCACGGGACTCGTCTGAAGGTAACATATACAAATGTCACGGGACTCGTCTGAAGGTAACATATACAAATGTCACGGGGCTCGTCTGAAGGTAACATATACAAATGTCACGGGACTCGTCTGAAGGTAACATATACAAATGTCACGGGACTCGTCTGAAGGTAACATATACAAATGTCACGGGACTCGTCTGAAGGTAACATATACAAATGTCACGGGACTCGTCTGAAGGTAACATATACAAATGTCACGGGACTCGTCTGAAGGTAACATATACAAATGTCACGGGACTCGTCTGAAGGTAACATATACAAATGTCACGGGACTCGTCTGAAGGTAACATATACAAATGTCACGGGACTCGTCTGAAGGTAACATATACAAATGTCACGGGACTCGTCTGAAGGTAACATATACAAATGTCACGGGACTCGTCTGAAGGTAACATATACAAATGTCACGGGACTCGTCTGAAGGTAACATATACAAATGTCACGGGACTCGTCTGAAGGTAACATATACAAATGTCACGGGACTCGTCTGAAGGTAACATATACATATGTCACGGGACTCGTCTGAAGGTAACATATACAAATGTCACGGGACTCGTCTGAAGGTAACATATACAAATGTCACGGGACTCGTCTGAAGGTAACATATACAAATGTCACGGGGCTCGTCTGAAGGTAACATATACAAATGTCACGGGACTCGTCTGAAGGTAACATATACAAATGTCACGGGACTCGTCTGAAGGTAACATATACAAATGTCACGGGACTCGTCTGAAGGTAACATATACAAATGTCACGGGACTCGTCTGAAGGTAACATATACAAATGTCACGGGACTCGTCTGAAGGTAACATACACAAATGTCACGGGACTCGTCTGAAGGTAACATACACAAATGTCACGGGACTCGTCTGAAGGTAACATATACAAATGTCACGGGACTCGTCTGAAGGTAACATACACAAATGTCACGGGACTCGTCTGAAGGTAACATATACAAATGTCACGGGACTCGTCTGAAGGTAACATACACAAATGTCACGGGACTCGTCTGAAGGTAACATATACAAATGTCACGGGACTCGTCTGAAGGTAACATACACAAATGTCACGGGACTCGTCTGAAGGTAACATATACATATGTCACGGGACTCGTCTGAAGGTAACATACACAAATGTCACGGGACTCGTCTGAAGGTAACATATCCAAATGTCACGGGACTCGTCTGAAGGTAACATATACAAATGTCACGGGACTCGTCTGAAGGTAACATATACAAATGTCACGGGACTCGTCTGAAGGTAACATATACAAATGTCACGGGACTCGTCTGAAGGTAACATATACAAATGTCACGGGACTCGTCTGAAGGTAACATATACAAATGTCACGGGGCTCGTCTGAAGGTAACATATACAAATGTCACGGGACTCGTCTGAAGGTAACATATACAAATGTCACGGGACTCGTCTGAAGGTAACATATACAAATGTCACGGGACTCGTCTGAAGGTAACATATACAAATGTCACGGGACTCGTCTGAAGGTAACATATACAAATGTCACGGGACTCGTCTGAAGGTAACATATACATATGTCACGGGACTCGTCTGAAGGTAACATATACAAATGTCACGGGACTCGTCTGAAGGTAACATATACAAATGTCACGGGACTCGTCTGAAGGTAACATATACAAATGTCACGGGACTCGTCTGAAGGTAACATATACATATGTCACGGGACTCGTCTGAAGGTAACATATACAAATGTCACGGGACTCGTCTGAAGGTAACATATACAAATGTCACGGGACTCGTCTGAAGGTAACATATACATATGTCACGGGACTCGTCTGAAGGTAACATATACAAATGTCACGGGGCTCGTCTGAAGGTAACATATACAAATGTCACGGGGCTCGTCTGAAGGTAACATATACAAATGTCACGGGGCTCGTCTGAAGGTAACATATACAAATGTCACGGGACTCGTCTGAAGGTAACATATACAAATGTCACGGGACTCGTCTGAAGGTAACATATACAAATGTCACGGGACTCGTCTGAAGGTAACATATACAAATGTCACGGGACTCGTCTGAAGGTAACATATACAAATGTCACGGGACTCGTCTGAAGGTAACATATACAAATGTCACGGGACTCGTCTGAAGGTAACATATACAAATGTCACGGGACTCGTCTGAAGGTAACATACACAAATGTCACGGGACTCGTCTGAAGGTAACATATACAAATGTCACGGGACTCGTCTGAAGGTAACATACACAAATGTCACGGGACTCGTCTGAAGGTAACATATACAAATGTCACGGGACTCGTCTGAAGGTAACATACACAAATGTCACGGGACTCGTCTGAAGGTAACATATACAAATGTCACGGGACTCGTCTGAAGGTAACATATACAAATGTCACGGGACTCGTCTGAAGGTAACATATACAAATGTCACGGGACTCGTCTGAAGGTAACATATACAAATGTCACGGGACTCGTCTGAAGGTAACATATACAAATGTCACGGGACTCGTCTGAAGGTAACATATACAAATGTCACGGGACTCGTCTGAAGGTAACATATACAAATGTCACGGGACTCGTCTGAAGGTAACATATACAAATGTCACGGGACTCGTCTGAAGGTAACATATACAAATGTCACGGGACTCGTCTGAAGGTAACATACACAAATGTCACGGGACTCGTCTGAAGGTAACATATACAAATGTCACGGGACTCGTCTGAAGGTAACATACACAAATGTCACGGGACTCGTCTGAAGGTAACATATACAAATGTCACGGGACTCGTCTGAAGGTAACATACACAAATGTCACGGGACTCGTCTGAAGGTAACATATACAAATGTCACGGGACTCGTCTGAAGGTAACATATACAAATGTCACGGGACTCGTCTGAAGGTAACATATACAAATGTCACGGGACTCGTCTGAAGGTAACATATACAAATGTCACGGGACTCGTCTGAAGGTAACATATACAAATGTCACGGGACTCGTCTGAAGGTAACATATACAAATGTCACGGGACTCGTCTGAAGGTAACATATACAAATGTCACGGGACTCGTCTGAAGGTAACATATACAAATGTCACGGGACTCGTCTGAAGGTAACATATACAAATGTCACGGGACTCGTCTGAAGGTAACATATACAAATGTCACGGGACTCGTCTGAAGGTAACATATACAAATGTCACGGGACTCGTCTGAAGGTAACATATACAAATGTCACGGGACTCGTCTGAAGGTAACATATACAAATGTCACGGGACTCGTCTGAAGGTAACATACACAAATGTCACGGGACTCGTCTGAAGGTAACATATACAAATGTCACGGGACTCGTCTGAAGGTAACATACACAAATGTCACGGGACTCGTCTGAAGGTAACATATACAAATGTCACGGGACTCGTCTGAAGGTAACATATACAAATGTCACGGGACTCGTCTGAAGGTAACATATACAAATGTCACGGGACTCGTCTGAAGGTAACATATACAAATGTCACGGGACTCGTCTGAAGGTAACATATACAAATGAATGGAAGGATGGAGGTAGTTGTGTGCCAGCAAAAATAAGGGCTTATGAATGTGTCAAAAAAAACTTCAATATTTCCTGAGTTTTCTCATTTCTCCTAGATAAAGGACAGACACTTCAATCCCTTTATTCCTTGTGGTTTCTTTTTTTGACTGTCTTTTTTGACATTTATGAATGTGTTTCTATGGTCTTTAGTAGTAACGGCTAAATTCTATATTTGATCAAATAAAGGGGTCCTAAAACTCAAAATGGAATAGCTATACGATCCATGGTCCATCTTAAAACAAATTCATATGTTAGCTTAGAGAATCCTTTCCACAGAGGGTTCTACATGAAACCCAAGAGGGTTCTACATGAAATCCAAGAGGGTTCTACATGAAACTCAAGAGGGTTCTACCTGGAACTCAAGAGGGTTCTACCTGGAACCCAAGAGGGTTCTACCTGGAACCCAAAAGTGTTCTCAAATGGGGACAGCCCAAGAACACCTTTGGAACCCTTTTATCTAAGAGTGTATCAACCTGTTGTGAACATGTTTCTGTTATTTGTTCAATGTGATGTTTCCGTGAAACTGAGAGACTGAGAAATTGGTGATTGGGCTAATTTGATAGCGATACAACCTAATATGGCCGCCGATACGGGAGACATAGGAGACTTTTAGCACTAACTGTAGAACGCTATGGGCTATCAACTTAGTTCACATTTGCATCTACAAGATGACGCTCTCAACTTGATATAGGCGCATTGACTGGCAGCTAAATATGTACAGTGCCTTCAGAAAGTATTCACACCCCTTGATTTTATCTATATTTTGTTGTATTTCAGCTTGAATTTAAAATGGGTTCAATTGAGATTTGTTGTCACTGGCCGACACATAATACCGCATAATGTCCAAGTGGAATTATGTTTGAAAAGCTGACATGTCTTGAGTCTATAAGTATTCAACCTCTTTGTTATGACAAGCCTAAATAAGTTCAGGACTAAAAATGCACTTAAAAAGTCACATAATAAGTTGCATGGATTCACTCTGTGTACTATAATAGTGTTTACCATTATTTTGAATGACTACATCATCTCTGTACCCACACATACAATTATCTGTAAGGTCCCTCAGTCGAGCAGTGAATTTCAAACACAGATTCAACTACAAAGACCAGGAAGATTTTCCAATGCCTCGTAAAGAAAGGCAACTATTTATTGGTAAAAAATAAAAAAGGTAAAAAATTGTTTAAAAAAAAAGAAGCAGACATTGAATATCCATTTGAGCATGGTGAAGTTAATATTTACACTTTACATGGTGTATCAATACACCCAGTCACTACAAATATAAAGGCGTCCTTTCTAACTCAGTTGCCAGAGAGGAAGGAAACCACTCAGGGATTTCACGTTGAGGGCAATGGTGACTTTAAACAGTTACAGAGTTTAATGGCTGTGATAGGAGAAAACTGAGGATGGATCAATGACATTGTAGTTACTCAACAATACTAATCAAATTGACTGAGTGAAAAGAAGGAAGCCTGTACAGAATAAAAATATTCCAAAACATGCATCCTGTTTGCAACAAGGCACTAAAGTATCACTGGCAAAGCAACTCACTTTTTGTGCTGAATGCAAAGTGTTATGTTTGGGGCAAATCCAATACAACTATTTACTGAGTACCAATCTTCATATTTTCAAGCATAGTGGTGGCTGCATCATATTATGGGTGTGCTTGTAATCATTAAAGACTGGGGACTTTTTCAGGATAAATGGTTTTACAGATTGGAGCTAAACACAAGCAAAATTCTAGAGGAAAACCTGGTTCAGTCTGCTTTCCACCAGACACTGGGAGATGAAGTCACCTTTTAGAAGGACAATAACCTAAAACACAAGGCCAAATATACACTGGAGCTGTTTACCAAGAAGACAGTGAATTTTCCTGAGTGGCCAATGTACAGTTTTCACGTTAAATCTATGACAAGACTTGAAACTAGTTGTCTAGCAATGATCAACAACCAACTTGACAGAGCATGAAGAATTTAGAAAATGATAACAGGCAAATGTTGCACAATCCAGTTGTGGAAAGCTCTTATAGACTTACCCAGAAAGACAACTGTAATCACTGCCAAAGGTTCTTCTACAAACTATTGACTCAGGAGTGTGAATACTTACAGTGGCTTGCGAAAGTTTTCACCCCCCTTGGCAATTTTCCTATTTTATTGCCTTACAACCTGGAATTAAAATATATGTTTTGGGGAGGTTGTATCATTTGATTTACACAACATGAATACCACTTTGAAGATGCAAATTATATTTTTTTGTGAAACAAACCAGCTTTGCAGCTCCTTCAGGGTTATCTTTGGTCTCTTTGTTGCCTCTGATTAATGCCCTCATTGCCTGGTCCGTGAGTTTTGGCGTGCGACCCTCTCTGGGCAGGTTTGTTGTGGTGCCATATTCTTTCCATTTTTTAATAATGGTGCTCCATGGGATGTTCAAAGTTTCTGATATTTTTTTATAACCCAACCCTGATCTGTACTTCTCCACAACTTTGTCCCTGACCTGTTTGGAGAGCTCCTTGGTCATCATGGTGCTGCTTGCTTGGTGGTGCTCCTTGCTTAGTGGTGTTGCAGACTCTGGGGCCTTTCAGAACAGGTGTATATATACTGAGATCATGTAACAAATCATGTGACACTTAGATTGCACACAGGTGGACATTATTTAAGGATCATATCACCTCTACCTTACCTGACACCTTAGACCCACTTCAATTTGCTTACCGTCCCAAGAGATCCACAGATGATGCAGTCGCCATCGCACTGCCCACTGCCAAAGAGGAATACCTATGTGAGAATGCTGTTCATTGACTATAGCTCAGCATTCAACACCATTGTACCCTTCAAGCTCATCATTAAGCTCGAGGCCCTGGGTCGAACCCCGCCCTGTGCAACTGGTCCCGGATTTCCTAACCGGCTGCCCCCACGTGGTGAAGGTAGGAAACATCACCTCCAATTTGCTGATCGTCAACACAGGGGCCCCAAAAGGGTGCGTGCTCAGCCCCCTCCTGTACTCCCTGTTCACCCTTGACTGCATGGCCACGCACGCCTCCAACTCAATCATAAAATGTGCAGGTGACACAACGGTAGTAGGCCTATTGCTAACAATGATGAGACAGCCTACAGGGATTAGATGAGGGCCCTGGGAATGTGGTGCCATGAAAATAACCTCTCACTCAATGTCGACAAAACAAATTAGCTGATTGTGGACTTCAGGAAACAGAAGAGGGAGCAGTGGCCCTATCCACATCGACGGGACAACAGTGGAGAAGGTGGGAAGCTTCAAGTTCCTCGGCGTACACATCACTGACTATCTGAAATAGTCCACCCACACAGACAGTGTGATGAAGAAGGTGCAACAGCGCCTCTTCAACCTCAGGAGGCTGAAGAAAGTGGCACCTAAAACCCTCACAAACTTTTACAGATGCACAATTGAGAGCATTCTGCACCGTACACAACCGCAGGGCTCTCAAGAGGGTGGTCTGGTCTGCACAACGCATCACCGGGGGCAAACTACCTACCCTCCAGGACACCTACAGCACCCGAAGGCCAAAAATATCATCAAGGACAACAACAACCCGAGCCACTGCATGTTCACCCCGCTATCATCCAGAAGGCGAGGTCAGTACAGGTGCATCAAAGCTGGGACCGAGAGACTGAAAAACAGCTTCTATCTCAAGGCCATCCGACTGTTAAATAGCCATCACTAGGCGGCTTCCACTCGGTTACCTAACCCTGCACCTTAGAGGCTGCTGCCCTATATACATGGACTAGAAATCCTGGCCATTTAATAATGGAGCCCGAGTCACTTTAATAATGTTTACATATTTTTGCTTTAATCATCTCATTTGTATATACTATATTCTATTCTACTGTATTTTAGTCCAACATCGCTCACCCTGATATTTATATATTCCATTCTTTTACTTTAAGGGTTTGTGTGTATTACTGTGAATTGTTAGATACTACTACACTGTTGGAGCCAGGAACACAAGCATTTCGCTACACCCGCAACAACATCTGCTAAACATGTGTATGTGACCAATAAAACTTGATTTGGGTTTATGACATACAGACACGCACAAGCACACGCATGCAGAAACTAATGCACACGTACCATCACACACACACACACCAAAGGTATGACGTTGTTGATGCCGGGTTTTAGTGTTTCATAGAAACAGGCAGCTTTCATGTATATTGTTACGTACTGTGGTCAGTCGTTCTCTACATGTGGTGTGTGTGAGATGGTGCGTGTGCGCGTGTTTGTGTGTGAGCGCGTGTTTGTGTGTGATGGTGCGTGCGCATGTGTGTGTCCATGTGTGATGGTGCGTGCGCGCGCTTGTGTGTGTGTGATGGTGCGTGTGTGAGTGATGGTGCGTGCGCATGTGTGTGTCCATGTGTGATGGTGCGTGCGCTCGCTTGTGTGTGTGTGATGGTGCGTGTGTGTGTGTGTGATGGTGCGTGGGTGTGTGTAATGGTGCGTGTGCGTGTGTGTGTGATGGTGCGTGCATGCGTGCGTGCGTGCTTTCGTGTGTATGATGGTATGTGTGTGTATGATGGGGTCCTTCTCTGTGTCCGGGGGCTAGTGAATATCTGCCCCACGTTGCGCTTCTGACCTTTAAATATTGTAATCTATGATTATTTTCAACAGAAAAATAATACTGAAAACTCTGTTTATATATTCTTTGGTCGCATCCACTCTCGCTGTTTCTCGCTGTGTTAGTGTATGAAAATAGGATTGTGGTTTGTTCATTTCCTGTGGCGATGCGGTGGTAAAAACAGCAGTTCTGTGTACTGTTCTATTTCGTGGAGATGATCCATTGACATTTACGGCAGATCATGAGTCTCCTACACTCTTTAATGAGAACAGAGGAGAGAGAGGGAGGACAAGAACAGGAGAGAGGGAGGAGAAGGACGAGAGCAGGAGAGAGAGAGGGAGGAGAAGGACAAGAGCAGGGGAGAGGGAGGGAGGAGAGGGAACGAGATCAGAGGAGAGGGAGGGGGGAGAAGGACGAGAGCAGGGGAGAGGGAGGGGGGAGAAAGACGAGAGCAGGGGAGAGGGAGGGAGGAGAAGGAACGAGAGCAGGAGAGAGAGAGAGGAGAAGGAACGAGAACAGGGTAGAGAGAGGGAGGAGAAGGACAAGAGAGAGGGAGGAGAAGGACAAGAGCAGTGGAGAGGGAGGGAGGAGAAGGACAAGAGAGAGGGAGGAGAAGGAACGAGAGCAGGGGAGAGGGAGGGAGGAGAAGGAACGAGAGCAGGAGAGAGAGGGAGGAGAAGGACGAGAGCAGAGGAGAGGGAGGGAGGAGAAGGACAAGAGAGAGGGAGGAGAAGGACAAGAGCAGTGGAGAGAGGGAGGAGAAGGACGAGAGCAGAGGAGAGGGAGGGAGGAGAAGGACAAGAGAGAGGGAGGAGAAGGACAAGAGAGAGGGAGTAGAAGGACAAGAGCAGTGGAGAGAGGGAGGAGAAGGACGAGAGCAGAGGAGAGGGAGGGAGGAGAAGGACAAGAGAGAGGGAGGAGAAGGACAAGCACAGTGGAGAGAGGGAGGAGAAGGACGAGAGCAGAGGAGAGGGAGGAGAAGGACGAGAACAGGGGGAGAAAGGGAGGGAGGAGAAGAACGAGAGCAGGAGAGAGGGGGAGGGAGGAGGACGAGAGCAGGGGAGAGGGAGGGAGGAGAAGGAACGAGAGCAGGAGAGAGAAAGAGAGGAGAAGGAACGAGAGCAGGGGAGAGAGGGAGGAGAAGGACGAGAGCAGAGGAGAGGGAGGGAGGAGAAGGACGAGAGCAGAGGAGAGGGAGGAGAAGGACGAGAACAGAGGAGAGGGAGGGAGGAGAAGGACGAGAGCAGGGGAGAGAGAGGAGGAGAAGGACGAGAACATGGGAGAGCGAGGGAGGAGAAGGACTAGAGCAGGGTAGAGGGAGGAGGAGAAGGACGAGAGCTTGGGAGAGAGAGGAGGAGAAGGACGAGAGCTGGGGAGAGAAAGGGAGGAGAAGGAATAGAACAGGGTAGAGGGAGGAGGAGAAGGAACGAGAGCTTGGGAGACCCCCATTACATCGACAGGGCTGCAGTTGAGCGAGTCAAGATCACTAAGGACATAATTAAAATGGTCCACGCGACACACAGTCGTGAAGAAGTCGTGACAGCGCCTCTTCCCCTTCAGGAGGTCGAAAAGATTTGGCATGGGCCCTCAAATCCTCAAAAAGTTTTACAGCTACACCATTGAGAGCATCTTGCCTGGCATCATCACTGCTTGGTATGGAAAACACAAGGTGCTCCAGAGGGTGGTGCGGAGAGCCCACCAGTGCATCACTGGGGCCGAGCTCCCTGTCATCCAGGACCTCTATACCAGGCGGTGTCAAAGGAAGGCCTGGAAAATGTATAAAGATTCCATCCACCCAAGCCATAGACTGCAATCGGTAGAGAAGGATCAAGTCATACACCAACAGGCTCCTTGAACAGCTTCTATCCCCATAACACTGCTAAATAACTAACAAAATGCATACATGGAAAGGGTCTGAATTGACCCTTTTATTTCATTTTAAATCTCACAGAACACTACACTCTGGCCGTGTCCTGTCACACCAGCCTTCGCTTTGGCTCTCCTTCCTGTCCAGCTCAGGCGTTCGGTGTCGCCGGCATTCTAGCTGCTTCCGAACCTGCTGCTGCCGAACCTGCTGCTGGCAAACGCCCTTCACTCATCAACCCCGGACTTGTCTCGTCATCATGACACACACCTGGTTCCAATCCCCACTCCATCACTGTATATATACTCCCTCTGCTATTTGTCTTTATCGGTCATTGTAAATGTTGTTTTCCTGAGAGGAATCGCTCCTACTCTTTCCTGAGTACTTAATATGTTACACTTTGGGTTCGCCCTATGCTGTTTTGTTTATGAAGATATATTTTGACCACAACGTTTGGGTTTCGTCCCGCTTTGATCTATGGCGCTTAAATAAACTCAGTAGTTCTTAACCTGTGACTGTTTCCTGCCTACTCCTCTCTGCACCAATGACATGTCCAAATACCCATACTTCCTAGTACATACTTAAACTCCATACTATATACTCATCGTCACATACTATTTAGCACTAACATTTAGTAGAAAGTATGCGGTAAAAAGTATCCTATTCAGTTTAGAGAAATTAAAAACGAATTGGCCCCGCCCCACCGCAGTAGCGGCTCCTGACTGGCTGAGTAGGTGGGGCGGGGCCAGTTCTATTCATTTCTGTAAACTCTGAATAGAATAGGAATGGAGTTATAGGCCTCCTCAGGCTGGTTATAGGCAGACTATCACATTCAACCTAATGGAGTTATAGGCCTACTCAGGCTGGTTATAGACAGACTATCACATTCAACCTAATGGAGTTATAGGCCTCCTCAGGCTGGTTATAGGCAGACTATCACATTCAACCTAATGGAGTTATAGGCCTCCTCAGCCTGGTTATAGGCATACTATCACATTCAACCTAATGGAGTTATAGACCTACTCAGCCTGGTTATAGACAGACTATCACATTCAACCTAATGGAGTTATAGACCTCCTCAGGCTGGTTATAGGCAGACTATCACATTCAACCTAATGGAGTTATAGACCTCCTCAGGCTGGTTATAGGCAGACTATCACATTCAACCTAATGGAGTTATAGGCCTCCTCAGGCTGGTTATAGGCAGACTATCACATTCAACCTAATGGAGTTATAGGCCTCCTCAGGCTGGTTATAGGCAGACTATCACATTCAACCTAATGGAGTTATAGGCCTAATCAGGCTGGTTATAGGCAGACTATCACATTCAACCTAATGGAGTTATAGGCCTAATCAGGCTGGTTATAGGCAGACTATTACATTCAACCTAATGGAGTTATAGGCCTACTCAGGCTGGTTATAGACCTCCTCAGGCTGGTTATAGACAGACTATCACATTCTACCTAATGGAGTTATAGACCTCCTCAGGCTGGTTATAGGCAGACTATCACATTCTACCTAATGGAGTTATAGGCCTAATCAGGCTGGTTATAGGCAGACTATTACATTCAACCTAATGGAGTTATAGGCCTACTCAGGCTGGTTATAGGCAGACTATCACATTCATTGTATTCCGTAGCTCATATAGTCCACCCATCCTCTTTAAAAAGGACTGGAGACAGAAACAGATCATTAGGTTCCATCTCAACATGTTTATTAGTGAAACCAACGTGCTGTAACATCCACAAATTAAATCAAATAGCCTAATTAACATGTCATCAATATAACATTCATATCCCGTGTGCCGACACGTTAAGAAATCTAAAGGTGTATTTTTATATTATTTAGTTTAAAAAGCTCTGATGAAAAAAATACTTGTGTTTTGTTTTTTGTTATAACTGTAAGTTAAAACTGTAAGGAGAACAAAAAAACACTACAAGTTGATAAAAAAAAATCACATACTAGATTTTTGCATACTGAGAATGCGTAATCAGCGATTGCGTTGCATATATGGTAATTCATGTCTGTGGGTATATATGGTAATCCATGTCTGTGGGTATATATGGTAATTCATGTCTGTGGGTATATATGGTAATTCATGTCTGTGGGTATATATGGTAATTCATGTCTGTGGGTATATATCGTAATTCATGTCTGTGGGTATATATGGTAATTCATGTCTATGGGCAAATAGGATAATTCATGTCTGTGGGTATATAGGATAATTCATGTCTATGGGTATATAGGGTAATTCATGTCTATGGGCAAATAGGGTAATTCATGTCTGTGGGTATATAGGATAATTCATGTCTGTGGGTATATAGGATAATTCATGTCTGTGGTTATATAGGATAATTCATGGCTATGGGTATATAGGATAATTCATGGCTGTGGGTATATAGGGTAATTCATGTCTATCGGCAAATAGGATAATTCATGGCTACGCGTATATAGGATAATTCGTGTCTGTGGGCATATCATTTCAAATAAAAATAAAAATAACAGTGAAATGCTTTAGTTGTTCAGGAGTCTTATGGCTTGGGGGTAGAAGCTGTTTAGAAGCCTCTTGGACCTAGACTTGGCACTCCGGTACAGCTTCCCGTGAGGTAGCAGAGAGAACAGTCTATGACTAGGGTGGCTTGAGTCTTTAACAATTTTTAGGGCCTTGCTCTGACACTGACTGGTATAGAGATCCTGGATTGCAGGCCCTGGTGATGTACTGGGCTGTACGCACTACCCTCTGTAGTGCCTTGCGGTCAGAGGCTGAGCAGTTGCCATACCAGGCAGTGATGCAAACCGTCAGGATGCTCTCGATGGTGCAGCTGTAAAACCTTTTGAGGATCTGAGTACCCATGCCAAATCTTTTCAGACTCCTGGGGGGGAATTGGTTTTGTCGTGCCCTCTTCATGACTGTCTTGGTGTGCTTGGACCATGTTAGTTTGTTGGTGATGTGGAACTTGGAACGAGGAACTTGAAGCTCTCAACCTGCTCCACTACAGCCCCGTCGATGAGAATGGGGCCGTGCTCGGTCCTCCTTTTTCTGTAGTCCACAAGCATCTCCTTTGTCGTGATCACGTTGAGGGAGAGGTTGTTCTCCTTGCACCACACGGTCAGGTGTCTGATCTCCTCCCTATAGGCTGTCTCATCGTTGTCGGTGATCAGGCCTACCACTGTTATGTCGTCAGCAAACTTAATGATGGTGTTGGAGTTATGCCTGGCCGTGCTGTCATGAGTGAACAGGGAGTACAGGAGGGGACTGAGCACACACCCCTGAGGGGCCTCCGTGTTGAGGATCAGTATGGTGGATGTAGCGTTACCTACCCTCACCACCTGGGGGCGGCCCGTCAGTAAGTCCATGATGCAGTTGCAGAGGTAGATATTTAGTCCGAGGGTCCTTAGCTTATTGATGAGCTTTGAGGGCACTATGGTGTTGAACGCTGAGCTGTAGTCAATGAATAGCATTCTCACATAGGTGTTACAGGTGGGAAAGGGCAGTGTGGAGTACAATAGAGATTGCTTATCTGTGGATTTGTTGGTGCGGTATGCAAATTGGAGTGGGTCTAGGGTTTCAGGGATAATGGTGTTAATATGAGCCATGACCAGCCTTTCAAAGCACTTCATGTCTACAGACGTGAGTGCTACGGATTGGTAGTCATTTAGGCAGGTTACCTTAGTGTTCTGGGCACAGGGACTATGGTGGTCTGCTTGAAACATGTAGGTATAACAGACTCAGACAGGGAGAGGTTGAAAATGTCAGTGAAGACCCATGCCAGTTGGTCAGTACATGCTCGGAGTATACGTCCTAGTAATCCATTTGGCCCAGCAGCCTTGTGAATGTTGACCTGTTTAAAGATCTTACTCACATCGGCTGCGGAGAGCGTGATCACACAGTTGTCCGGAACAGCTGATGCTCTCATGCATCTTTCAGTGTTACTTGCCTCGAAGCGACCATATACGTTATTAAGCTCATCTGGTGGCATCGTGTCACTGGGCAGCTCCCGGCTGTGCTTCCCTTTGTAGTCTGTAATAGTTTGCCACATCCGACGAGTATCTGAGCCGGTGTAGTACGATTCAGTCTTATTCCTGTATTGACGCATTGCCTGTTTGATGGTTCGTCGGACAGCATAGCAGGATTTCTTATAAGCTTCTGGGTTAGAGTCCCGCTCCTTGAACGCGCAGCTCTACCCTTTAGCTCAGTGTGAAATGTTGCCTGTAATCCTTGGCTTCTGGTTGGGGTATGTAGAATCCCAGAACATATTCCAGTCTGTGCTAGCAAAACAGTCCTGTAGTTTAGCATCTGCTTCATCTGATTACTTTTTTATAGACTGAGTCACTTGTGCTTCCTGCTTTAATTTTAGCTTGTAAGTGTAACGTCCTGACCAGAGTTCTTATGTGTTTTGCTTGTTTAGTGTTGGTCAGGACGTGAGCTGGGTGGGAATTCTATGTTGTGTGTCTAGTTCGTCTGTTTCCTGTCTCTGTGTTTGTGTTCTGCACCAGATAGGACTGTCTCGGCTTTCACGTTTGTTATTTTGTTAATGTTCACCGTTTATCGTATTATTAAACATGTTGAACAATAACCGCGCTGCATTTTGGTCCTCTCCTTCATCCCAGGAAGAAAGCCGTTACAGTAAGCAGGAATCAGGAGGATAGAGTTATGGTCAGATTTACCCAATGGATTGCGAGGGAGAGCTTTGTACACGTCTCTGTTTGTGGAGTAAAAGTTGTCTCTAATTTCTTTCCTTCTGGTTGCACATTTAACATGTTTAATACATTTAACACATTTAACACTGATAGAAATGAGGTAAAGCTGATTGAAGTTTCCCTGCATTAAAGTCCCCTGCCACTAGGAGCGCCGCCTCTGGATGAGCGTTTTCCTGTTTGCTTATGGCGGAATACAGCTCATTGAGTGCGGTTTTAGTGCCAGCATCGGTCTGTAGTGGTATGTAGACAGCTAAGGAAAATACAGATGAAAACTCTCTAGGTAGATAGTGTGGTCTACAGCTTATCATGATATACTGGCCACCTCAGGCCACCTTGATTTCCATTGATACTTTTTGTGCGATTTTGTTGTCAGCACATTCAACTATGTAAAGAAAAAAGTATTTAATAAGAATATTTCATTCATTCAGATCTAGGATGTGTTATTTTAGTGTTCCCTTAATTTTTTTGAGCAGTGTATATCTCCTATGTTGATTATAGGCCGTCAACAGTGTTAGTTTTCTCATGAAAGACCATGGTTCATGCCTCTACGTGAGATCATTACAATAGTCATAAAAAATAACATCAGTCAGCGAGAGAGCGAAAGAAAGAGCTTGTTGCGTGTGTGTGTGTGTGTGTGTGTGTGTGTGTGTGTGTGTGTGTGTGTGTGTGTGTGTGTGTGTGTGTGTGTGTGTGTGTGTGTGTGTGTGTGTGTGTGTGTGTGTGTGTGTGTGTGTGTGTGCCTTAGGAAAAGCTTTCATAATGGTTAAAGGAGGGTATTTATTTCACTTGATAAGAAGGCCCTCCTCTGTAATTGTGAGAGAGGGATTATAGCTTTTATTTCACTAGATAAGAAGGAAAGCCCTGCTCTGTAATTGAGAGATGGTTGAATATCATTTATTTGTGGGAATGGAAACAATCCACTATCTGAATGTCTCTTGATTGGGTCTGTCTGAATGTCTATTGCCTAGTCTCATGATTGGGTCTGTCTGAATGTCTATTGCCTAGTCTCATGATTGGGTCTGTCTGAATGTCTATTGCCTAGTCTCATGATTGGGTCTGTCTGAATGTCTATTGCCTAGTCTCATGATTGGGTCTATCTGAATGTCTATTGCCTAGTCTCATGATTGGGTCTGTCTGAATGTCTATTGCCTAGTCTCATGATTGGGTCTATCTGAATGTCTATTGCCTAGTCTCTTGATTGGGTCTGTCTGAATGTCTATTGCCTAGTCTCATGATTGGGTCTGTCTGAATGTCTATTACCTAGTCTCATGATTGGGTCTGTCTGAATGTCTATTGCCTAGTCTCATGATTGGGTCTATCTGAATGTCTATTGCCTAGTCTCTTGATTGGGTCTGTCTGAATGTCTATTGCCTAGTCTCATGATTGGGTCTATCTGAATGTCTATTACCTAGTCTCATGATTGGGTCTGTCTGAATGTCTATTGCCTAGTCTCATGATTGGGTCTGTCTGAATGTCTATTACCTAGTCTCATGATTGGGTCTGTCTGAATGTCTATTACCTAGTCTCATGATTGGGTCTGTCTGAATGTCTATTGCCTAGTCTCATGATTGGGTCTATCTGAATGTCTATTGCCTAGTCTCTTGATTGGGTCTGTCTGAATGTCTATTGCCTAGTCTCATGATTGGGTCTATCTGAATGTCTATTACCTAGTCTCATGATTGGGTCTGTCTGAATGTCTATTTTTTTTTTTTTTTTTTTTTTTTTTTTTTTACCTTTATTTAACTAGGCAAGTCAGTTAAGAACAAATTCTTATTTTCAATGACGGCCTAGGAACAGTGGGTTAACTGCCTGTTCAGGGGCAGAACGACAGATTTGTACCTTGTCAGCTCGGGGATTTGAACTTGCAACCTTCCGGTTACCAGTCCAACGCTCTAACCACTAGGCTACCCTGCCGCCCCATATTACCTAGTCTCATGATTGGGTCTGTCTGAATGTCTATTGCCTTGGCTTTTATTTGGGTCTGTATGAATGTTTACTGCCTAGGCTTTTAATTGAGTCTGTCTGAACAAAAACTTTGTAAAAATCCAAATGACTTCACAGATCTTCATTGTAAAGGGTTTAAACACTGTTTCCCATGCTTGTTCAATGAACCATAAACAATTAATGAACATGCACCTGTGGAACAGTCGTTAAGACAATAACAGCTTACAGACGGTAGGCAATTAAGGTCACAGTTATGAAAATGTTGGACACTGAAGAGGCCTTTCTACGGACTCTGAAAAACACCAAAAGAAAGATGCCCAGGGTCCCTGCTCATCTGCGTGAACGTGCCTTAGGCATAATGCAAGGAGGCATGAGGACTGTAGATGTGGCCAGGGCAATACACTGCAATGTCCGTACTGTGAGACGCCTAAGACAGAGCTACAGGGAGATAGGACGGACAGGTGGTCATCTTCGCAGTGGCAGACCACGTGTAACAACACCTGCACAGGATTGGTACATCCAAACATAACACACCACAGGTACAGGATGGCAACAACAACTGCCCGAGTTACACCAGGAACGCACAATCCCTCCATCAGAGCTCAGACTGTCCACAATAGGCTGAGAGAGGCTGGATTGAGGGCTTGTAGGCCTGTTGTAAGGCAGGTTCTCACCAGACATCACCGGCAACTACATCGCCTATGGGCACACATCCACCGTCACTGGACCAGACAGGACTGGCAAAAAGTGCTCTTCACTGACGAGTCGCGGTGTTGTCTCACCAGGGGTGATGGTCGGATTCCCGTTTATCATTGAAGGACTGAGCGTTACACCGAGGCCTGTACTCTGGAGCGGGATCGATTATGAGGTGGAGGGTCCGTCATGGTCTGGGGCAGTGTGTCACAGCATCATCGGACTGAACTTGTTGTCATTGCAGACAATTGCAATGCTATACGTTACAGGGAAGACATCCTCCTCCCTCACGTGGTACCCTTCCTGCAGGCTCATCCTGCCATGACCCTCCAGCATGACAATGCCACCAGCCATACTGCTCGTTCTGTGCATGATTTCCTGCAAGACAGGAACGTCAATGTTCTGCCATGGCCAGCGAAGAGCCCGGATCTCAATCCCATTGACCACGTCTGGGACCTGCTGTATCGGAGGGCTAGGGCCATGCACTCCAGAAATGTCTTGGAACTTGCACGTGCCTTGGTGGAAGACTGGGGTAACATCTCACAGTAAGAACTGGCAAATCTGGTGCAGTCCATGAGGAGGAGTTGACCTGCAGTACTTAATGCAGCTGGTGGCCACACCAGATACTGACTGTTACTTTTGATTTTGACCCCCCCACCCCCCACCCCCCTTTGTTCAGGGACACAATATTCAATTTCTGTGGAACTTGTTCAGTTTATGTCTCAGCTCTTGAATCTTGTTATGTTCGTCCAAATATTTACACGTTAAGTTTGCTGAAAATAAACGCAGTTGACAGTGAGAGGACGTTTCTTTTTTTGCTGAGTTTATATTGCCTAGTCTCTTGATTGGCTCTGTCTGAATGTCTGTTACCTAGGCTATAAATTGGGTCTTTATGTATCTCTATCCTAGTCCAGGCAGAGACAGCAGGATAATTGTCATCAAGTTCATGTACTCAATAAAGCTTTGATTGGATTCATTCAGGAAATGAAGATAGCCATGGATCTCAGACACAAGTGCATCATTACAGTACGTAACCAGGTAGGATAATGGCCTGTTAGAATGAGCATGTCTTATTATTGTGTATCTTTGTAATCTTTGTATATGTAACATAGATGATACAAATGTATTGTCTTTCAATCAGTTTGACCCTGGTTGTATGATTTATATCCAAACACAAAACACACTCACTGCCAGAAACACAAAGGCACGTAAACAGAAAAAATCTATTGTTACCTTATTTGTAGACGCCATCCATAGATTCCAGTGACTGCAGTCATTGTAACTGCAGTGCCAGAAGAGAAACTGCAGTAAAAGAATGTAACATTAACATTTAAATTGTATTACCTGTTCCCCTCCTACTCTCACCCCTATCTCTCCCTCTCCTCCTCCCTCTCCTCCTCTCTCTCTCTCTCTCTCTCTCTCTCTCTGTCTCTCTCTCTCCTCCTCCTCCTCCTTTCTCTACTCCTCTCTACTTTCCTCTCTCCCTCTCTTTCACTCTCTCTCTCCTCCTCCTTTCTCTACGCATCTCTCTCTTTCCTGTCTCTCACTCTCTTGTCCTCCTTGCTCTATACCTCTCTCTCTTTTCTCTCTCTCTTTTCTCTCTCTCTCCTCCTCATTTCTCTACTCCTCTCTCTCTTTCCCTCTCCTCCTCTCTCTCCTTGTCTACTCCTCTCACTCCTCGTCTCTCACTCCTCATCTACTCCTCTCTCTCTTTCCTCTCTTGCTCACTCCCCCTCTCGCTCTCTCCTCCTCACTCTCTCTCCTCTACTCTCTCTCCTCCTCTCTCCCTGTCTCTCGCTCCCTCTCCTCCTCTCTCCCTCTCCTCCTCTCTCCCTCTCTTGCTCTCTCACTCTCTTCCTCGCTCTCTCTCCTCCTCTCTCTCTCCTCCACTCTCTCTCCCTCTCCTCCTCTCTCTCACCTCTTCCCCTGTTGTCCTCATTGAGAGGAGTCTCACGTTGTGGGGTCAGTGGGACAACAAAATGGGTCTGAGGTTGATATCAAACAGAGGGCAGTGTGTGTGCGCATGCATGTGTGTGTTCGTGTGTGTGAATGGGTCTGAAGCTGATATCAGCCAGAGTTCAGTGCCCGACAGCTACCCAGCCAGGCAGCCTGGTCCAGATAACAGTAGGACTGATGAAGACAGCCAGCCAGGCAGCCTGGTCCTGATAACAGTAGGACTGATGAAGACAGCCAGCCAGGCAGCCTGGTCCTGATAACAGTAGGACTGATGAAGACAGCCAGCCTGGTCCTGATAACAGTAGGACTGATGAAGACAGCCAGCCAGGCAGCCTGGTCCTGATAACAGTAGGATTGATTAGGACAGGCAGCCTGGTCCTGATAACAGTAGGACTGATGAAGACAGCCAGCCTGGTCCTGATAACAGTAGGACTGATGAAGACAGCCAGTCAGGCAGCCTGGTCCTGATAACAGTAGGATTGATTAGGACAGGAAGCCTGGTCCTGATAACAGTAGGACTGATGAAGACAGCCAGACAGACAGCCTGGTCCTGATAACAGTAAGACTGATGAAGACAGCCAGCCTGGTCCTGATAACAGTAGGACTGATGAAGACAGCCAGTCAGGCAGCCTGGTCCTGATAACAGTAGGATTGATTAGGACAGGCAGCCTGGTCCTGATAACAGTAGGACTGATGAAGACAGCCAGACAGACAGCCTGGTCCTGATAACAGTAAGACTGATGAAGACAGCCAGCCTGGTCCTGATAACAGTAGGACTGATGAAGACAGCCAGACAGACAGCCTGGTCCTGATAACAGTAGGACTGTTGAAGACAGCCAGACAGACAGCCTGGTCCTGATAACAGTAGGATTGATTAGGACAGGCAGCCTGGTCCTGATAACAGTAGGACTGATGAAGACAGCCAGACTGGTCCTGATAACAGTAAGACTGATGAAGACAGCCAGCCAGGCAGCCTGGTCCTGATAACAGTAGGACTGATGAAGACAGCCAGCCAGGCAGCCTGGTCCTGATAACAGTAGGACTGATGAAGACAGCCAGCCAGGCAGCCTGGTCCTGATAACAGTAGGATTGATTAGGACAGGCAGCCTGGTCCTGATAACAGTAGGATTGATTAGGACAGGCAGCCTGGTCCTGATAACAGTAGGACTGATGAAGACAGCCAGCCAGGCAGCCTGGTCCTGATAACAGTAGGACTGATGGGAACAGGCAGCCTGGTCCTGATAACAGTAGGACTGATGAAGACAGCCAGCCAGGCAGCCTGGTCCTGATAACAGTAGGACTGATGAGGACAGCAAGGCAGGGAGACCGGCTACGCTACGGCAGCAATCACTTAATCACTGCTCGGTTGCTTCCCAAATGCTACCCTGTACCCTATATAGTGCACTACCAGGGCCCTGGTCGAAAGTAGGGCACTATTTTTTTATTTCACCTTTATTTAACCAGGTAGGCCAGTTGAGAACAAGTTCTCATTTACAACTGCGACCTGGCCAAGATAAAGCAAAGCAGTGCGACACAAACAACACAGAGTTACACATGGAATAAACAAGCGTACAGTCAATAACACAATAGAAAAAAAAGAAAGTCTATATACAGTGTGCAAATGGCGTGAGGAGGTAAGGCAATAAATAGACCATAGTAGCAAAGTAATTACAGTTTAGCAAATTAATACTGGAGTGATAGATGAGCAGATGATGATGTGCAAGTAGAAATACTGGTGTGCAAAAGAGCAGAAAAGTAAATTAAAACAATATGGGGATGAGGTAGGTAGATTGGGTGGGCTATTTACAGATGGACTATGTACAGCTGCAGCGATCGGTTAGCTGCTCTGATAGCTGATGCTTAAAGTTAGTGAGGGAAACATAAGTCTCCAGCTTCAGCGATTTTTGCATCTCATTCCAGTCATTGGCAGCAGAGAACTGGAAGGAAAGGCGGCCAAAGGAGGTGTTGGCTTTGGGGACGACCAGTGAGATATACCTGCTGGAGCGCGTGCTACGGGTGGGTGAGAGAATATATCGGAATAGGGTGCCATTTGAGAAGCAGCCCTGATTCCCTCTCCTCCAAACAGCCCAGTCCATTCAGAGAGACTAGAGTCCCAAATCACACCTTATTCCCTTTTAGTGCACTACTTTTGACCAGGACCCAGGGGGAATAGGGTGTGATTTGGGCTGCACACAGAGGGCCAGGGAGATCAGCAGTGAGAACTCCATGACTCTGTTATTAAACTGTGCAGGCTGAGAAAGCCAGAGAGACTAGTGCCTCAGTGTAATGTCAATATCAGGGGCTTAATGCTGATTCATATGGCACAGGAGGCGCAAATCCTTCCAGATTACACCCCCCCTTCCTCTCAACTCCTCCTCTCCACTCGCTACGGGGACGGGAGCAGCTCAAGGCAGCACATTGGAGTCTGGGGTGGGAAAATAATAGCTATTAGGATAAGTCCAGATATATAGAAACTATTCCTAGAGTATATAACTGTGGCTGTGTTTCTTTGAGTTGGAGTTTTGCGACAAGGTCACGTTCTTTGAGAGGAACATGTTTTGTTTTGCAACGATGTGCCAAAAGACTGTTTTAACTCCAGCAACTAATTAATACGTCTCAGGCAAGGCTACCCCTATGGGCCGTAATCAAATGAACTTCACTTTGTAGGGACTCGGTTGCCATTTAGAATGCAGATCATGTGTTGTGTGTGCTGCCCAGTTGCATCAATCACTCTCTACAATAACAAGCCAATTACATACAGTCCTACAGCAACATTCATTATAGGAAACCAGATTCACTCTTCATTCAATACTGAGAATATCCACTATTAATTAATTTGTACAGTAAATATTGTGTTTTACTTTGTTGCTTGTTTATATAGTAGTTGCAATTACATTACACTGTTTGACATGTAATCACATTGATTGATTTGAAGAGTAAAAATGTGTTTTACTTATCACATTGATTGACTCCATGAAAAAGGTTCCTAGCAGGGCTAGTGTCACCCCCTCAACAACTCCCCAGTCACACACCCATTACAATCAAAACCAGATGAATAGGCTCATACTCAGCCTTCTCCTCTGTTGACTACTAGTAAAAGGTTGATAGAAGGGCTACTGTAACACGACAGTAATTACCGATAAGCCTTTAATCGACATCCACGTCTTCGGCGTCCGGGGGAACAGTGGGTTAACTGCCTTGCTCAGGGGCAGAATGACCAATTTTTACCTTGTGGTTAACAGGCAGCGTTGGAATAGACCTACAGTAGGGTTCCTACTCTGGGTCTGTGCTAAATGGTGCCCTACCCCCTATATAGTGCTCTACTGACTACAGGGCTGACATTTTTAACAATACAATTCATAGATTGCTATTTGGGACGCAACCTGTGTGACTGTGACTGTACAGCTAAACACTCTAATTTAACACTGTGACTATACAGCTAAACACTATTTTAACACTGTGACTATACAGCTAAACACTGTATTTTAACACTGTGACTATACTGCGTATGGCAGTCCCAGTTTGTTAGCCTCCTTGATCTCAACTCTATCACAACTTCCTTGTCAGCTACTTCAGAGCCTGACTACTCAAAGCATGTGTCCCCCATGGCACCCTATTACCTATGTTCTGTATTGTATTACTGTTGATCAGATCCCTAGGGCTCTGGTCAAGTGGTGTGCACTATATAGGGAATAGGGTGCCATTTGGGACACTGGCTGACTCTGTGCTCCCCACAGTCCCTTCAAGTCCCCTAGTCACCGGACACTAGACTGACTCCGTGTCCCCCACAGTCCCTTCAACTCTCCTAGTCCCCGGACACTAGACTGACTCTGTGTCCCCCACAGTCCCTTCAAGTCTCCTAGTCCCCGGACACTAGACTGACTCCGTGTCCCCCACAGTCCCTTCAAGTCTCCTAGTCCCCGGACACTAGACTGACTCCGTGTCCCCCACAGTCCCTTCAAGTCTCCTAGTCCCCGGACACTAGACTGACTCCGTGTCCCCCACAGTCCCTTCAAGTCTCCTAGTCCCCGGACACTAGACTGACTCTGTGTCCCCCACAGTCCCTTCAAGTCTCCTAGTCCCCGGACACTAGACTGACTCTGTGTCCCCCACAGTCCCTTCAAGTCTCCTAGTCCCCGGACACTAGACTGACTCTGTGTCCCCCACAGTCCCTTCAAGTCTCCTAGTCCCCGGACACTAGACTGACTCTGTGTCCCCCACAGTCCCTTCAAGTCTCCTAGTCCCCGGACACTAGACTGACTCTGTGTCCCCCACAGTCCCTTCAAGTCTCCTAGTCCCCGGACACTAGACTGACTCTGTGTCCCCCACAGTCCCTTCAAGTCTCCTAGTCCCCGGACACTAGACTGACTCTGTGTCCCCCACAGTCCCTTCAAGTCTCCTAGTCCCCGGACACTAGACTGACTCTGTGTCCCCCACAGTCCCTTCAAGTCTCCTAGTCCCCGGACACTAGACTGACTCTGTGTCCCCCACAGTCCCTTCAAGTCTCCTAGTCCCCGGACACTAGACTGACTCCGTGTCCCCCACAGTCCCTTCAAGTCTCCTAGTCCCCGGACACTAGACTGACTCCGTGTCCCCCACAGTCCCTTCAAGTCTCCTAGTCCCCGGACACTAGACTGACTCCGTGTCCCCCACAGTCCCTTCAAGTCTCCTAGTCCCCGGACACTAGACTGACTCCGTGTCCCCCACAGTCCCTTCAAGTCTCCTAGTCCCCGGACACTAGACTGACTCCGTGTCCCCCACAGTCCCTTCAAGTCTCCTAGTCCCCGGACACTAGACTGACTCCGTGTCCCCCACAGTCCCTTCAAGTCTCCTAGTCCCCGGACACTAGACTGACTCCGTGTCCCCCACAGTCCCTTCAAGTCTCCTAGTCCCCGGACACTAGACTGACTCCGTGTCCCCCACAGTCCCTTCAAGTCTCCTAGTCCCCGGACACTAGACTGACTCCGTGTCCCCCACAGTCCCTTCAAGTCTCCTAGTCCCCGGACACTAGACTGACTCCGTGTCCCCCACAGTCCCTTCAAGTCTCCTAGTCCCCGGACACTAGACTGACTCTGTGTCCCCCACAGTCCCTTCAAGTCTCCTAGTCCCCGGACACTAGACTGACTCCGTGTCCCCCACAGTCCCTTTAAGTCTCCTAGTCCCCGGACACTAGGCTGAAGTTTAGAGTTCCCTTCTATCCCATTTTTTATGTGATTTATTTAACCTTTATTTAACCTATATTTAACCTTTATTTAACTAGGCAAGTCGGTTAAGAACTAATTCTTACTTCCTACCCGTCATGAATAAATATGAATAAATGTAACCAACCTCTAGGAGCATAGAGGGAATGCCAGTCGCCTGTTAGTGTAGACGTAATTCCCCAATAGGTAAGACTGGATGTTCATTTCTTTCAAATTAATTTCAGATTGGATGATATATTATAATTTGTCGGCTTGCAATAAGAGTTTTACGAGTGTTGGAAAGATACTGTTGTCTCTATTCTGTGGTTCTGTGACTTATCTTCAAACCTCTGATTCAGGAATCAAACTCTGTCAGAGATGAGTTCCCTTGATAGCTTGATAAGGACAGGAAGAAAGCACTATGAAAAGATGGGTTCCGTCATGTATGACGTCCTCTGTAAGGTTTCATTAAGATAATCTAATTACTCTTGTGATTCTAACATTTTAGTCATTTAGCAGGCGCTCTTATCCAGAGCGACTTACAGGCACTATTAGGGTTAAGTGTCTTGCTCAAGGGCACACAGACAGATTTTTCATCTGGTCGGCTCAGGGAATCAAACCAGTAACCTTTCAGTTACTGGCCCACTGCTCTTAACCTCTAAGCTACCTGCTGCCCACTATGGTCACGCTGAGGTCTATACACCGGTGTCATTCTAATCACTGATAATACCTGCTGCCCACTATGGTCACGCTGAGGTCTATAGACCGCTGTCATTCTAATGACTGATAATACCTGCTGCCCACTATGGCCACGCTGAGGTCTATAGACCAGTGTCATTCTAATCACTGATAATACCTGCTGCCCACTATGGTCACGCTGAGGTCTATAGACCGCTGTCATTCTAATCACTGATAATACCTGCTGCCCACTATGGTCACGCTGAGGTCTATAGACCACTGTCATTCTATCACTGATAATACCTGCTGCCCACTATGGTCACGCTGAGGTCTATAGACCGCTGTCATTCTAATCACTGATAATACCTGCTGCCCACTATGGTCACGCTGAGGTCTATAGACCGCTGTCATTCTAATCACTGATAACACCTGCTGCCCACTATGGTCACGCTGAGGTCTATACACCGCTGTCATTCTAATCACTGATAACACCTGCTGCCCACTATGGTCACGCTGAGGTCTATAGACCGCTGTCATTCTAATCACTGATAATACCTGCTGCCCACTATGGTCACGCTGAGGTCTATACACCGCTGTCATTCTAATCACTGATAACACCTGCTATCGATATAGTGACTTCAATTTTCTTTTCATTTTGGAAATGACCATAAGATGATTATTATGGTTTACTACAGACCAAGGGAATTCAACCATGTCAGTTCAATGTGTGTTGCATCTCTGAATGGCATGCTCTTTAACAAAAACCTATATTTTCCTTGTAAAGTCAAGAACAAAAGAATTACTCACAGCCATTAGCCTAAACACTTCTCCTTGTTCTTCTGGAACGTGTTCCCTGTCCAGTGAGAACACAAAAGACTTCTGAGTTATTTATTGATGAGACTAAACTGAAATTAATGTTTTTCAAACTGTTCATCTTTTACAGTATAAACTCTGGTGTGTTGTAACAGAGAGACAGGGTCCTTCTACAGTATAAACTCTGGTGTGTTGTATCAGAGAGACAGGGTCCTTCTACAGTATAAACTCTGGTGTGTTGTAACAGAGAGACAGGGTCCTTCTACAGTATAAACTCTGGTGTGTTGTAACAGAGAGACAGGGTCCTTCTACATTATAAACTCTGGTGTGTTGTAACAGAGAGACAGGGTCCTTCTACAGTATAAACTCTGGTGTGTTGTAACAGAGAGACAGGGTCCTTCTACAGTATAAACTCTGGTGTGTTGTAACAGAGAGACAGGGTCCTTCTACATTATAAACTCTGGTGTGTTGTAACAGAGAGACAGGGTCCTTCTACATTATAAACTCTGGTGTGTTGTAACAGAGAGACAGGGTCCTTCTACAGTATAAACTCTGGTGTGTTGTAACAGAGAGACAGGGTCCTTCTACAGTATAAACTCTGGTGTGTTGTAACAGAGAGACAGGGTCCTTCTACATTATAAACTCTGGTGTGTTGTAACAGAGAGACAGGGTCCTTCTACATTATAAACTCTGGTGTGCTGTAACAGAGAGACAGGGTCCTTCTACTATCAGAGAGACAGGGTCCTTCTACATTATAAACTCTGGTGTGTTGTAACAGAGAGACAGGGTCCTTCTACATTATAAACTCTGGTGTGTTGTAACAGGGAGACAGGGTCCTTCTACAGTATAAACTCTGGTGTGTTGTAACAGGGAGACAGGGTCCTTCTACAGTATAAACTCTGGTGTGTTGTAACAGAGAGACAGGGTCCTTCTACAGTATAAACTCTGGTGTGTTGTAACAGAGAGACAGGGTCCTTCTACAGTATAAACTCTGGTGTGTTGTAACAGAGAGACAGGGTCCTTCTACAGTATAAACTCTGGTGTGTTGTAACAGAGAGACAGGGTCCTTCTACAGTATAAACTCTGGTGTGTTGTAACAGAGAGACAGGGTCCTTCTACAGTATAAACTCTGGTGTGTTGTAACAGGGAGACAGGGTCCTTCTACTATCAGAGAGACAGGGTCCTTCTACAGTATAAACTCTGGTGTGTTGTAACAGAGAGACAGGGTCCTTCTACAGTATAAACTCTGGTGTGTTGTAACAGAGAGACAGGGTCCTTCTACATTATAAACTCTGGTGTGTTGTAACAGAGAGACAGGGTCCTTCTACAGTATAAACTCTGGTGTGTTGTAACAGAGAGACAGGGTCCTTCTACATTATAAACTCTGGTGTGTTGTAACAGGGAGACAGGGTCCTTCTACTATCAGAGAGACAGGGTCCTTCTACAGTATAAACTCTGGTGTGTTGTAACAGAGAGACAGGGTCCTTCTACAGTATAAACTCTGGTGTGTTGTAACAGAGAGACAGGGTCCTTCTACATTATAAACTCTGGTGTGTTGTAACAGAGAGACAGGGTCCTTCTACATTATAAACTCTGGTGTGCTGTAACAGAGAGACAGGGTCCTTCTACTATCAGAGAGACAGGGTCCTTCTACATTATAAACTCTGGTGTGTTGTAACAGAGAGACAGGGTCCTTCTACATTATAAACTCTGGTGTGTTGTAACAGGGAGACAGGGTCCTTCTACAGTATAAACTCTGGTGTGTTGTAACAGGGAGACAGGGTCCTTCTACAGTATAAACTCTGGTGTGTTGTAACAGAGAGACAGGGTCCTTCTACAGTATAAACTCTGGTGTGTTGTAACAGAGAGACAGGGTCCTTCTACAGTATAAACTCTGGTGTGTTGTAACAGAGAGACAGGGTCCTTCTACAGTATAAACTCTGGTGTGTTGTAACAGAGAGACAGGGTCCTTCTACAGTATAAACTCTGGTGTGTTGTAACAGAGAGACAGGGTCCTTCTACAGTATAAACTCTGGTGTGTTGTAACAGGGAGACAGGGTCCTTCTACTATCAGAGAGACAGGGTCCTTCTACAGTATAAACTCTGGTGTGTTGTAACAGAGAGACAGGGTCCTTCTACAGTATAAACTCTGGTGTGTTGTATCAGAGAGACAGGGTCCTTCTACAGTATAAACTCTGGTGTGTTGTAACAGAGAGACAGGGTTCTTCTACAGTATAAACTCTGGTGTGTTGTATCAGAGAGACAGGGTCCTTCTACATTATAAACTCTGGTGTGTTGTAACAGAGAGACAGGGTCCTTCTACAGTATAAACTCTGGTGTGTTGTAACAGGGAGACAGGGTCCTTCTACAGTATAAACTCTGGTGTGTTGTAACAGAGAGACAGGGTCCTTCTACAGTATAAACTCTGGTGTGTTGTAACAGAGAGACAGGGTCCTTCTACATTATAAACTCTGGTGTGCTGTAACAGAGAGACAGGGTCCTTCTACAGTATAAACTCTGGTGTGTTGTAACAGAGAGACAGGGTCCTTCTACAGTATAAACTCTGGTGTGTTGTAACAGAGAGACAGGGTCCTTCTACATTATAAACTCTGGTGTGTTGTAACAGGGAGACAGGGTCCTTCTACAGTATAAACTCTGGTGTGTTGTAACAGAGAGACAGGGTCCTTCTACATTATAAACTCTGGTGTGTTGTAACAGAGAGACAGGGTCCTTCTACAGTATAAACTCTGGTGTGTTGTAACAGAGAGACAGGGTCCTTCTACAGTATAAACTCTGGTGTGTTGTAACAGAGAGACAGGGTCCTTCTACATTATAAACTCTGGTGTGTTGTAACAGGGAGACAGGGTCCTTCTACATTATAAACTCTGGTGTGTTGTAACAGAGAGACAGGGTCCTTCTACAGTATAAACTCTGGTGTGTTGTAACAGGGAGACAGGGTCCTTCTACAGTATAAACTCTGGTGTGTTGTAACAGGGAGACAGGGTCCTTCTACAGTATAAACTCTGGTGTGTTGTAACAGAGAGACAGGGTCCTTCTACATTATAAACTCTGGTGTGTTGTAACAGAGAGACAGGGTCCTTCTACAGTATAAACTCTGGTGTGTTGTATCAGAGAGACAGGGTCCTTCTACATTATAAACTCTGGTGTGTTGTAACAGAGAGACAGGGTCCTTCTACATTATAAACTCTGGTGTGTTGTAACAGAGAGACAGGGTCCTTCTACAGTATAAACTCTGGTGTGTTGTAACAGGGAGACAGGGTCCGTCTACAGTATAAACTCTGGTGTGTTGTAACAGAGAGACAGGGTTCTTCTACATTATAAACTCTGGTGTGTTGTAACAGAGAGACAGGGTCCTTCTACAGTATAAACTCTGGTGTGTTGTAACAGAGAGACAGGGTCCTTCTACAGTATAAACTCTGGTGTGTTGTAACAGAGAGACAGGGTCCTTCTACATTATAAACTCTGGTGTGTTGTAACAGAGAGACAGGGTCCTTCTATAGTATAAACTCTGGTGTGTTGTAACAGAGAGACAGGGTCCTTCTACAGTATAAACTCTGGTGTGTTGTAACAGAGAGACAGGGTCCTTCTACAGTATAAACTCTGGTGTGTTGTAACAGAGAGACAGGGTCCTTCTACAGTATAAACTCTGGTGTGTTGTAACAGAGAGACAGGGTCCTTCTACAGTATAAACTCTGGTGTGTTGTAACAGAGAGACAGGGTCCTTCTACAGTATAAACTCTGGTGTGTTGTAACAGGGAGACAGGGTCCTTCTACAGTATTAACTCTGGTGTGTTGTAACAGGGAGACAGGGTCCTTCTATAGTATAAACTCTGGTGTGTTGTAACAGAGAGACAGGGTCCTTCTACAGTATAAACTCTGGTGTGTTGTAACAGAGAGACAGGGTCCTTCTACAGTATAAACTCTGGTGTGTTGTAACAGAGAGACAGGGTCCTTCTACAGTATAAACTCTGGTGTGTTGTAACAGAGAGACAGGGTCCTTCTACAGTATAAACTCTGGTGTGTTGTAACAGAGAGACAGGGTCCTTCTACTATCAGAGAGACAGGGTCCTTCTACATTATAAACTCTGGTGTGTTGTAACAGGGAGACAGGGTCCTTCTACAGTATAAACTCTGGTGTGTTGTAACAGAGAGACAGGGTCCTTCTACAGTATAAACTCTGGTGTGTTGTAACAGAGAGACAGGGTCCTTCTACAGTATAAACTCTGGTGTGTTGTAACAGAGAGACAGGGTCCTTCTACATTATAAACTCTGGTGTGTTGTATCAGAGAGACAGGGTCCTTCTACAGTATAAACTCTGGTGTGTTGTAACAGAGAGACAGGGTCCTTCTACATTATAAACTCTGGTGTGTTGTAACAGGGAGACAGGGTCCTTCTACATTATAAACTCT
Source organism: Salvelinus fontinalis (assembly GCF_029448725.1). Taxonomy (NCBI): domain Eukaryota; kingdom Metazoa; phylum Chordata; class Actinopteri; order Salmoniformes; family Salmonidae; genus Salvelinus; species Salvelinus fontinalis. Next base: position 10,960,893 of record NC_074693.1, read on the forward strand.
GGTGTGTTGTAACAGAGAGACAGGGTCCTTCTACAGTATAAACTCTGGTGTGTTGTAACAGGGAGACAGGGTCCTTCTACATTATAAACTCTGGTGTGTTGTAACAGAGAGACAGGGTCCTTCTACAGTATAAACTCTGGTGTGTTGTAACAGAGAGACAGGGTCCTTCTACAGTATAAACTCTGGTGTGTTGTAACAGAGAGACAGGGTCCTTCTACATTATAAACTCTGGTGTGTTGTAACAGAGAGACAGGGTCCTTCTACATTATAAACTCTGGTGTGTTGTAACAGAGAGACAGGGTCCTTCTACAGTATAAACTCTGGTGTGTTGTAACAGAGAGACAGGGTCCTTCTACATTATAAACTCTGGTGTGTTGTAACAGAGAGACAGGGTCCTTCTACTATCAGAGAGACAGGGTCCTTCTACATTATAAACTCTGGTGTGTTGTAACAGGGAGACAGGGTCCTTCTACATTATAAACTCTGGTGTGTTGTATCAGAGAGACAGGATCCTTCTACATTATAAACTCTGGTGTGTTGTAACAGGGAGACAGGGTCCTTCTACAGTATAAACTCTGGTGTGTTGTAACAGAGAGACAGGGTCCTTCTACATTATAAACTCTGGTGTGTTGTAACAGAGAGACAGGGTCCTTCTACATTATAAACTCTGGTGTGTTGTAACAGAGAGACAGGGGCCTTCTACTATCAGAGAGACAGGGTCCTTCTACATTATAAACTCTGGTGTGTTGTAACAGAGAGACAGGGTCCTTCTACATTATAAACTCTGGTGTGCTGTAACAGAGAGACAGGGTCCTTCTACAGTATAAACTCTGGTGTGTTGTAACAGAGAGACAGGGTCCTTCTACAGTATAAACTCTGGTGTGTTGTAACAGAGAGACAGGGTCCTTCTACATTATAAACTCTGGTGTGCTGTAACAGAGAGACAGGGTCCTTCTACAGTATAAACTCTGGTGTGTTGTAACAGAGAGACAGGGTCCTTCTACAGTATAAACTCTGGTGTGTTGTAACAGAGAGACAGGGTCCTTCTACAGTATAAACTCTGGTGTGTTGTAACAGAGAGACAGGGTCCTTCTACAGTATAAACTCTGGTGTGTTGTAACAGAGAGACAGGGTCCTTCTACAGTATAAACTCTGGTGTGTTGTAACAGAGAGACAGGGTCCTTCTACAGTATAAACTCTGGTGTGTTGTAACAGAGAGACAGGGTCCTTCTACAGTATAAACTCTGGTGTGTTGTAACAGAGAGACAGGGTCCTTCTACATTATAAACTCTGGTGTGTTGTAACAGAGAGACAGGGTCCTTCTACATTATAAACTCTGGTGTGTTGTAACAGGGAGACAGGGTCCTTCTACAGTATAAACTCTGGTGTGTTGTAACAGAGAGACAGGGTTGTTAAGGGATACAGTATGTCAAATAGTTTGGCTTTACATCCCATTCCCATTTTAACGTTTTGTCAGCCTTGTTTTCACGCAGCAGCAACACATTCACACGTTCACCATTTAAATTGATAATAATTCATTAACGAGTGCATGGATGTCTGACAGCGTCTTTTTCACACAAACACACAAACACACTCATATATGTATACATTAAGGTTCAATATGGAACAAGAAAGGCTACCAGGTAATTCATATTGTAATGGTATAAAGTAAGAATTACCATGCTGTAAAGATAGATGGGATAAAGTAAGGATAACCATGCCGAAAAACACCATCCCAACCGTGAAACACAGGGGTGGCAGCATCATGTTGTGGGGGTGCTTTGCTGCAGGAGGGATTAGTGCACTTCACAAAATAGATGGCATCATGAGGCATGAAAATTATGTGGATATATTGAAGCAATCTCAAAACATCAGTCAGAAGGTTACAGCTTGGTTGCAAATGTGTCTTCCAAATGGACAATGACGCCAAGCATATTTCCAAAGTTGTAGGAAAATGGCTTAAGGACTACAAAGTCAAGGTATTGGAGTGGCCATCACAAAGCCCCGACCTCAATCCTATAGAACATTTGTGGGCAGAACTGGAAAAGCATGTGCGAGCAAGGAGTCCTACAAACCTGACTCAGTTACACCAGCTCTGTCAGGAGGAATGGGCCAAAATTCACCAACTTATTGTGGGAAGCTTGTGGAAGGCTACCCGAAATGTTTGACCCAAGTTAAACAATTTAAAGGCAATGCTACCAAATACTAATTGAGTGTGTGTAAACATCTGACCCACTGGGACTGTAATGAAATAAATAAAAGCTGAAATAAATCATTCTCTCTACTATTATTCTGACATTTCACATTCTTAAAATAAAGTGGTGATCCTAACTGGCCTAAAACAGGGAATTTTTACTAGGATTAAATATAAGGAATTGTGAAAAACTGAGTTTAAATGTATTTGGCTAAGGTGTATGTAAACTTCCGACTTCAACTGTACGTGTTCGTGAGAGTCTCACCTTTCGATGGTGGGGTCATATTAGTTTGTAGCCCAAACCGGTGGGACGCTACAGACCGATTTTCAGGATGTCTGAAAAACACCACTGTAGCTCTGCCACCTCCCACCGCAGATGCAGAAGAACTATGTCAAGGAATGCGGTAGATTGAGACACAGCCCACTCATTAAGCCTGTTGCACACTCTACACAAACAGAGCCGTATACGACCCGTTCCAAAAATTCAGGGGCAAAAAACGATTGTATAACTATGTAGAGCTACGTAAAACTCCACACAAACTCCACCTCGTCGCTCTGTTTGCATCGTGTGTAGAGCCCTTTAAAAAACAAAGGGATTTTGATGGGGATGTGTGTATTATGCTAATTCGATTCCATGTGATTGAAGCCAAGCAGGCTCTGTTTACGTCAGTCTGTTTATCCACAGATAACGCACACACTGACACACACACACACACACAAACAAACAGACCAGTGGAGGCTGGTGAAGGGAGGACAGTAATGGATCAGAACAGATAGCCTACCGTTACTTTATCCCATTACAATGAATCCCTCCACTTCCTTGGATTTAAAGTGACACTCCACTGATGGACATCCACCTCACCTTCACCGGCTAGCTATCATCCTCTACAGTCTACAGCCTCCTGAACAAGCCTTTAGCTGCTAATAGCTATGCTTATGTCCAAAATGGCACCCGTTTCCCTACACAGTGGTCAAAAGCAGTGCACTACGTAGAGAATAGGATGCCATTTGGAACACATTCTTTATCTGATACAGTGGAAGGATGATAATAGGATACATGTACCGGTGTACAAAGCACAGTGATTAATCACCTGTCACCTAGGTTGTGTTCCAAATTGCACCCTCTTTCCTATATAGTGCACTACTTTTAACCAGGGCCCATATAGGGAATAGGGTTCCATTTGGGATACCTCCCTAACCCCTGGGAACTCTCTTTCCGATTATAGCTCTGCTAGACTCTACAATAGATGGATAGTCAGTGGTTGATGCTCAGTTATTAACAGAAGGTGTTTCTTTACAGTGAAGAACATTGCATGGTTTCTTGTTTTGTCTGAGGACAGTTTGTTTCAGTTTACTGTAGAACACAGGTGTGTTACTGTAAGAATTACAACACACTGGTCAGCACACTAATAGAATGAATAGGAGGGGCCTTTTTCCAGTTTAGTCAATATATTGTGGTTAGTTCATGTTCAGCTAGTTATATTATATCCTGAAAGAACAAACATATCAATCTACTGAGAGTGAAAATAATGGTCAGTATTTAAAGGCATTGGCTGTGTCCCAAATAGTTCCCTATTCCCTATATAGTGCACTACTTTTGGTGGGCCCTGGTCAAATGCAGTACACTATATTTGTATTTATTTTATTTATTTAAACTTTATTTAAACTAGGCAAGTCAGTTCAGAACAAATTATTATTTTACAATGACGGCTTACCCCGGCCAAACCGTAACCAGGATGACGCTGGGCCGATTGTGCGTCCGCCCTACGGGACTCCCAATCACGGCCGGTTGTGATACAGCCCGGGTATCGAACCAGGTTCTGTAGTGACTCCTCTAGCACTGAGCTGCAGTGCCTTAAGACCGCTGCGCCACTCGGGAGCCTCATAGAGGGAGGAGAGTGTCGGGAACAAGGCACCATTTGGGAGGTAAGCATTATAAAGCGTGTTTTATTGTACGTCGCAGACAGATCTGGTCCACAGAGCATCACATCCAGCCTGCACAGAGCAGCTATTGAACCAACACTAGTTACATAACATCCAGGAGGAGAAAGATCATGACAGAGCTCTTATCACCTCAAGTGTTTTAGCCTTGGCTCCGTCCCAAATGGCATCCCTAAAAAGTGCACTACTTTTGACCAGAGTGTGCACTACTTTTGACCAGAGTGTGCACTACTTTTGACTTATGGAGTACCATTTGGGACCCATCAAGCCACTGCAGCCTCTGTCTCCCTGAGTACCTCTGACACATAGAAACCTCCTTCATATTGGATGAGGCAGAAGGATTGCGTAAGGCCTTGTCAATAGTCTGTTAGCTCCATCAAAACTACTTTGGACTTCGACATTGATTGTCGATCATTTGTTCAAAACGATTTGGTTTAAAAAATAAATAATACAAAACCTAAATGTTATAATATAACTGTACTGATGTTTTTTTCATAACTGTCTGACTTTAGCATAGATAGAATAATATGATTAGATGGGTTGTTGGTCCGTGTCGTTACTAGCGTTAACAGTTATTCACGTCTCAGTACCGTGATGGAGAAGCACGTAACGCTGCCTGACAGCTATGAAGCAAAGTCACACTGGTTCCCGCTGCCAGCAAGTATTTATCTTTAAAGCCTCACATTTTGATGCCATGAACGTTTTAAAAACGATGACAAGCCTTCTCCTTTTTTTTATCTTAAATAAAATATAATTTCATGCTGGATTAGCCGTATTGACCAGCAGCAAGAGAGAACAATAATCTCTGTGCTACTAGCCTCCGAGCTGGGAGATCTTCATCGGGGGGGGGGTGGGGGGGGGGGGTGTGTGTGTTAGCGTTAGCGTGTCTATGTTAACGGACTTGTGTTAGCGTGTATGTTTCAGTGTGTGTGTGTGTGTGTGTTAGCGTGTCTATGTTAACGGACTTGTGTCGGCGTGTATGTTTCAGTGTGTGTGTGTGTTGGCGTGATGTGTAATGACCGGAGGGTTGTGGAGCATCTTAATCCAGATATGTATTCCTTCTGACATTACAGTCTACACTCACTCACACATCTATTATTAAAAAGTATACATCAGGCTTTAGTCTGGTTGATTTCATTAGTTATACCAGGTTTGCCTTTAGCGATGGTCATTTGACTGAAGATGCACATCAGGCTTTATGTAAGGGTGTCTGTCTTCTACCATGAAATACATCCTCGTTTCTGAATCATCATCATGGCAACATAGTAGTTATGTCAAGTCAAACCGATAGTCTTCATTCCTTCAGACTGGGATAGTAGATGTGGCCTGATGACTGTCAAACAGGCTGGCAGGGAAGTGGGAGTTCTCTGTCTCTGTCTGTCTGTCTGTCGGTCCACTCCTTGACAAATGGGACTCTGGCTCTCCGCCCAGAAGCTTATCACTATCAAGACATGTTGTTCAGCACAACAAGGACTGAATGATTGAATGAACCTGCAACTCTACTCACCCACAGCATGTACTCACCCACAGCATGTATACTCACCCACAGCATGTACTCACCCACAGCATGTATACTCACCCACAGCATGTATACTCACCCACAGCATGTACACTCACCCACAGCAGGTCTACTCACCCACAGCATGTACACTCACCCACAGCATGTATACTCACCCACAGCATGTATACTCACCCACAGCCTGTATACTCACCCACAGCATGTATACTCACCCACAGCAACTATACTCACCCACAGCATGTATACTCACCCACAGCCTGTATACTCACCCACAGCCTGTATACTCACCCACAGCATGTATACTCACCCACAGCAACTATACTCACCCACAGCATGTATACTCACCCACAGCAGGTCTACTCACCCACAGCATGTATACTCACCCACAGCAGGTATACTCACCCACAGCCTGTATACTCACCCACAGCCTGTATACTCACCCACAGCATGTATACTCACCCACAGCAACTATACTCACCCACAGCATGTATACTCACCCACAGCAGGTCTACTCACCCACAGCATGTATACTCACCCACAGCATGTATACTCACCCACAGCATGCACACTCACCCACAGCAACTATACTCACCCACAGCATGTATACTCACCCACAGCAGGTCTACTCACCCACAGCATGTATACTCACCCACAGCAGGTATACTCACCCACAGCCTGTATACTCACCCACAGCCTGTATACTCACCCACAGCATGTATACTCACCCACAGCAACTATACTCACCCACAGCATGTATACTCACCCACAGCAGGTCTACTCACCCACAGCATGTATACTCACCCACAGCATGTATACTCACCCACAGCATGTATACTCACCCACAGCAGGTCTACTCACCCACAGCAACTATACTCACCCACAGCATGTATACTCACCCACAGCAGGTATACTCACCCACAGCATGTATACTCACCCACAGCATGTATACTCACCCACAGCAACTATACTCACCCACAGCATGTCTACTCACCCACAGCATGTATACTCACCCACAGCAACTATACTCACCCACAGCATGTATACTCACCCACAGCAACTATACTCACCCACAGCATGTATACTCACCCACAGCAACTATACTCACCCACAGCATGTATACTCACCCACAGCAACTATACTCACCCACAGCATGTCTACTCACCCACAGCATGTATACTCACCCACAGCAACTATACTCACCCACAGCATGTATACTCACCCACAGCAACTATACTCACCCACAGCATGTATACTCACCCACAGCATGTATACTCACCCACAGCAACTATACTCACCCACAGCATGTATACTCACCCACAGCATGTATACTCACCCACAGCAACTATACTCACCCACAGCATGTATACTCACCCACAGCATGTATACTCACCCACAGCAGGTCTACTCACCCACAGCATGTACTCACCCACAGCATGTATACTCACCCACAGCATGTACACTCACCCACAGCATGTATACTCACCCACAGCATGTATACTCACCCACAGCAGGTATACTCACCCACAGCATGTACACTCACCCACAGCATGTATACTCACCCACAGCATGTATACTCACCCACAGCATGTACACTCACCCACAGCAACTATACTCACCCACAGCATGTATACTCACCCACAGCATGTATACTCACCCACAGCATGTATACTCACCCACAGCATGTCTACTCACCCACAGCATGTACACTCACCCACAGCATGCACACTCACCCACAGCATGTACACTCACCCACAGCAGGTCTACTCACCCACAGCATGTATACTCACCCACAGCAGGTCTACTCACCCACAGCATGTATACTCACCCACAGCATGTATACTCACCCACAGCAACTATACTCACCCACAGCAACTATACTCACCCACAGCATGTACTCACCCACAGCATGTATACTCACCCACAGCATGTATACTCACCCACAGCATGTACACTCACCCACAGCATGTATACTCACCCACAGCATGTATACTCACCCACAGCAACTATACTCACCCACAGCATGTATACTCACCCACAGCAGGTCTACTCACCCACAGCAGGTCTACTCACCCACAGCATGTATACTCACCCACAGCATGTATACTCACCCACAGCAGGTCTACTCACCCACAGCATGTATACTCACCCACAGCAGGTCTACTCACCCACAGCATGTATACTCACCCACAGCATGTATACTCACCCACAGCATGTATACTCACCCACAGCAGGTCTACTCACCCACAGCATGTATACTCACCCACAGCATGTATACTCACCCACAGCATGTATACTCACCCACAGCAACTATACTCACCCACAGCAACTATACTCACCCACAGCATGTATACTCACCCACAGCATGTATACTCACCCACAGCATGTATACTCACCCACAGCAACTATACTCACCCACAGCATGTATACTCACCCACAGCAGGTCTACTCACCCACAGCAACTATACTCACCCACAGCATGTATACTCACCCACAGCATGTATACTCACCCACAGCATGTATACTCACCCACAGCAACTATACTCACCCACAGCATGTATACTCACCCACAGCATGTATACTCACCCACAGCAACTATACTCACCCACAGCATGTATACTCACCCACAGCAGGTCTACTCACCCACAGCAACTATACTCACCCACAGCATGTATACTCACCCACAGCAGGTCTACTCACCCACAGCATGTATACTCACCCACAGCATGTATACTCACCCACAGCATGTATACTCACCCACAGCATGTATACTCACCCACAGCAACTATACTCACCCACAGCATGTATACTCACCCACAGCAGGTCTACTCACCCACAGCAACTATACTCACCCACAGCATGTATACTCACCCACAGCATGTACTCACCCACAGCATGTATACTCACCCACAGCATGTATACTCACCCACAGCAGGTCTACTCACCCACAGCATGTATACTCACCCACAGCATGTATACTCACCCACAGCATGCACACTCACCCACAGCAGGTCTACTCACCCACAGCATGTATACTCACCCACAGCAACTATACTCACCCACAGCATGTATACTCACCCACAGCATGTATACTCACCCACAGCATGTATACTCACCCACAGCATGTATACTCACCCACAGCATGTACTCACCCACAGCAGGTCTACTCACCCACAGCATGTATACTCACCCACAGCATGTATACTCACCCACAGCAGGTCTACTCACCCACAGCCTGTATACTCACCCACAGCCTGTATACTCACCCACAGCATGTATACTCACCCACAGCAACTATACTCACCCACAGCATGTATACTCACCCACAGCAGGTCTACTCACCCACAGCATGTATACTCACCCACAGCATGTATACTCACCCACAGCATGTATACTCACCCACAGCAGGTCTACTCACCCACAGCAACTATACTCACCCACAGCATGTATACTCACCCACAGCAGGTATACTCACCCACAGCATGTATACTCACCCACAGCATGTATACTCACCCACAGCAACTATACTCACCCACAGCATGTCTACTCACCCACAGCATGTATACTCACCCACAGCAACTATACTCACCCACAGCATGTATACTCACCCACAGCAACTATACTCACCCACAGCATGTATACTCACCCACAGCAACTATACTCACCCACAGCATGTATACTCACCCACAGCAACTATACTCACCCACAGCATGTCTACTCACCCACAGCATGTATACTCACCCACAGCAACTATACTCACCCACAGCATGTATACTCACCCACAGCAACTATACTCACCCACAGCATGTATACTCACCCACAGCATGTATACTCACCCACAGCAACTATACTCACCCACAGCATGTATACTCACCCACAGCATGTATACTCACCCACAGCAACTATACTCACCCACAGCATGTATACTCACCCACAGCATGTATACTCACCCACAGCAGGTCTACTCACCCACAGCATGTACTCACCCACAGCATGTATACTCACCCACAGCATGTACACTCACCCACAGCATGTATACTCACCCACAGCATGTATACTCACCCACAGCAGGTATACTCACCCACAGCATGTACACTCACCCACAGCATGTATACTCACCCACAGCATGTATACTCACCCACAGCATGTACACTCACCCACAGCAACTATACTCACCCACAGCATGTATACTCACCCACAGCATGTATACTCACCCACAGCATGTATACTCACCCACAGCATGTCTACTCACCCACAGCATGTACACTCACCCACAGCATGCACACTCACCCACAGCATGTACACTCACCCACAGCAGGTCTACTCACCCACAGCATGTATACTCACCCACAGCAGGTCTACTCACCCACAGCATGTATACTCACCCACAGCATGTATACTCACCCACAGCAACTATACTCACCCACAGCAACTATACTCACCCACAGCATGTACTCACCCACAGCATGTATACTCACCCACAGCATGTATACTCACCCACAGCATGTACACTCACCCACAGCATGTATACTCACCCACGGCATGTATACTCACCCACAGCATGTATACTCACCCACAGCAGGTCTACTCACCCACAGCAGGTCTACTCACCCACAGCATGTATACTCACCCACAGCATGTATACTCACCCACAGCAGGTCTACTCACCCACAGCATGTATACTCACCCACAGCAGGTCTACTCACCCACAGCATGTATACTCACCCACAGCAGGTCTACTCACCCACAGCATGTATACTCACCCACAGCATGTATACTCACCCACAGCATGTATACTCACCCACAGCAACTATACTCACCCACAGCAACTATACTCACCCACAGCATGTATACTCACCCACAGCATGTATACTCACCCACAGCATGTATACTCACCCACAGCAACTATACTCACCCACAGCATGTATACTCACCCACAGCAGGTCTACTCACCCACAGCAACTATACTCACCCACAGCATGTATACTCACCCACAGCATGTATACTCACCCACAGCATGTATACTCACCCACAGCAACTATACTCACCCACAGCATGTATACTCACCCACAGCATGTATACTCACCCACAGCAACTATACTCACCCACAGCATGTATACTCACCCACAGCAGGTCTACTCACCCACAGCAACTATACTCACCCACAGCATGTATACTCACCCACAGCAGGTCTACTCACCCACAGCATGTATACTCACCCACAGCATGTATACTCACCCACAGCATGTATACTAACCCACAGCATGTATACTCACCCACAGCAACTATACTCACCCACAGCATGTATACTCACCCACAGCAGGTCTACTCACCCACAGCAACTATACTCACCCACAGCATGTATACTCACCCACAGCATGTACTCACCCACAGCATGTATACTCACCCACAGCATGTATACTCACCCACAGCAGGTCTACTCACCCACAGCATGTATACTCACCCACAGCATGTATACTCACCCACAGCATGCACACTCACCCACAGCAGGTCTACTCACCCACAGCATGTATACTCACCCACAGCAACTATACTCACCCACAGCATGTATACTCACCCACAGCATGTATACTCACCCACAGCATGTATACTCACCCACAGCATGTATACTCACCCACAGCATGTACTCACCCACAGCAGGTCTACTCACCCACAGCATGTATACTCACCCACAGCATGTATACTCACCCACAGCAGGTCTACTCACCCACAGCATGTATACTCACCCACAGCATGCATACTCACCCACAGCATGTATACTCACCCACAGCATGTATACTCACCCACAGCAGGTCTACTCACCCACAGCATGTATACTCACCCACAGCATGTATACTCACCCACAGCATGTATACTCACCCACAGCATGTATACTCACCCACAGCATGTATACTCACCCACAGCAGGTCTACTCACCCACAGCATGTATACTCACCCACAGCATGTATACTCACCCACAGCAGGTCTACTCACCCACAGCATGTATACTCACCCACAGCAGGTCTACTCACCCACAGCATGTATACTCACCCACAGCATGTATACTCACCCACAGCATGTATACTCACCCACAGCATGTATACTCACCCACAGCATGTATACTCACCCACAGCAGGTCTACTCACCCACAGCATGTATACTCACCCACAGCAGGTCTACTCACCCACAGCAGGTATACTCACCCACAGCAGGTCTACTCACCCACAGCATGCATACTCACCCACAGCATGTATACTCACCCACAGCAGGTCTACTCACCCACAGCATGCACACTCACCCACAGCAGGTCTACTCACCCACAGCATGCATACTCACCCACAGCATGTATACTCACCCACAGCAGGTCTACTCACCCACAGCATGTATACTCACCCACAGCATGTATACTCACCCACAGCAGGTCTACTCACCCACAGCATGTATACTCACCCACAGCAGGTCTACTCACCCACAGCATGCATACTCACCCACAGCATGTATACTCACCCACAGCAGGTCTACTCACCCACAGCATGTATACTCACCCACAGCATGCATACTCACCCACAGCATGTATACTCACCCACAGCAGGTCTACTCACCCACAGCATGTATACTCACCCACAGCATGCATACTCACCCACAGCATGTATACTCACCCACAGCATGTATACTCACCCACAGCAGGTCTACTCACCCACAGCATGCATACTCACCCACAGCATGTATACTCACCCACAGCAGGTCTACTCACCCACAGCATGCATACTCACCCACAGCATGCACACTCACCCACAGCAGGTCTACTCACCCACAGCATGTATACTCACCCAGAGAATGTACACTCACCCACAGCATGTATACTCACCCACAGCATGTATACTCACCCACAGCAGGTCTACTCACCCACAGCATGCATACTCACCCACAGCATGTATACTCACCCACAGCAGGTCTACTCACCCACAGCATGCATACTCACCCACAGCATGCACACTCACCCACAGCAGGTCTACTCACCCACAGCATGTATACTCACCCACAGCATGTACACTCACCCACAGCATGTACACTCACCCACAGCATGTATACTCACCCACAGCATGTAGACTCACCCACAGCATGTACACTCACCCACAGCATGTATACTCACCCACAGCAGGTCTACTCACCCACAGCATGTATACTCACCCACAGCATGTATACTCACCCACAGCATGTATACTCACCCACAGCATGTATACTCACCCACAGCATGTATACTCACCCACAGCAGGTCTACTCACCCACAGCATGTATACTCACCCACAGCATGTATACTTACCCACAGCATGTATACTCACCCACAGCATGTATACTCACCCAGAGCATGTATACTCACCCACAGCATGTATACTCACCCACATCATGTATACTCACCCACAGCATGTATACTCAGCCACAGCATGTTACTCACCCAGAGAATGTACACTCACCCACAGCATGTACACTCACCCACAGCATGTATACTCACCCACAGCATGTACACTCACCCACAGCATGTACACTCACCCACAGCATGTACACTCACCCACAGCATGTACACTCACCCACAGCATGTATACTCACCCACAGCATGTACACTCACCCACAGCGGGTCTACTCACCCACAGCATGTATACTCACCCCCAGCATGTACACTCACCCACAGCATGTATACTCACCCACAGCATGTATACTCACCCAGAGAATGTACACTCACCCACAGCATGTACACTCACCCACAGCATGTACACTCACACACAGCATGTACACTCACCCACAGCAGGTCTACTCACCCATGCCATGTACACTCACCCACAGCCTGTACACTCACCCACAGCATGTACACTCACCCAGAGAATGTACACTCACCCACAGCATGTACACTCACCCACAGCATGTATACTCACCCAGAGAATGTACACTCACCCACAGCATGTACACTCACCCACAGCATGTACACTCACCCACAGCATGTACACTCACCCACAGCATGTATACTCACCCACAGCATGTACACTCACCCACAGCGGGTCTACTCACCCACAGCATGTATACTCACCCCCAGCATGTACACTCACCCACAGCATGTATACTCACCCACAGCATGTATACTCACCCAGAGAATGTACACTCACCCACAGCATGTACACTCACCCACAGCATGTACACTCACACACAGCATGTACACTCACCCACAGCAGGTCTACTCACCCATGCCATGTACACTCACCCACAGCCTGTACACTCACCCACAGCCTGTACACTCACCCACAGCCTGTACACTCACCCACAGCATGTATACTCACCCACAGCATGTATACTCACCCACAGCATGTATACTCACCCACAGCATGTACACTCACCCACAGCGGGTCTACTCACCCACAGCATGTATACTCACCCACAGCATGTACACTCACCCCCAGCATGTACACTCACCCACAGCATGTACATTCACTCACAGCATGTATACTCACCCACAGCGAGTGGGAGCTGATGCTGCCACAGTTTGCAGTGGTGGACAAAAATAGCGGTGGACAAAAATAGCTAATTTACCCCATAATTACAGTAAGATAAACTAGCCAATGTAGAAAAACTATAGTAAGATAGCCTAACCAATGTAGACAAATTACAGTAAACTAGCCTAACCAATGTAGACAAATTACAGTAAACTAGCCTAACCAATGTAGACAAATTACAGTAAGCTAGCCCAACCTATGTAAACAAATTACAGTTAGCTAGCCTAACCAATGTAGACAAATTACAGTTAGCTAGCCTAACCAATGTAGACAAATTACAGTAAACTAGCCTAACCAATGTAGACAAATTACAGTAAGCTAGCCCAACCTATGTAAACAAACTACAGTTAGCTAGCCTAACCTATGTTGACAAACTACAGTTAGCTAGCCTAACCAATTCAGCTATTTCCTTACTGTAAAGGCCTTACATAGAGGGAATGGTACAGGTACAAGAAATGCACTGGGCCATGGAATTTATCAACACAATGTGGAACTTGATTTAAAGTTCACAAACAAGCATGTTTAGGAGAAAAACATACATAAGGTTTTTAGTGCTTATGGTGGGGCAATAAGGAAGGTGGTAATGATGGTATTTGAGGTCCTACTCCCCATCACAGGTTTAGCCAATTATCCTTCTAGTAGAGAAACACATCTATTAGTATTTTTAATCTAACGACTTGTTGTTGGGGTTAAAACATGATAACCACAGAATGGACGTCACATTATGACCTATAGCATTAGCTCCAGTAGCACTAGCTAGCTATTAGCGTGTTTTAAAATGGCCTCCTGGCCTAGTTAGCACTAGATATTAGCGTGTTTGAAAATGGCCTCCGGGTAGACCAGACAACCTGCCTGGCACGACAACAACATGTATGGAGCTGAGAGTCGAGGAGGGCAGGATCAGCTAATGTCAATGTCTGTCATTAAAACACTTACCAGGGATAATTACATGGTGTGGTGTCATTAGCCAACTCAAAGCACTATTTACAGTCATGTGAGGGAGGAGAAGGCAAGCAAGAGCCACCATCACTGTATCTGTGACAGGATTCTTTAATAGATCATTTTAATAGATATTTGATTGGATCAAAGTTATTTATGTCATATGGTAATCTGAGGCCCTAATCTCTCGTGGACAGATGCATCATGTTAAACAGGAAGTGACAACTTTCGCAATAATTTTACTTCTGGGTAACCGAGATTACTGAGGCCCTGATGTTTTTTGACGTGTTGTACATTACTACTGAACCAACTGCAACCCATCCGATAGTATTATAAACTGTCTGCACCACAACAAGCATTGTCTATTTGTAGAGAACATTGCCACAGAATTCAAGAAAACCCACAGAACCCTCAGATATAAAGAAAAGGACATATTTTTCATTACGAGCCATTTTGCAGCGGAAGCATTCTGGGTGCTGGTGGTTCATCCTATAACGTTCGCATCGCTACAACGACCTGCGGGATTCAAAATAACATAAACATATCCGACAGCTCTTGTAGGAGCTGTTTTGAAAGGTCTCTCCGGCCAGACGCAGCTGCACAGCTAAACAGGGGGAAATGAAAA
Organism: Salvelinus fontinalis; assembly: GCF_029448725.1. Lineage (NCBI taxonomy): Eukaryota > Metazoa > Chordata > Actinopteri > Salmoniformes > Salmonidae > Salvelinus > Salvelinus fontinalis. The sequence goes on from NC_074693.1 coordinate 10,976,651, forward strand.
AGGAAATTAGGACAAAGTTATCATGGAGCAACAACAACATTTCATTACTAAAAATGTGCTTTCAAAAGGCAGGATGTATTGCATTCACCCTCTGCGTTATATGTTTCGTTATCAGTAACTTGCAGCGTGGCTCTCTCCTCTTCTCTAGAGCTCTGGCTTAGTTCAGCGGGGAACAATGACCTAGTGTAGAACTGGAACACATGCAGCCTCACAGTGGGCTCGGTTCTGATGAAGACACAACACAATGTTCTGATGAGGACACAACACAATGTTCTGATGAGGACCACACAACACAATGTTCTGATGAGGACCACACAACACAATGTTCTAATGAGGACCACACAACACAATGTTCTGATGAGGACCACACAACACAAGGTTCTGATGAGGACCACACAACACAATGTTCTGATGAAGACACAACACAATGTTCTGATGAGGACCACACAACACAATATTCTGATGAGGACCACACAACACAATGTTCTGATGAGGACCACACAACACAATGTTATGATGAGGACCACACAACACAAGATTCTGATGAGGACCACACAACACAAGGTTCTGATGAGGATCACACAACATAATGTTTTGATGAGGACCATACAACACAAGATTCTGATGAGGGCCACACAACATAATGTTCTGATGAGGATGACACAACACAAGGTTATGATGAGGACCATGCAACACAATGTTCTGATGAGGACCACACAACACAATGTTCTGATCAGGACCACACAACACAAGGTTCTGATGAAGACCACACAACACAATGTTCTGATGAGGACCACACAACACAATGTTCTGATGAGGACCACACAACACAATGTTCTGATGAGGACCACACAACACAAGGTTCTGATGAGGACCACACAACACAATGTTCTGATGAAGACACAACACAATGTTCTGATGAGGACCACACAACACAATATTCTGATGAGGACCACACAACACAATGTTCTGATGAGGACCACACAACACAATGTTAAGATGAGGACCACAAAACACAATATTCTGATGAGGACCACACAACACAATGTTATGATGAGGACCATACAACACAAGATTCTGATGAGGACCACACAACATAATGTTCTGATGAGGATGACACAACACAAGGTTATGATGAGGACCACACAACACAAGGTTATGATGAGGACCACACAATACAAGATTCTGATGAGGACCACACAACACAAGGTTATGATGAGGACCACACAACACAATGTTCTGATGAGGACCACACAACACAATGTTCTGATGAGGACCACACAACACAAGGTTATGATGAGGAACACACAATACAAGATTCTGATGAGGACCACACAACACAATGTTATGATGAGGACCACACAACACAAGGTTCTGATGAGGACCACAGAAGTCCCTAGGGTTAGGGTTAGAGTCCCTAGGGTTAGGGTTAGAGTCCCTAGGGTTAGGGTTAGAGTCCCTAGGGTTAGGGTTAGAGTCCCTAGGGTTAGGGTTAGAGTCCCTAGGGTTAGGGTTAGAGTCCCTAGGGTTAGAGTCCCTAGGGTTAGGGTTAGAGTCCCTAGGGTTAGGGTTAGAGTCCCTAGGGTTAGGGTTAGAGTCCCTAGGGTTAGGGTTAGAGTCCCTAGGGTTAGGGTTAGAGTCCCTAGGGTTAGGGTTAGAGTCCCTAGGGTTAGGGTTAGGGTTAGGGTTAGAGTCCCTAGGGTTAGGGTTAGGGTTAGGGTTAGAGTCCCTAGGGTTAGGGTTAGAGTCCCTAGGGTTAGGGTTAGAGTCCCTAGGGTTAGGGTTAGAGTCCCTAGGGTTAGGGTTAGAGTCCCTAGGGTTAGGGTTAGAGTCCCTAGGGTTAGGGTTAGGGTTAGGGTTAGGGTTAGAGTCCCTAGGGTTAGGGTTAGAGTCCCTAGGGTTAGGGTTAGAGTCCCTAGGGTTAGGGTTAGGGTTAGGGTTAGGGTTAGAGTCCCTAGGGTTAGGGTTAGAGTCCCTAGGGTTAGGGTTAGAGTCCCTAGGGTTAGGGTTAGAGTCCCTAGGGTTAGGGTTAGGGTTAGGGTTAGGGTTAGAGTCCCTAGGGTTAGGGTTAGGGTTAGGGTTAGGGTTAGAGTCCCTAGGGTTAGGGTTAGAGTCCCTAGGGTTAGGGTTAGAGTCCCTAGGGTTAGGGTTAGAGTCCCTAGGGTTAGGGTTAGAGTCCCTAGGGTTAGGGTTAGAGTCCCTAGGGTTAGGGTTAGGGTTAGGGTTAGGGTTAGGGTTAAAGTCCCTAGGGTTAGGGTTAGGGTTAGGGTTAGAGTCCCTAGGGTTAGGGTTAGAGTCCCTAGGGTTAGGGTTAGGGTTAGGGTTAGAGTCCCTAGGGTTAGGGTTAGGGTTAGGGTTAGAGTCCCTAGGGTTAGGGTTAGAGTCCCTAGGGTTAGGGTTAGAGTCCCTAGGGTTAGGGTTAGAGTCCCTAGGGTTAGGGTTAGAGTCCCTAGGGTTAGGGTTAGAGTCCCTAGTGGCCCGTAGGGAATTAGGACACAGCTTTACTGACTTTCTTTGATACTAAGCAGACATACACAGTTGTTTCAATAAATTATTAAGTTCATTGTTCCACAGACTTTTTTTGTTCATCAACATTTCGGGTCAAAGTATTACCTGAACTTAACATTTTAGTCGGCCCAAATGTAACTTAAGAAAACGTGGTCAACTTAAAATGACATGTTTTCTCAAATTGTTCAACTAGAAAATCCTATTTGTGTATCTTATCTAAAGGAGGCTGTGGAACTGGTTACATACACAAACAGGGATTTTAACATGTAAGGTTTTCAACAAATGCAGACACAGTAGGCGGATAGTTTGGTTCTCAGACTATTTGTTATAACAAAGGCCAGGTTGACGGCAGGCAGAGGTTCGTAATCCAAGGCAGAGTCCATCAGGGACAGAACGGCAGGCGGGCTCAGGGTCAGGACAGGCAGAAAGGTCAGAACCGGGAAGACTAGAAAACAAGAACTAGAGAAACACACTTGCAAGACCTGACAAAACAAGATGAACTGGCAACAGGCAGACTGAAAACGCAGGTATAAATACACAGGGGATAATAGGGGAAAATAGGAGACACCTGGTGGGGGGTGGAGACATGCACGAGACAGGTGAAACAGATCAGGGTGGGACAACAAGTTGAGCAAACACATAACTTTAGTTGCCTTACTTTTTTGCTTTAGGTTTCTCAAGTTTGAGCTAAGTTTGGGCCAACTAAAAATGTTAAGTTGGTGAAATAATGGGGGCCGTGTGAAAAGTTGTGCACTTTAAAGGGAATAGGTTGCCATTTGGAACACAAGCTGTCTAATACAGTCTTTTACTTGAGTTCCTGATAGGCTGATCAGAATTGACAACCAAGAGCATGTGTTTAAGGTCAGACCACGCTCCTAATGAAAGGTTCACACTCGTTGATGGACCTGACCTGGAACTGATTAACTGTACTGGTTTCCTTATTAACCCCATGGTGGAACAACAGCATTCTCTGAGTGGTCAGTTTCCTGTGAGCCGAAAAGGGGAATTTTCACAATCCTTCCTTCATTTTTATAGATAAAAAAAGGAAAGTTATGTTTCCACGCGTAGTCCTCTCTGTAATACCTACCAGTGTATTGCTGTACCCCTTCCTCTCTGTAATACCTACCAGTGTATTGATATACCCTTCCTCTCTGTAATACCTACCAGTGTATTGCTGTACCCCTTCCTCTCTGTAATACCTACCAGTGTATTGATATACCCTTCCTCTCTGTAATACCTACCAGTGTATTGATGTACCCTTCCTCTCTGTAATACCTACCAGTGTATTGATATACCCCTCCTCTCTGTAATACCTACCAGTGTATTGATATACCCTTCCTCTCTGTAATACCTACCAGTGTATTGATATACCCTTCCTCTCTGTAATATCTACCAGTGTATTGATATACCCCTCCTCTCTGTAATACCTACCAGTGTATTGATATACCCCTTCCTCTCTGTAATACCTACCAGTGTATTGATATACCCTTCCTCTCTGTAATACCTACCAGTGTATTGATATACCCTTCCTCTCTGTAATACCTACCAGTGTATTGATATACCCTTCCTCTCTGTAATACCTACCAGTGTATTGATATACCCTTCCTCTCTGTAATACCTACCAGTGTATTGATATACCCCTCCTCTCTGTAATACCTAACAGTGTATTGATATACCCCTCCTCTCTGTAATACCTACCAGTGTATTGATATACCCCTCCTCTCTGTAATACCTACCATTGTATTGATATACCCTTCCTCTCTGTAATACCTAACAGTGTATTGATGTACCCCTCCTCTCTGTAATACATACCAGTGTATTGATATACCCTTCCTCTCTGTAATACCTACCAGTGTATTGATATACCCCTCCTCTCTGTAATACCTACCAGTGTATTGATATACCCTTCCTCTCTGTAATACCTACCAGTGTATTGATATACCCCTCCTCTCTGTAATACCTACCAGTGTATTGATGTACCCCTTCCTCTCTGTAATACCTACCAGTGTATTGATATACCCTTCCCTACCTTGTAAGTGACTAATCAATACATCTGAATAAGAAGTGAAGCGTCGACACTACTGTGTTACAACTCTAGATGTGGTTGGTGTCGATCCAAGCCGTAGAGGAAAGAGGGTCGGGGGTCGGGGGTCGGGGGGCGCTCGCTTTCAGAACAAGGAAAACATTCTGTGTGGACATTCTGTGTGGACATTCTGTTTGGACATTCTGTGTGGACATTCTGTGTGGACATTCTGTTTGGACATTCTGTGTGGACATTCTGTGTGGACATCCTGTGTGGACATCCTGTGTGGACATTCTGTGTGGACATTCTGTGTGGACATCCTGTGTGGACATCCTGTGTGGACATTCTGTGTGGACATTCTGTGTGGACATCCTGTGTGGACATCCTGTGTGGACATTCTGTGTGGACATCCTGTGTGGACATTCTGTGTGGACATCCTGTGTGGACATCCTGTGTGGACATTCTGTGTGGACATCCTGTGTGGACATCCTGTGTGGACATCCTGTGTGGACATTCTGTGTGGACATCCTGTGTGGACATTCTGTGTGGACATCCTGTGTGGACATTCTGTGTGGACATTCTGTGTGGACATCCTGTGTGGACATCCTGTGTGGACATTCTGTGTGGACATTCTGTGTGGACATCCTGTGTGGACATTCTGTGTGGACATTCTGTGTGGACATTCTGTGTGGACATTCTGTGTGGACATTCTGTGTGGACATGTAACCAATTACAGTGGACAAAAATATAAACACAACATGTCAAGTGTTGGTTCCATGTTTCATGAGCTGAAATTAAATATCCCAGAAATGTTCCATACACAGAAAAAGCATATTTCTTTACATTTTTTTTGGCATTTTTGATTACATCCCTTTTAGGGAGCATTTCTCCTTTGCCAAGAAAATCCATCCACCTGACAGGTGTGGCATATCAAGAAGTTGATAAAACTGTCACGTTTGTTGTAATAATTGGACTAAGGCGCAGCATGCGTAGAGTTCCACATATTTTATGAATTGAAACTCACCAAACAAAAAAAAACAAGCACAAACGAACCGTGACGCTACTGGTGTGCACACAGGCAACTATCTGTAGACAAGATCCCACAAACACAATGGGGAAAATGGCTACCTAAATATGATCCCCAATCAGAGACAACGATAAACAGCTGCTTCTGATTGGGAACCATATCAGGCCACCATAGAAATACAACTCACCTAGATGACCCACCCTAGACACTATCACGCCCCAACCAACATAGAGAATAAATAGCTCTCTATGGTCAGGGCGTGACAAAAACAGAATGATAATTGTATTGGGTGCGTGCTGGTGGCAGGGAAGTCAGGCGCAGGAGAGTGAACTTGGTATAAACGGAGCAGTTTAATAAATGCTAAAAAACTCAGAAAACCAAAATATACAAAAATAGTATAAGTGGGTACAAAACCCATCGCACCCAGAACATGACACCAGAACATGACACCAGAACACGACACCAGAACACGACACCAGAACATGACTTGCACAAAACTTACAACAAACAATCACCGACAAAGACATGAGGGGAAACAGAGGGTTAAATACACAACATGTAATTGAGGGGATTGAAACCAGGTGTGATGGAAGACAAGACAAAACCAATGGAAAATGAAAAATGGATCAGCGATGGCTAGAGGGTCGGTGACGTTGACCGCCGAACACCGCCCGAACAAGGAGAGGGACCAACTTCGGCGGAAGTCATGACAATCATTACACAGGTGCACCTTTTGCTGAGGACAATAGAAGGCCACTCTAAAATGTGCAGTTGTCACACAACGCAACAGATGTCTCAAGTTTTGAGGGAGCATGCAGTTGGCATGCTGACTGCAGGAATGTCCACCAGAGCTGTTGCCAGAGAATGTAATGTTCATTTCTCTACCATAAGCCGCCTCTAAAATTGTTTTTTAGAATTTGGCAGTACATCCAACCAGTCTCACAACCGCAGACCACGTGTAACCACGCCAGCCCAGGACCTCCACATCTGGCTTCTTCACCTGCGGGATCGTCTGAGACCAGCCACCTGGACAGCTGATGAAACTGTGCACAACCAAATAATTAATTCCTTTTTAATTCGTGGCCTGCATACTCACCAGAGATGTCACCCATTGAGCCGTTTGGGATGCTCTGGATCGACGTGTATAACAACGTGTTCCAGTTCCCACCAACATCCACAGGCCACGTGGGACAGCATCCCACAGGACACAATCAACAGCCTGATCAACTCTGTGCAAAGGAGTATTGTCGCGCTGCATGAGGCAAATGGTGGTCACCCCAGATACTGACTGGTCTTCTGATCAACACCCTTACCTTTTCTTAAAGAAATCTGTGACCAACAGATACATACAGTATCTGTATTCCCAGTCATGTGAAATCCATAGATCAGGGCCTAATGAATTTATTTCAATTGATTGATTTCCTTATATAAACTGTAACTCAGTAAATCTTGTGCATGTTGCGTTTATGTTTTGGTTCAGTGTAACTATAGAGCACCACACCTTAACACAGCAGAGAGAGAGAGAGAGGGAGGGAGGGAGGGAGGGAGGGAGAGAGGGAGGGAGGGAGGGAGGGAGGGAGGGAGGGAGGGAGGGAGGGAGGGAGAGAGAGAGAGAGAGAGAGAGAGAGAGAGAGAGAGAGAGAGAGAGAGAGAGAGAGAGAGAGAGAGAGAGAGAGAGAGAGAGAGAGAGAGAGAGAGAGAGAGAGAGAGAGAGAGAGAGAGAGAGAGAGAGAGAGAGAGAGAGAGAGAGAGAGCGATAACAATGCTATAGCTGCAGCAGCAAACCAAGCTATAGAGAGCCCCTCTGATGCTGATGAGAACAGTTCAGACAGAATGGAGGAAGCCATTCAATGGCTTGAATTAAGGGGAGACGGGGGATGTGTTTTTAATTTACAGGAGAATGAGGTAGCAAGCAGAACCAAATTACAGAGCAGGAACACAGTTTACTGATGCTGCCTGATGTGCTGTGCTGTGCAATAATATACTGCATTGTTGCGGAGGGGGAAGTAAGTATTGGGAACAGAGAGAAATTCATATGCTGCAGTCTCTGCGCTACTGTCAGGAGAATGATCAGAGCACTACTGTCAGGAGAATGATCAGAGCACTACTGTCAGGAGAATGATCAGAGCACTACTGTCAGGAGAATGATCAGAGCACTACTGTCAGGAGAATGATCAGAGCACTACTGTCAGGAGAATGATCAGAGCACTACTGTCAGGAGAATGATCAGAGCACTACTGTCAGGAGAATGATCCGAGCACTACTGTCAGGAGAATGATCCGAGCACTACTGTCAGGAGAATGATCAGAGCACTACTGTCAGGAGAATGATCAGAGCACTACTGTCAGGAGAATGATCAGAGCACTACTGTCAGGAGAATGATCAGAGCACTACTGTCAGGAGAATGATCAGAGCACTACTGTCAGTTTGCACATGAAACTATTGTAATGTTTAGAACATGACTCACGGTAGATCATTCTTAACCCTTCAGACCTTCTCTTTCCACACACGAACAAATATCAACGAATCATTTTGATGCTACCAAAACAAACTACACTACAGTACTGCAGCTTGTTATACTATAGCTGGAGGGCATTCATGTGCCACTGAATGAGTCACATGCGAGTTTGAGAACCCAGTCCTGTAGGTAATAAGATGCCATTTGTAGAAGCACCCTATTCCCTATGTAGAAGCACCCTATTCCCTATATAGAAGAACCCTATTCCTATACTGCACACGAGCGAGTTTGGGAACCCAGTCCTGTAGGTAATAAGATGCCATTTGGGATGCAGCCGGTCTCTAATTAAAGGTATTGCTGACTGTTCCAGAAGGCTTACTTCCGTTTACAAGCCTTCTGCTTCTCCAGGTCATTGTTGTTGGCTGCTTGGATGAGGTGCGTGTCCAACGTGCTTAGGTTGAGCCCTCAGTCACCAGTTAGCCACGCTCACTTCTATTACTTTCAATAGACTTCTGACTTGTTTTGTCTCCCTTGGTTGGAACTATTTATTTTCTAACTATAGATCATTTGTTAAAGAGGAAAGCAGTTACTCTAACAACTGTGTGTGTGTGTGTGTGTGTGTGTGTGTGTGTGTGTGTGTGTGTGTGTGTGTGTGTGTGTGTGTGTGTGTGTGTGTGTGTGTGTGTGTGTGTGTGTGTGTGTGCGTGCGTGCGTGCGTGCGTGCGTGCGTGCGTGCGTGTGTGTGTGTGACACACAAATAAAAACAAAGTATCCTAAATGTGCACCAATTATTTGACCGCAAACTTGTGTAGGCAAAAGGACACTGACGGCATTCCCAATATTTTGTGACGAGGTCAGGCTGCCACCTAGTGGTAATACAGTATAATAGCACCTGTCCTGCAGTAGTTTCAGCAGAGGATGAAGGGTCCCAGAAACAATGTGATCATCTCATACAGTAATACTGTGAAGGTACTGGTCCCAAATGGCACCCTATTCCCTAAATAGTGCACTATAGACAGTGCCTTCGGAAAGTATTCAGACCCCTGACTTTTTCCATATTTTGTTACGTTACAGCCTTATTCTAAAATGCATTCAATAAAATCCTCAGCAATCTACACACAATACCGCATAATTACGAAGCAAAAACAGGTTGTTTGAAATTTTTGCAAATTTATAAAATAAATAAATACAGAAATACCTCATTTACATAAGTATTCAGACCCTTTGCTATGAGACTCGAAATTTAGCTCAGGTGCATCCTGTTTCGGTTGATCATCCTTGAGATGTTTCTACAACTTGATTGGAGTCCACCTGTGGTAAATCCAATTGATTGGACATGATTTGGAAAGGCTGTCAATATAAGGTCCCACAGTTGACAGTGCATGTCAGAGCAAAAACCAAGCCATGAGGTCGAAGGAATTGTCCATAGAGCTCCGAGACAGGATTGTGTCAAGGCACAGATCTGTGGAAGGGTACCAAAAAATGTCTGCAGCATTGAAGGTCCCCAAGAGCACAATGGCCTCCATCATTCTGAAATGGAAAATGTTTGGAACCACCAAGACTTTTGCTATCGGGGGAGAAGGGCCTTGGTCAGGGAGGTAACCCAGAACCCGATGGTCACTCTGACAGAGCTCCTGAGTTCCTCTGTGGAGATGGGAGAACCTTCCAGAAGGACAACTATCTCTGCAGCACTCCACCAATCAGGCCTGTATGGTAGAGTGGCCAGACGGAAGCTACTCCTCAGTAAAAGGCACATGACAGCATGCTTGGAGTTTGCCAAAAGGCACCTAAAGGACTCAGAGCATGAGAAACAAGATTCTCTGGTCTGATGAAACCAAGACTGAACTCTTTGGCCTGAATGCCAAGCGTCACGTCTGGAGGAAACCTGGCAACATCCCTATGGTGAAGCATGGTGGTGGCAGCATCATGCTGTGGGGATGTTTTTCAACGGCAGGGACTAGGAGACTAGTCAGGATCGAGGCAAGGATGAACGTAGCAAAGTACAGAGAGATCCTTGATGAAAACCTGCTCCGGAGCGCTCAGGACCTCAGACTGGGGTGAAGGTTCACCTTCCAACAGGACAATGACCCGAAGCACACAGCCAAGACAATGGAGGAGGACAGGAGTGGCTTCGGGGCAAGTCTCTTAATGTCCTCGACTGGACAAGCCAGAGCCCGGACTTGAACCCGATCTAACATCTCTGGAGAGACCTGAAAATAGCTGTGCAGCGACGCTCCCCATCCAATCTGACAGAACTTAAGAGGTTCTGCAGAGAAGAATGGGAGAAACTCCCCAAATACAAGTGTGCCAAGCTTGTAGCATCTTACCCAAGAAGACTCAATGCTGTAATCGTTGCTAAAGGTACTTCAACAAAGTACTGAGTAAAGGGTCTGAATACTTATGTAAATGCAGTGTTGTAAAGTAATTAAGTAAAAATACTTGAAAGTACTACTTTAGTAGTTTTTTGGTTATCTGTACTTTACTTTACTATTTATATTTTTGACAACTTTTACTTTTATTTCACTACATTCCTAAAGAAAATAATATACTTTTTACTGCATAAATTTTCCCTGAAACCCAAAAGTACTCGCTACATTTTGAATGCTTAGCAGGACAGGAGAATGGTCAAATTCATGCACTTATCAAAAGGACATCCCTAGTCATCCCTACTGCCTCTGATCTGGAAGACTCACTGAACACATGCTTTGTTTGTAAATGGTGTCTGAGTGTTGGAGTGTGCCCCTGGCTATAAGTTAAAAAAAGAAAAAGAAATGGTGCCGTCTGGTTTGCTTAATATAAAACATTTGAAATTACTTTCACTTTCAATTCTTAAGTATATTTTAGCAATTACATTTACTTTTCATACTTAAGTATATTTAAAACAAAATACTTTTATACTTTTACTCAAGTAGTATTTTACTGTGTGACTTTCACTTTTTCTTGAGTCATTTTCTATTAAGGTATCTTTACTTTTGCTCAGGTATGACATTGGGTACTTTTTCCACGACCGTATAAATTAGCAAAAATTTCTAAAAAGCTGTTTTTGCTTTGTCGTTATGGCTTATTGATGAGGGGGGGAAAAAACTATTTAAACAATTTTAGAATAAGGCTGTAAAGTAACAACATGTGGAAATAGTCAAGAGGTGTGAATACTTTGCGAAGGCGCTGTATATATGGAACAGATTCGAGATGATACAGAGAACAGTCTGCTAGCTACACTATCTACCTCTGGTTCTCTCAAAGAGCTTTATCACAACGGAAACAAGTCCAGGGAGTGTTTTTGAAAGCTGAAAATGAAGGGAAAAAACAACGTCCACTTGGATCTATCTATAGGAAGCTATCCACACCCAGACACTTGGATCTATCTATAGGAAGCTATCCTCACCCAGACACTTGGATCTATCTATAGGAAGCTATCCTCACCCAGACACTTGGATCTATCTATAGGAAGCTATCCTCACCCAGACACTTGGATCTATCTATAGGAAGCTATCCTCACCCAGACACTTGGATCTATCTATAGGAAGCTATCCACACCCAGACAGGCAGCAGGTTTGGCACCGACCAGAACAATGCTCTTCTGGATTCGACAGTTCTACGACAGCCTTCATTTTGTAGCGTGATCATGAAATAGCCTATAGACAACGTCGTTAACAGTGGTTAACGATTGCTGACATAGAGACATCAGAGGATACTGAGTAGAATAGAGAAAGATAATGATAGAATGCAACTTTACAACTCTATTGGATGGAGAGCAAGTTGCCTATAGACATATCAATGTACATTTGGATCATTAGCTTCTAATTCATGTCAACAGAATTTATATTGGACTATATGTCTGCAATGTCGAGCAATAGGTAGCTGATCTGGGATCATTTTGACCTTTTGTATCATATTGACCTTTTATATCATAGTGGATATGATTACATGGACAGGGGTCAGTTTGGTCGTTTGATGTATACGACCCCTGGTCAGTTCCAAGAGTATCTGAAAGGGTATTGAAAATAAGGATGAATTCATGTAAATCTGTTACACATTGGTTACTGTTAAAGTGGCAATCAGCAGTTCAAGCGTGTGTGTGTGTGTGTGTGTGTGTGTGTGTGTGTGTGTGTGTGTGTGTGTGTGTGTGTGTGTGTGTGTGTGTGTGTGTGTGTGTGTGTGTGTGTGTGTGTGTGTGTGTGTGTGTGTGTGTGTGTGTGTCCTCCCGTGTTTCAGTAAAAAGCTGAGGGATGCTGCTGGAGAAATGCAACTACTCTCAACTTCATAGACAGAGCTATGGATGCAAAGAATGACCATGACATCAAAAGTATAGTTTTTACCATGTTTTTAGGCTATATAGTGTTTGTTTACATGTGCTTTGTTTACAAATGTTGGAGTCAACAAGCTCATCTTTTTGGTTCTGATAGGCTATGACAGTTGAACTAAGCTCACGAGGCATTTATAAGGTATAATCTTCAAGAATCAATGGGTACATATCCTTAATTCACAAAGTCAAAAATGTATGTAGGAACTGCAGATTGGCCCTTTAAAGCTAGGGTTATGGTTTATCAAACTAGGGGTTAGTTCAAATGTTAATCTCTGACAGGATGCAAAAGAGATAACAATCACATACACACTCAGTCTGAAACAGCAGCATTGGCAACAGAGCAGTGATAGGAAGCAACATGTATTTAATGAACAGTCATCAACATGGTCTAGTCGGTGCTGTTTGAAAATGACAATAACAGAACCATAATGAAGGACCAGTACAGTCTTGATAAATCCCTAAAGCCTATTGCCTGATATTTCAGTAAAGAATGGTTGACTTAATTATCTCCTTAATTCCAACTGTAATTCATTTTATGACATCAAGCAGTTTATTTTATTACATCAGCAATTTATTTTATGACATCAGCAGTTTATTTCATGACATCAGTAGTTTATTTTATGACATCAGCAGTTTATTTTATGACATCAGCAGTTTATTTCATGACATCAGTAGTTTATTTTATGACATCAGCAGTTTATTTTATGACATCAGCAGTTTATTTCTTCACACGTTCATCAATTCACTCTTTGATCCAAGTGTCTGGGTGTGGACATCTGTTGAGTGTTCTGTTGAACTGAGCTAGTGGTATTTAGTTCTGTAAAAGGATATCCACGACTCTTATCAGTATACAGAAGGAAGTTTAGACAGCAAGACGTAATCTCCACTCTTCTCTTTGAACATCCAAACAGATTTGCACAAGCAGGTAGGTCCACCTCAAATTTTGGGCTGTTCCCAAATGGCACCTGATTGTCCAAAATTAGTATACTACGTATATAGGGAATAGGGCACCCTATTGGTCAAAAGTAGTGCACTATATACAGAATAGGGGGCCGGTTTGGTTAATATTCAGTTGAATACATTCAGTTGTACAGCTGACTAGGTATCCCCCTTTCTCTTTCCCATTTGGGATGCATACATTGTGTGAATTACTCAGTGTCATGTTTGTCAAATTAAATCAAACTTTGTTTGTCACATGCTCCGAATACAACAGGTGTAACACCTTACCATGAAATGCTTACTTACAAGCCCTTAACCAACAATGCAGTTCAAGAAAGTGTTAAGAAAATATTTACCAAATGAACTAAACAAAAAAATTATAAAAAGTAACACAATAAAATAACAATAACGAGGCTATATACAGGGGGTACCGGTATTGAGTCAATGTGCGGGGGTACAGGTTAGTCGAGGTCATTTGTACATGTAGGTAGGGGTAAATAGATAATAAACAGCGAGTAGCGGGGGGGGGGTCAATCTACATAGTCCGGGTGGCCATTTCAGGTTATAGGCTTTCCCACACAACATCAGATTACATCACAGTGTACAAGATCAAACCTGTACAGGCTACTGAAAATGTGGTCGTTATGACTACAATATTATGGGCTGGTATGGCCCCTACTGAGAAATGTACCCTACATTTGTGTTTCTTTCAGGTTGGGTGGTCCTGTGTAGCGTTGGTATATGTTTTTCTAGGCCTACTATCGGGGATATGTAGAATTTAAAAAAATCTGTCCGGATTACAAAATCTGTCACCAAAAAAGCTCTTGATTAATACTAACCTGACTTTGAATGACATTTAGGATTAGAGACTACATCAATGACAGGGCGGAAATGTTTTACCAATATTTCTGGTTGTGAACATGAGTTTCCTTCAGCTCAGCTGCACCAGCGTTATCTGATGCAAGACATACAGTCATTTCCTTCCACCTTTAGGACTTTTTTCTCTGCACATTTCCTCCCATCCAGCATGACTGGACAGATACTGATCTCATAAAGTGCTCATTGAATGTTAAATGTGTTAACTTTCAGGTATTTTAGGTATGTCTACCACTGTCTCAATGTAAACTGTAAAGTATTTTGCTTGTAATGTATGGTTTAGTTCTGTGCCAGACTCCAGGAAAACGACCTGTCGTCACGGCGTAAATTAATGGGGATCCTAATCAAATCTGATCCAAATCAAAATCCTACCTGCTGACAGAGACCTGCAAAACATTTTAATGTCAATTTATGATTGGCGGCAATCTGGGATTCAAACAACAAAAAACGATCACTGATTTGATGGTGTAAATAGCTCTCCAACAGCAGGACCATTCCAGTCTAGCTGATCTAGGATTTCTGTTCCAGACATTCCAGTCTAGCTGATCTAGGATTTCTGTTCCAGACATTCCAGCTTTTCCTTTCTTCATCTCTGCAGATCCATTTTGATAATGACTTGAATTGAGTCATTCATTGAACCGCTGAGTTTGAACAAGTCTCGATGCAGATTGGCTAAACCAGATTGGCTAAACCAGATTGGCTAAACCAGACTGGCTAAACCAATTAATGAAAATACAAACGCAACATGTGTAGTGTTGATCCCATGTTTCATGAGCTGAAATAAAAGAACCCAGAAATGTTCCAAACACAGGAAAAAAAAGCTAATTTCTCTTAAATGTTGGGCATAAATGTGTTTACATCCCTGTTAGTGAGCATTTCTCCTTTGCCAAGATAATCCATCCACCTGACAGGTGTGGCATATCAAGAAGCTGATGAAATAGCATGATCTTTACACAGGTTCACCTTGTGCTGGGGGCTATAAAGCCACTCTAAAATGTGCGGTTTTGTCATACAACACATGCCATAGATGTCTCAAGATTTGAGGGAGCGTGCAATTAGCATATTGACTGCAAAATGTAAAATGTCGCCGGAAGAAATGGCAGCAGTTTTACGGGCGCCCAACCAATTGTGCTATTATGTGTTTTTATTCAAGTTATTTGTAACTTATTTTGTACAAGGGTCTACAATGACGTAGACGGCGGACGTAAAGGTAACGTAAAGGTAATGGCGGACTGAACGAAGTTATGTAGAGCACCTCAAGATAAAACATAATATTCGAAATATCTGCTAAATTAGACTAAAATATTAGCACTAAATAATCTGATGGGTGACAACCTTCAATCTGGATAATAACACAAAACAAATCCTAAGACTAGAGACATTTATCGACAAATATTACGAAAACAAGCAACACCCAAACATGACGGAGAGTAAGACAGGGGAACCGATTCAAAAACGAAAACGTGACTCCTCAACCGACACTGATGATCTAATATTCTCACCACCGGCAATGGTAAAGGTCGAAACCGATCTGTTAAAATCAATAAATGACAAACTGGGTATACTTGAATTAGTTAGTAAAGATATAAAAGAGTTGAAGGCAAGCCTAGAGATGAGTGATGAAAAAGCTGCGGCTTTGGAGAAGGAAACACACGCGCTAAAAGGGACAGTCAATAAGATTGAAACCAAAATGAATGAATTTAAAAAGGAGAACAACATTCTGAAGGAATGCTTACTGGACATACAAACTAGATCCATGAGAGAGAATTTGGTACTTACAGGTATCCAAGAGAAAGAAGGAGAGGTTCCTGAATCTGTAGTTAGAGAGTTCCTTTTTGCAGCGCTTCAGATTCCACGCGAAGTTATCGATAAGATCCAACTTGAACGTGTACACCGCCTCGGACAGAGAGGGCAGAGGTACGAACGCCCAATCGTTGCCAAATTTGCTTCATTTAAAGATAAA
The DNA here is from genome assembly GCF_029448725.1 of Salvelinus fontinalis. Taxonomy (NCBI): domain Eukaryota; kingdom Metazoa; phylum Chordata; class Actinopteri; order Salmoniformes; family Salmonidae; genus Salvelinus; species Salvelinus fontinalis. The sequence continues at coordinate 10,992,751 of NC_074693.1, forward strand.
ATAATGGTTAAAAGCCTGGGTAAAGACTTGCTGGGACCAAAATTGGCATGAATGATCAGTTTCCGAAAGAAATTGCAGAACGGCGCAAAGTTCTGTATCCAATTTTCAAAGAAAATAGATTAAAAGCGAAACGAGTAGATCTCGTCGTTGATAAACTATATATTGATAACCAGTTGTTCAGAGACACAAAGATTACTCCATGGTTGTTTTAAAAATTACAAAGTTCTCATAGATGAGGAAAATAAACACAATTCAAGCCCGGTTATTGATTGTAACAATACAATACAAAATATAGCTTTTCTATAAATCTTCACATATAACTAATTGAACACAAGCACTATTTCTACATAGTGAAGATAAAAACTAAGTAAACAGAAGGCACAGTATGTGTGGATGGTGTGGTGTGTGTTTATTTTTATTTGTTATGTTTGGAAAGTTGAGTGAGTGAGTAATGAAATAGTTGCATATCCCAGAGCCAGTGTATTGCTGTGGGCCGGGTATGAGAGGGCTTTCAATGTTGTTCAGATGATGGATATACTTTTATAATGAATTATACGTCTTATTTATTTATTGTCCTATCATGGGGAACTACATTTTTAAAATAAATTATATCTAATTATTTATTATCCTATTTTAATGGTACGGTCCATGGCCCTATACCCTAGACACCCACATGAATGGCCCAGATACTAAGGAGAAGTCCCTAACTGTTTTTTGTGCATGCTGTAAGCGGTCTGTATGCAGCCAAAATGAGGTCAGGGACCAATAGCAGCACTGCCCCCTCAAGATTCTGAGCCTGCTTGGCAGGGTTGGTCCTGCAAAGCCAAAGCCCCCTAAAGGGAGAGCATAATAAACAAGGAAATTCTCAAAGCTGCTAATGAGAACCTTGACGACCTTGTACCTAGCCGGTGGGGATTCCGTGGGGTGCCCCCACCCAGGCAGTGGCAGTGCTGGCAACACTAGCTGCAGTAACCCATGGGGAGGGGGTCACACTCGGACATTCAGAGAGGGGGTATATTATTGTGGCCCTGTTGGCACGAAATCAAGTCGGACTGCATGGAGATGCTTGGGAACATGGTCAAAATGGATGACCGTATTGTGGGTGTTTCAGGAAGAAGGTGTACATTTGACCTCCATCATCTAGGATGTGACAATGGTAAATAAATCTCTACATTTATGCTCATTTTTTGCGCGGTCTTGCAGGCCTTCTCATGCAGCTGCAACTGCAAGTACATTTGTAAATCATGACCCATCTTGAGTTGGGCTCTGGGATGGTGCAATTGTTGAGAGGGTGAGCTTATGGTTGTGTGGGGGTAAGGGCTGAATGTGTGTGGGTGTATGTGTGTATCCCACAACTGTTGCGAAGGAAGAAGTAAAAGATGTTAAGGACTATAGAGGATGATTCACAGCAATATGTAATAAAAATCGAGGTGAGGGCGATGGAAATGCATTTGGCAATGGATCAGCTTCGGTTCGGTGGATGGCGCTGTGTGCACTTTTCGAAGGATGGATCCCAGTCGGTCCGGGGCTGTGCGATGCGGGGGGTCGGGGGTGGTCTGCCGGGCATTGGGATGACAACCCAACTCGAGATGGGGGCTTTTGGCGGGTGGAATAGTGGGGACCAATTGGAGGTTTGCTTAGTGGAGATGCAAATGTCATGGTACAACTATATAGACACTCAATCATTATGTTACTTTTTAATAGGACGTTTACAAACATATATTTTGATAAAAATAATTGAAAGGTGTGTCTCATTATGGTAAGTGGTGAAATAAGTATAGCCAGTTACAATTGTAATGGCTTAGCAGATAATAAGAAAAGACGATCAGTATTTACCTGGCTAAAAGAGAAGGATTATAATATCTACTGTTTACAGGAAACCCATTCGACAGTTTTAGATGAAGTTTTGTGGAAAAAGAACTGGGGGGGGTGAAATATATTTCTCCCATGGGCAAAGAAATTCAAAAGGGGTGATGGTTTTAATTAATAATAACTTTGATCCAAATGTGCAACTTGTCCAAACAGATCCTCAAGGTAGATGGATTATTTTAAATATGTTATTAGACAATAAACATATATGGCTTATTAACCTATACGGTCCGAATAATGATGATCCAAGCTTCTTTGACAATATATATAAGAATGTATCAACTCTACAAGCAACACTAGACTCTATTATTAAAGTGAGAGATTTTAATACGGTCTTAAATACCTCTATGGACCGGAAAGGAAATCACACTACAAACTATCACCCTCAGGCACTTAAGGAAATCAGGAATGTCATGGATATATTGGAATTAGTGGATATATGGAGACTTAAATACCCTGACCTAGTGAGATATACATGGCGGGGGCTTAATCAAGCTAGTCGCCTTGACTACTTTCTTATATCATTCTCTCTGGCACCAAAAGTTAAAAAGTGTTTGATAGGGGACAGAATGCGGTCGGACCATCACATAATTGGCATATATATTACTCTTACAGAATTTCCACGTGGGCGAGGATATTGGAAATGTAATCAAAGCCTACTAGATGATAAATTGTTTAGAACTAGGACAGAAGAATTTATAACGGACTTTTTTAGACATAACATAGGTACAGCAGATCCCCATATTGTATGGGACACTTTTAAGTGTGCCTTTAGAGGCCATGCAATTCAGTACTCATCTATAAAACAAAAGCAATTTCGATCAAAAGAGTCCATATTAACAAAGGAAATTGAAGGACTAACAGTACAGTTAGATAACAATAAAAACGGTACCATAGAGGCACAGAATAAGTTAGAGGAAAAACAAAAAGAAATGGAGGAACTTATTCAAGAAAGATCCAGTGTAATATATTATAAAAATAAAGCGAACTGGATGGAATATGGGGAAAAATGCACCAAATTCTTTTTCAATCTTCAATATAGAAATGCTACCAAAAAAAAACGTATTAAAACTTGTTACAAATGATGGAGTCACGCATGATTCACCAAATGATATTTTTAAAGAGGAAGTAAAGTACTTTAAGAATATGTTTTCGTTTCAGGCTCCTCCATCTCCACTAACTGAAACTAATTGTATGGATTTTTTCCCTAATAATAATGTAAAATTAACATCTGTACAGAAAGACTCATGTGAAGGCCTAATTACAGAGGAGGAACTACTTGATGCAATTGGGGCCTTTAAGGATGGGAAAACTCCAGGACTGGATGGCATACCAGTGGAAGTATACAAACATTTTTTTGATATACTCAAAGGACCATTATTAGCTTGTTTTAACCACTCCTATATAAATTATAGATTATCAGACACGCAACAAGAAGGTGTGATATTATTATTACTGAAACAGGACCCAAGTGGCATATATAAAGATCCAGTCCATTTAAAAAATTGGAGACCTCTTACACTTGTGTTGTGATGCAAAAATCCTAGCAAAATGCTTGGCGCATAGAATAAAAAAAGTTTTGTCAGATATTATTCATCCTAATCAGACAGGTTTTTTACATGGACGATACATTGGAGATAATATAAGGCAAGTACTGGAAACAATAGAACACTATGAAATATCGGGGACACCAGGCCTGGTTTTCATAGCTGATTTTGAAAAGGCTTTTGATAAAGTACGACTGGAGTTTATATATAAATGCCTAGAATATTTAAATTTTGTGGAATCTCTTATAAAATGGGTAAAAATTATGTATAGTAACCCTAGGTGTAAAATAGTAAATAATGGCTACATCTCAGAAAGTTTTAAACTATCTAGAGGAGTAAAACAAGGTTGTCCACTATCGGCATATCTATTTATTATTGCCATCGAAATGTTAGCTGTTAAAATTAGATCAAACATTAATATTAAGGGATTAGAAATCCAGGGCCTAAAAACTAAGGTGTCATTGTACGCTGATGATTCATGTTTTCTTTTAAAACCACAACTAGAATCTCTCCACGGCCTCTTAGAGGATCTAGATACATTTGCTATCCTCTCTGGATTAAAACCAAATTATGACAAATGTACCATATTACGTATTGGATCATTAAAAAATACACATTTTACATTGCCATGTAGTTTACCAATTAAATGGTCTGACGGAGATGTGGACATACTCGGTATACAAATCCCAAAAGAAAGAAATGATCTCACTCCAATACATTTTTATAGAAATTTAGCAAAAATAGATAAGATCTTGCTACCATGGAAAGGAAAATACCTGTCTATTTGTGGGAAAATCACCCTGATTAACTCTTTAATCATATCACAGTTTACCTATTTGCTTATGGTTTTGCCTACACCTAGTGACCTGCTTTTTAAATTATATGAACAAAAAATATTCAATTTTATTTGGAACGGCAAGCCAGATAAAATTAAAAGGGCCTATTTATATAACGAATATGAATTCGGAGGGCAGAAATTATTAAATATTAAAGCATTAGACCTCTCACTAAAGGCATCAGTCATACAAAAGTTATACTTAAATCCAAACTGGTTCTCTAGTAGATTTGTACGAATGTCTCATCCTATGTTCAAGAAGGGCCTTTTTCCCTTTATTCAGATTACACCTGCTCACTTTCGGTTGCTTGAAAAGGAAATAATCTCCAAAATATCTTTATTTTTTAAACAAGCCTTAGAAAGTTGGTTGCAATTTCAGTTTAATCCACCTGAAAGGACGGAACAAATAGTACAACAAATCTTGTGGTTAAATTCAAATATAGTAATTGATAAAAAAACTGTATTTATCGAAGAAATGTTTAAAAAAGGTATAATTTTTGTGAATGATATCATAAATAGGACTGGTGGAGTAATGTCACACATGCAGCTAACACAGACATATGGAAATGTCTGCTCTACCCAAAATTACAACCAATTAATTGCAGCATTACCACAAAAATGGAAGAGGCAGGTGGAAGGGGATAAAAGTAAGGAACTTGTATGTCGGCCTAATATTAAAGAACATAAATGGTTAAAGAAAAGTGTGATAAATAAAAACATATACCAATTTCATTTAAGGACCAAAAAACTTACAGCTGTGCCATATAAATTGCAAAATAGTTGGGAAGAGATTTTCGATGTACCCATTCCATGGCACATGGTTTATGAATTGATACGCAAAACAACGCAGGATTCAAAACTTCGAATTTTTCAATTTAAATTATTGTACAAAATTCTTGCAACTAATAGAATGTTATATATATGGGGGATACAATCTTCCCAGCTCTGTAGATTCTGCTGTGAGGAGGCAGAGTCATTAGACCATTTATTTTGGTATTGTCCGCATGTAGCTCGTTTTTGGTCACAGGTCCAGGAATGGTTGAAGAATTGCAACATTTGCGTAGAACTAACGCTACAGATAGCAATACTGGGGGATTTGAAAAGCCATAGTCATTCAATCAATTATTATATTATTATTTTAGCAAAAATGTTTATTTTTTATTTACAATCCGTGGAATAGGAAGATTCAAATCTTTTGTGAAGCATCACAGCACAGTTGAAAAATATATGGCAAATAAAAATCCGAAATGGATGATGTTGGAAGATAGATGGGAAAGGTTGAGTGGAGCTGAAGGGTGGGACTAATAACAAGATAAACAATGTAGGGCATACGGGATCTGTGAAATGTGTATAGGTGCGGAGCTATTGTGAAATAGCACAGTTACAAGTGGAAATCAAACTGGATGGACAACAGAAATAGAGGAAGGACTAAGAACAAACAAGAGAGAACTATTATAAAGTAGACTGTGTCTGTAAAATGTGTATAAGATGTATAAATTGAAGGTAAAAACAGAAATGTTTATCAGTTTACTCCAATTGGGGGATCGGTGGTAGGGTTTGCGGGGAATAATAATAAAGGTATACTCTTTAAAAAAAGTATGTATGTCTATGTAGGTATGTGTATGTATATATGTGTATATGTATGCATACGTGAATGGATATATATATTTACCCAAAAGAATATGGGGGATTGGAAATGATGCAGACAATTACATTGGAAGCAACATTCTTTCCGCAATATTAAGCTGATCCACCCCCCAAGAAAAAAAAATAAAAATAAAAATATATATATTTTGTACATGATGTTTCTGCAACCGTATCTTACGACAAAAAGAGCTTCTGGATATCAGGACAGCGATCACTCACCTCGGATTAGACAAAGATTTTTTCTTAAACAAGGAGGACGCACAGGACATTCTCCAAACACCCAACAGGGCCGATATCCCCGTTATTTGCAATAGGAAGCGACGCAGGTACAGAGGACAAAGAGCCGGATGCCTGGTCAGGACCCGGAAAAGGCGGGTGGGAAAGCTGCCGTTACCGTCAATACTACTCGCCTACGTGCAATCGTTGGTCAATAAACTAGACGAGGTACGATCACGAATATCCTACCAATGGGACATCAAAAACTGTAATGTCCTATGTTTCACAGAATTGTGGCTGAATGATGACATGGATATTCAGCTAGCGGGATATGCGCTGCACCGGTAAGATAGAACAGCACACTCTGGTAAGACGAGGGGGGGGGGGGGGGGGCGGTCTGTGCATATTTGTAAACAACAGCTGGTGCACAAAATCTAAGGAAGTCTCTAGATTTTGCTCGCCTGAAGTAGAGTATATTGTGATAAATTGGAGGCCACACTACTTGCCTAGAGAGTTCTCAGCTATACATTTCATGGCTGTTTAGTTAAGACCACAGACAGATGCTGGCACTAAGACCGCATTCAGTCAGCTGTATAAGTAAATAAGCAAACAGGAAACCACTCACCCAGAGGTGGCGCTCCAAGTGGCCAGAGACTTTAATGCAGGGAAACTTAAATCAGTTCTACCAAATTTCCATCAACATGTTAAATGTGCAACCAGAGGGAAAAAAATTCTAGATCGCCTGTACTCCACACACAGAGACGCGTACAAAGCTCTCCCTCACCCTCCATTTGGTAAATCTGACCACAACTCTATCCTCCTGATTCCTGTTTACAAGCAAAAATGAAAGCAGGAAGCACCAGTGATTCGGTCTATAAAAAAGTGGTCAGATGAAGCAGATGCTAAACTACAGGACTGTTTTGCTATCACAGACTGGAACATGTTATGGGATTCTTCCGATGACATTGAGGAGTACACCACATTAGTCACTGGCTTTATCAATAAGTTCATCGAGGACGTCGTTCCCACAGTGACTGTACGTACATACCCCAACCAGAAGCCATGGATTACAGGCAACATTCACACTGAGCTAAAGGGTGGAGCTGCCGCTTTCAAGGTGTGGGACTCTAACCCGGAAGCTTACAAGAAAGCCTGCTATGCTCTGGGATGAACCATCAAACAGGCAAAGCGTCAATACATGGCTAAGATTGAATACACCGGCTCTGATGCTCGTCTTATGCAAGGCTTGCAAACTATTACAAACTACAAAGGGAAAAACAGCCGCGAGCTGCCCAGTGACACGAGCATACCAGACGAACTAAATCACTTCTATGCTCGCTTCGAGGCAAACAACACTGAGGCATGCATAAGAACATCAGCTGTTCCGGACGACTGTGTGATCTTGCTCTCCGTAGCCGACGTGAGTAAGACCTTTAAACAGTTCAACATACACAGACTGCGGGGCCAGACGGATTTCTAGGACGTGTGCTCCGGGCATATGCTGACCAACTGGCAGGTGTCTTCACTGACATTTTCAATATGTCCCTGATTGAGTCTGTAATACCAACATGTTTCAAGCAGACCACCATAGTCCCTGTGCCCAAGAACACAAAGGAAAACTGCCTAAATGACTACAGACCCGTAGCACTCACGCCCGTAGCCATGAAGTGCTTTGAAAGGTTGGTAATGGCTCACATCAACACCATTATCCCCGAAACCCTAGACCCACTCCAATTTGCATACCGCCCAAACAGATCCACAGATGATGCAATCTCTATTGCACTCCACACTGCCCTTTCCCACCTGGACAAAAGGAACACTTATGTGAGAATGCTATTCATTGACTACAGCTCAGCTTTCAACACCATAGGACTGGACACCGTGCCTGGACTGGCCACCGGCGCAGAGGAAGGCTCCTGCCCTGGAGCTGGACTGGACGCCTTGCCTGGAATCTCCAGACCGTTGACCCTCGCTGGAGGTTCCGGAACATTGACCGTCGCTGGAGGTTCGGAACCGTGGACCGTCGCAGGAGGTTCCGGACCGTGGATCGTCGCAGGAGGTTCTGGACTGTGGACCGTCGCAGGAGGTTCCGGACCGTGGACCATCGCAGGAGGTTCCGGACCGTGGACCGTCACAGGAGGTTCCGGACCATGGACCGTCACAGGAGGTTCCGGACCGTGGACCGTCACAGGAGGTTCCGGACCGTGGACCGTCACAGGAGGTTCCGGACCGTGGACCGTCGCAGGAGGTTCCGGACTGTTGACCGTCGCAGAAGGTTCCGGACTGTGGACCGTCGCAGGAGGTTCCGGACCGTGGACCGTCGCAGGAGGTTCCGGACCGTGGACCGTCGCAGGAGGTTCCGGACTGTTGACCGTCGCAGAAGGTTCCGGACTGTTGACCGTCGCAGAAGGTTCTGGACTGTGAATGTGCACTGGAGGCCTGATGCGTGGAGCCGGCACAGGTTACACCGGACTGATGACACGCTCTTCAGGGCGAGTGCGAGGAGCAGGCACAGGACGTACCGGACTGGGGAGGCGCACTGGAGGCCTGATGCATGGGGCCGGCACAGGTTGCACCGGACTGGTGACACGCTCTTCAGGGCGAGTGCGGGGAGCAGGCACAGGACGTACCGGACTGGGGACACTCCCTGCAGGGCGAGTGCGAGGAGGAAGCACAGGACATACCGGACTGGGAACATGCACTTCAGGGCGAGTGCGAGGAGGAGATACAGGACGTACCGGACTGGTGAGACGCACTGGAGGTCAGAAGCGTGGAGCCGGCCTAGGTTGCACCAGACTGCAAACCGGATCCTCTGGTCGGATGTTGAGCAGAACACACTTGCACAACATCTCTCTCATCTCTCTCGCTCCCAACTTCCCCATTGCCTCCCTGACGGTCTCTGGCTCTTCAGGGTGAGTGCAAGGAGCAGGCACATGACGTACCGGGCTGGGGAGGTGCACTGGAGATCTGGTGTGTGGAGCCGGCACAGATGGCACCTGACTGATGACCCGATCTTCAGCCTGCCTGCGCTGCAGCCTACTCTTCACCAACATCATTCTCCGATATCCCTCTTCACACTGCTCCATCGACTCCCAGACGGGCTCTGGCTCCGACCACTTCTCTATTGCCTCTCTGATGGTTTCTGTCTCTTCCCTCTGCTCAGCTGCCAGCTCCATGTACCTCTCCCCCCAAAATCTTGGGGTTTCTGTGGCCGCGGTCCCAGGCGTCTTCGCTGTCCTTCCTGCGTCCTCTGCGATTCCTGCCAAGGAAGGGTCTCGTGTCCTCCCATGATCTCCTCCCAGGTCCAACTTATTTTCCCCATTGTTGCACGCTGCTTGGTCCTTTTTTGGTGGGATATTCTGTCACGCTCTTGGAAATGAGCAGACCAAGGCGCAGCGTGAGTATAGTTCTACATATTTATTTAAGTGAAACTAACAAAACAAAATAACAGAACTTACAAAGACCGTGAGGACGTAGTGCCCAAACACACTAACAAACAATATCCCACAAAACACAGGTGGGGAAATAGCTACCTAAATATGAGCCCTAATCAGAGGCAAAGATAAACAGCTGCCTCTAATTGGGAACCACATTAGCACCAATATAGAAATAGATATACTAGATCACCCCCTAACCTACTACACCATAGAGAACCAAGGGCTCTCTATGGTCAGGGCATGATAACTAGGCTACATATGAAATTTAAATCCAAATGCTATATATCCATTTTCAGAAAGGTTGGTTAATTAGCATTTATTGTTTAAAGAACCTATGAAAGAGATTGGTGTGCTTTTTCACCATCTAAACATGACTTGGGGTTGTTCAATATCAGACATGTATTTGTTTGAAATCTTTCAACTGGTTTCATTTCAGAGACAAATCACATTTATAGTACAAGTAGTACCACTAGGTTTTACAAAGTCAAAAGTAGACAAATAATTAAATGTTTAAAAAAAGAACTGTACAAATAACACATTTGTGACATCAATATGTACAGTATATGAGATCTGTATGTGAAATATTTCCATTTTACAGTGAGGGAAAAAAGTATTTGACCCCCTGCTGATTTTGTACGCTTGCCCACTGACAAAGAAATGATCAGTCTATAATTTTAATGGTAGGTTTATTTGAACAGTGAGAGACAGAATAACAACAAAAAAATCCAGAAAAACGCATGTCAAAAATGTTATAAATTGATTTGCATTTTAATGAGGGAAATAAGTATTTGACCCCCTCTCAATCAGAAAGATTTCTGGCTCCCAGGTGTCTTTTATACAGGTAACGAGCCCCTAATCTCAGCTTGTTACCTGTATAAAAGACACCTGTCCACAGAAGCAATCAATCAATCAGATTCCAAACTCTCCACCATGGCCAAGACCAAAGAGCTCTCCAAGGATGTCAGGGACAAGATTGTAGACCTACACAAGGCTGGAATGGGCTACAAGACCATCGCCAAGCAGCTTGGAGAGAAGGTGACAACAGTTGGTGCGATTATTCGCAAATGGAAGAAACACAAAAGAACTGTCAATCTCCCTCGGCCTGGGGCTCCATGCAAGATCTCCCCTCGTGGAGTTGCAATGATCATGAGAACGGTGAAGGATCAGCCCAGAACTACACGGGAGGATCTTGTCAATGATCTCAAGGCAGCTGGGACCATAGTCACCAAGAAAACAATTGGTAATACACTACGCCGTGAAGGACTGAAATCCTGCAGCGCCCGCAAGGTCCCCCTGCTCAAGAAAGCACATATACATGCCCGTCTGAAGTTTGCCAATGAACATCTGAATGATTCAGAGGACAACTGGGTGAAAGTGTTGTGGTCAGATGAGACAAATGGAGCTCTCTGGCATCAACTCAACTCACCGTGTTTGGAGGAGGAGGAATGCTGTCTCTGACCCCAAGAACACCATCCCCACCATCAAACATGGAGGTGGAAACATTATGCTTGGGGGTGTTTTCTGCTAAGGGGACAGGACAACTTCACCGCATCAAAGGGACAATGGACGGGGCCATGTAAAATCATGGGTGAGAACCTCCTTCCCTCAGCCAGGGCATTGAAAATGGGTCATGGATGGGTATTCCAGCATTACAATGACCCAAAACACACGGCCAAGGCAACAAAGGAGTGGCTCAAGAAGAAGCACATTAAGGTCCTGGAGTGGCCTAGCCAGTCTCCAGACCTTAATCCCATAGAAAATCTGTGGAGGGAGCTGAAGGTTCGAGTTGCCAAACGTCAGCCTCGAAACCTTAATGACTTGGAGAAGATCTGCAAAGTGGAGTGGGACAAAATCCCTCCTGAGATGTGTGCAAACCTGGTGGCCAACTACAAGAACGTCTGACCTCTGTGATTGCCAACAAGGGTTTTGCCACCAAGTACTAAGTCATGTTTTGCAGAGGGGTCAAATACTTATTTCCCTCATTAAAATGAAAATTATTTTTCTAACATTTTTGACATGTGTTTTTCTGGATTTTGTTGTTGTTATTCTCTCTCACTGTTCAAATAAACCTACCATTAAAATTATAGACTGATCATTTCTTCGTCAGTGGGCAAACGTACAAAATCAGCAGGGGATCAAATACTTTTTTCCCTCACTGTATATGTTAGTCTTTTAGCAGATGCTCTTATCCAGAGCGACTTACAGTTAGTGCATTCATCATAAGATAGCTAGGTTAGACAACCACATATCACAGTCAAATATACAGGATACATTCCATTCCAGCTAAACTTTTGTTTTTATTTGTTTTATTTCACCTTTATTTAACCAGGTAGGCCAGTTGAGAAAAAATTCTCATTTACAACTGCGACCTGGCCAAGATAAAGCAAAGTAATGCAACACAAACAACAACACAGAGTTACACATAAACAAGCGTACAGTCAATAACACAATAGAAAGGTCTATGTACAGTGTGTGCAAATGTGGAAAGATTAGGGAGGTAAGGCAATAAAAAGGCCATAGTGCCCACTTTTTAGCAATTAAACACTGGAGGTGTAGATCTGTGTTAGATGAATGTGCAAGTAGAGATACGTCGGTGCAAAGGAGCAAAAAATAAAAATAACCATATGGGGATGAGGTAGTTGGGTGAGCTATTTACAGATGGGCTATGTATAGGTACACGAATCTGCTCTGACAGCTGATGCTTAAAGTTAGTGAGGGGGATATACGTCTCCAGCGTCAATGATTTTTGCAATTCGTTCCAGTCATTGGCAGCAGAGAACTGGAAGGAAAGGCGGCCAAAGGAAGTGTTGTCTTTGTGGGTGACCAGTGAAATATACCTGCTGGAGCGCATGCTACGGGTGGGTGCTGCTATGGTGACCAGTGAGCTGAGATATGGCTGGGAATAACCTAGCAAAGACTTATAGATGACCTGGAGCCAGTGGGTTTGGCGACGAATATGATGTGAGGGCTTTGGTGACAAAACAGATGGAACTGTGATAGACTGCATCCAATTTGGTCAATAGAGTGTTGGAGGCTATTTTGTAAATGACATCGCCGAAGTAAAGGATCGGTAGGATAGTCAGTTTTACGAGGGTATGTTTGGCAGCATGAGTGAAGGATGCTTGATAGGAAGCCGATTCTGATTGGAGATGCTTAATGAGGGTCTGGAAAGAGAGTTTACAGTCTAACCAGACACCTAGTTGTCCACATATTCTAAGTCAGAACCGTCCAGAGTAGTGATGCTAGACGGGCGGGCAGGTGCGTGCAGCGATCGGTTGAAGAGCATGCATTTAGTTTTACTTGCATTTAAGAGCAGTTGGAGGCCACAGAAGGAGAGTTGTATGGCATTGAAGCTCGTCTGGAGGTTAGTTAACAGAGTGTCCAAAGAGGAGCTAGAAGTTTACAGAATGGTGTCGTCTGCGTATAGGTGGATCAGAGAATCACCAGCAGCAAGAGCGACATCATTGATGTATACAGAGAAGAGAGTCGGCCCAAGAATTGAACCCCTGTGGCACCCCCATAGAGACTGTCAGAGGTCCGGACAACAGGCCCTCCAATTTGACACACTGAACTCTGTCTAAGAACTAGTTTGTGAGGCGAGGTAGTCATTTGAGAAACCAAGGCTGTTGAGTCTGCTGATAAGAATGCGGTGATTGACAGAGTTGAAAGCCTTGGCCAGGTCGATGAAGACGGCTGCACAGTATTCTATTTTATCGATGGTGGTTATGATATTGCTTAGGACCTTGAGCGTGGCTGAGGTACACCCATGACCAGCTCTGAAACCAGATTGCATAGCGGAGAAGGTACAGTGGGATTCGAAATGGTCGGTGATCTGTTTGTTAACTTGGCTTTCAAAGACCTTAGAAAGGCAGGGTAGGATAGATATAGGTCCGTAGCAGTTTGGGTCTAGAGTGTCTCCCCCTTTGAAGAGGGGGATGACAGCGGCAGCTTTCCAATCTTTGGGGATCTCAGGCGATACGAAAGAGAGGTTGAACAGGCTAGTAATAGGGGTTGTAACAATTTCGGAGGATAATTTTAGAAAGTGAGGGTCCATATTATCTAGTCCAGCTGATTTGTAGGGATCCAGATTTTGCAGCTCTTTCAGAACATCAGCTGTCTGGATTTGAGTGAAGGAGAAGCGGGGGGGGGGAGCTTGGGCAAGTTTCTGCAGGGGGTGCTGAGCTGTTGGCCGGGGTATGGGTAGCCAGGTGGAAAGCATGGCCAGCCGTAGAAAAATGCTTATTAAAATTATCGATTGTTGTAGATTTATCGGTGGTGACAGTGTTTCCTAGCCTCAGTGCAGTGGGCAGCTGGGAGGAGGTGCTCTTATTCTCCATGGACTTTACATTGTCCCAAAATCTTTTGGAATTAGTGATACAGGATGCAAATTTCTGTTTGAAAAAGCTAGCCTTAGCTTTCTTAACTGACTGAGTATATTGGTTCCTGACTTCCCTGAAAAGTTGCATATCGCTGGGGCTATTCAATGCTAATGCAGAACGCCACAGGATGTTTTTGTGCTGGTCAAGGGCAGTCAAGTCTGGGGGGAACCAAGTGCTATATCTGTTTTTAGTTCTACATTTTTTGAATGAGGCATGCTTATTTAAGATGGTGAGGAAAGCACTTTTAAACAGCAACCAGGCATCCTCTACTGACAGGATGAGGTCAATATCCTTCCAGGATACCCGGGCCAGGTCGATTAGAAATGCCTGCTATCTGAAGTGTTTTAGGGAGTGTTTGACAGTGATGAGGGTGGTCGTTTGACCGCGAACCCATTATGCATAAAGGCAATGAGGCAGTGATCGCTGCGATCCTGGTTGAAGACAGCAGAGGTGTATTTAGAGGGCAAGTTGGTCAGGATGATATCTATGAGGGTGCCCATGGTTACTGATTTAGGGTTGTACCTGGTAGGTTCCTTTATCATTTGTGTGAGATTGAGAGCATCTAGTTTAGATTGTAGGACGGCCGTGGTGTTATTTAGCATATCCCAGTTTAGGTCACCTAACAGTACGAACTCTGAAGATAGATGGGGGGCAATCAATTAATTGGACTCAGATTAAGATCATTTCCATAGAAAGTTATTTTTAGTCACATATGGTCACATATGGTGTCCAGGGCACAGCTGGGGTCTGAAGGGGTCTATAACAAGCGGCAACGGTGAGAGACTTGTTTTTGGAAAGGTGGATGTTTAAAAGTAGAAGTTCGAATTGTTTGGGCAAAGACCTGGGTAGTATGACAGAACTCTGCAGGCTATCTCTGCAGTAGATTGCAACTCCGCCCCCTTTGGCAGTTCTATCTTGTCGGAAGATGTTATAGTTAGGGATGGAAATTTCATGATATCTTCCCTCAGTTAGTCATCAAGTTTCCGTTTGATACTAATTGATTGCTAAGAGGACTGCGAGGACTGATGGAAACTCTGTCGACTCTGCATAGTCCAGTACCTCATATTGTTATTTATTGTATTATTTAAATGTATTATGACATTTATTTTTGTACTATTTATGAATAAATTAACTTGTAAAAGTTGCAAAAAGTATTGTTCTAAATGTGGTTTATTAAGTGTGTTGATCCTACTGCACCATATATTTTCTAGACTTGACCTATTCCTGACTCTAGCCTCAAACTACATTTTATAATGTGGAATCTGTAACGGCTTTCTTCCATAGGTGAAGGAGAGGACCAAAGTGCAGCGTAGCCAGTGCTCAACATGTTTAATTAAAAGATCAAGTGAACACTACAAACAACTTAGAAAATAACAAACGTGAAAACCGATACAGACCTGTCTGGTGCAGAACACAAACACAGAGACAGGAAACAAACACCCACAAAATCCCAACACAAAACAAGCCTCCTATATATGATTCTCAATCAGGGACAACGATTACCAGAACCATATTAGGCTGGACAAAGAAACAGACAAACTAGACACACAACATAGAATTCCCACCCAGCTCACGTCCTGACCAACTAAACACATACAAAACAACAGAAAACAGGTCAGGAACGTGACAGAATCACTCAACTGTCTGGCAGTCTCCACACTAAAGCACTGGTAAAACACAATCATTAACGTTATACTGTTTCAGGCAAATTGTGGAAAAAGGCAAATTCTTGGCAGTGGCCATGGCGTTATAGCATCAATCAATCATTCACATTTATTTTATAAAGTTGTCACAAAGTGCTTTACAGATACCCAACCTAAAACCCCAGAGAGCTTTACAGATACCCAACCTAAAACCCCAGAGAGCAAGCAATACAGAAGCACAGTGGCTAGAAAAAACTCACAAGAAGGCAGGAAGAAACCTAGAGAGGAAGTAGAAAGAAACCTAGCATGATTCCAATCTTAAAACATACTTTTATTTTCTATTTGTCTATTTTTTTCCAAACTTTTTATTTTTTTTATCGTAACTTCTTAATTAAAGCATTGTTGGTTAAGAGCTTGTAAATAGGCGACAAATAACATTTGATTTGTTCATTGACTATAGCTCAGCATTCAACACCATAGTACCCTCCAAGCTCATCATTAAGCTTGAAGCCCTGGGTCTCAACCCCACCCTGTGCAATTGGGTCCTGGACTTCCTGACGGGCCGTCCCCCCAGGTGATTAATGTAGGGAACAACACCTCCACTTCGCTGATCTTCAACACTGGGGCCCCACAAGGGTGCATGCTCAGCCCCCTCCTGTACTTCCTTTTCACCCATGACTGCGTGGCCAAGCATGCCTCCAACTCAATCCTCAAGTTTGCAGACGACGCAACAGTAGTAGACTTGATTACCAACAACGACGAGACAGCCTACAGGGAGGAAGTGAAGGCTCAGGGAGTGTGGTGTCAGGAAAATAACCTCTCACTCAACCTCAACAAAACAAAGGAGATGATCGTGGACTTCAGGAAACAGCACAGGGAGAACCCCCCTATCCACATCGATGGGACAGCAGTGGAGAAGGTGTAAAGTTTTAAGTTCCTCAGCGCACATATCACTGCAAACTGAAATGGTCCACCCACACAGAGTTGTGAACAAGGCGCAAAAGCGCCTCTTCAACATCAGGAGGCTGAATACATTTGGCTTGGCACCTAAAACCCTCACAAACTTTTACAGATGCACAATTGAAAGCATCCTGTCGGGCTGTATCACCGCCTGGTACGGCAACTGCATCACCCACAACCGCAGGGCTCTCCAGAGGGTGGTGCGGTCTGCACAACGCATCACCAGGAGCCAACTACCTGCCTTCCAGGATACCTACAGCATCCGATGTCACAGGAAGGCCAAAAAGACCATCAAGGACAACAACCACCCAAGGTCAGTACAGGTGCATCAAAGCTGGGACCGAGAGACTGAAAAACAGCTTTTATCACAAGGCCATCAGAATGTTAAAGAGCCATCACTTGCACAGAGTGGCTGCTGCCGACATATACATGTTATATGTTAGTAATTTAGCACATAATCAGAGCCACTTACAGTTAGTTCATTCATCTTAATAACATAGCTAGGTGAGACAACCACGTATCACAGTCAAATATACAGGATACGTACATTCCATTCCAGCTAAACAATGGATATATAGCGTTTTGCATCTTAAATCTATGAATACAAAACCTGAGAACAGTAATATTTTACACACACATTAAGGTACATACAATAATTTCTAATGAAAAAACACAAATGTGAAAAATATATAGCGTTTTGAAATTAAACTTCATACATTTTCACACTGTCAATCATCAAGTTTCAGCTTGATACTATTTGATTGCTAAATGATCCTATGCAATATTACTTCCCATATAAGGACATCCTGGATGTTGATTGTCATCATTTTAGCTGTGACTTAGTGATCTCTATCTAACTGTGAGGAGTTTCAGTGTCAAGAGACAATATAAGAGGTCTGTGTTTGACGTTGCAAGTCAGTCACATATAAACCTTCTTCACCCCGAGGGCTGAGACTGTATCTAGTCATAGCCTGCTGCTACTTCTACTACTACTACTGCTGTAAAGCCATGAAGACTGTCACTCTCCTCTTCTCCTTTACATTTGCGCTGGTCTTCACTGCGGTCACTGATGAGACTCATCTATTGAGTATGATCATCTGCGAGGTTGACAAGATCGTCAAAGGAGGTCCGGCGGTAAGAAAATTGAAATTTTGCATATAACAAGTGTAATAACTGCATTATAATCCATTGTATCTACAGTGTTATCAAATGTTGCTCTGCTCTATTGGATTAGAAGGCCTCTTGTTGAAAATGAGAGCAAAAGGGGTCATGAAAAATGACACAAATAACAAACATTTTGTGACGTTTTGTTTCTATCTTCAGGCCCTTTTGGACAGTCTAGTGCCAGCGGGATTCGATCAAGATCGCTGCAGGGCAAACGGGGTAAATTGTATCCATAATCTTGATGAATAGAATGAAAACATGGTAGACAATGTTCCATTATGGGCCGGAATCCCCAGACACAGACTAAGCCTAGTCCTAGAGAATAAAAACCATGTTCAATGGATATTCACCATTGAAAAGTGCTCCTTAGTCCAAGACTAGCCTTAATTTGTGTCTGGAAAACAGGACCCTCACGTCCATCAGTGATAACTACTGTTAACTTACCCATGTCAACACGTGTTGTTGCAAATCAGACACTTATTAATGCTGACCAGAAAGTCGACCATGTATTTTAAGAATTTTCTACAGGCTATTATTGAATCTATTACAACAGCAGATTCATCAATAACCATGACGCTCTCCAATTCCAGCCTGAAGATTTCTGCATAGCTGAGACTATTCTGTCTGCCATAAGCCATACGCAGCACTGGATTCCATTAAACAACATATCTAAAATCAGTAGAGTGTTGAAGCAGTACAATAAGGTAAGGAATCATTCAGACAAATTAAGCTTGGTTGGGGAGGGGGGGGGGGGGGGGTCTACTCTAGCCTGGGCTGCAAATTCTTGTCATGCCAAAGGAGTGGCATGATGGCACAAACAGACTGGTACCCAGGCTAGCTTAGGTGTATTCAGTGAAACATCCCAAATGTTGCAGATATACATTCATGAGTAGAGATTATGTCTGTTCAACACAATGTATGTATATCTTGTACTGTTGCACACACTTGAACAGAGCCCGGCTCTTGTCAATCAAACAGTAACTACTACTCTGACTATTAGCCATAACAATTATCAGTGTAGAAAAAGTAACTCAAAACATACAGGGCGGTGTTTCAGACATGGATGAAGTCTAGGCCTGGGCTAAAAAGCACTTTCTATGGAAATTATCTTAATCTGAGTCCATTAAACTGGCTTCATCCTAGTCCAGGAAAACGCCCCCATAATGCAATAATACTTGATTCATCCGCAAAAAAAATCTTGCTTCGTTACACAAGATGTATTGCGCACCATGCATGTTGTAGATAAACACCCTGAGCCTTGTTGAAGTACAGCATGTTATGGTTCTAAGGTAGTGATCTGGGTTCTGTAGGCAGTCTACAGTTCTCAGTGGAATGTTCTCTGTTCTCTCCCCAGTTTCATCCAACCAACTGCACTGTGAAGGAGAACGGTGATGAGGAACAGCTTCGCGATCTCCTGACAAACCTCTACAAGTGTGCCCAGGTCATCTACTCTCGTCCCCACCCTGCCGTTCATCGCAAACGACACTAGAGCTTTGCTGAGAAGACTGATGGACACTCTGTCGACTCTGCATAGTCCAGTACCTCATATTGTTATTTATTGTATTGTATTTAAATGTATTATGACATTTATTTTTGTACTATTTATGAATACATTAACTTGTAAAAGTGGCAAAAAGTATTGTTCTAAATGTGGTTTATTAAGTGTGTTGATCCTACTGCACCATAGATTTTCTAGACATGACCTTTTCCTGACTCTAGCCTCAAACTACATTTTATAATGTGGAATCACTCAACTGTCTGGCAGTCTCCACACTAAAGCACTGGTAAAACACAATCATTAACGTTATACTGTTTCAGGCAAATTGTGGAAAAAGGCAAATTCTTGGCAGTGGCCATGGCGTTATAGCATCAATCAATCATTATTTTATAAAGTCCTTTTTACATCAGCAGTTGTCACAAAGTGCTTTATAGAAACCCAGCCTAAAACCCCAGAGAGCTTTACAGATACCCAACCTAAAACCCCAGAGAGCTTTACAGATACCCAACCTAAAACCCCAGAGAGCTTTACAGATACCCAACCTAAAACCCCAGAGAGCTTTACAGATACCCAACCTAGAACCCCAGAGAGCTTTACAGATACCCAACCTAAAACCCCAGAGAGCTTTACAGATACCCAACCTAGAACCCCAGAGAGCTTTACAGATACCCAACCTAAAACCCCAGAGAGCTTTACAGATACCCAACCAGATACCCAACCCCAGAGACCCAACCTAGAACCCCAGAGAGCTTTACAGATACCCAACCTAAAACCTCAGAGAGCTTTACAGATACCCAACCTAAAACCCCAGAGAGCAAGCAATACAGAAGCACAGTGACTAGGAAAAACTCCCAAGAAGGCAGGAAGAAACCTAGCATGATTCCAATCTTAAAACATGCTACACACGGCAACCAGACAAATCACACGGCAACCAGACAAATCACACGGCAACCAGACGAATCACACGGCAACCAGACAAATCCCACGGCAACCAGACAAATCACACGGCAACCAGACAAATCAAATCTAAAAAGACAAAGAAAGAGAGTGAGATTAAACATGTGCAATAATTTAATACATTACTAAAATACAGGGGGGGGGGGGCTCAGTAGATGTAAACATTTGAAATACAGTATATTCCAAAAATAAAGACACTTTGCTTCCACTACAATACACCATGAACGATGAGATGAAAAGGAAGAAATCAAAGCGTGACAATAAATGGCTTAGTTAGTGTTTAATGGGTGAATGGCACAACTATATAGACGGGTTAGCTGACATCAGGGAAATGATGTGTGTGTCGATAAGGCAGAAGTGCGTGTGGTGTTATAATTCTGGACAGTCAGATAGCTAACAACAATGACAAGAAGCTGCTACGTGGGGAATCGCAGGAGGCTGGTTTCAGCTTGTTGTATCTTGTTATTACTATCCCGTTTTATTCGGAGGTGTTTCGACTGATGTCACGTCCATGCTAACATGGTGAAAATACCCTAGCTAACCGACAACTGTAACGATGCATCTTTAGAGATAAGCGCTCATTGTGCAAATGTATTTGTTTTCAATAAACATTTGGAGACTAAATATACTGTAGTTTGTCCCATAGTTGCGCACTCGTCGGTATCGTTGCTAAACAACCAACCCGTCTATGGAAGCGGTATGGCATGCATGTCCTACCCTTCAGACATAGGGGAAACCAAGCTTAAAGCACACTTTAGACGCCCATAAGTCTGATGCTTGAAATAAGGGCATTATGACCTGTGGTGCACATATGAATCATTTCTGGAATTGTTCTTTTGTTAAAGGCCATCAGATGCATCCATTACATCCTGCCAGTAGAAGTGGTGGCGTCGGCATCTCAAAACAGTGTTAGTTGTTGTCGTCGCTTTTGTCTTTGAAGACCTGATCAAAAACCATGGCTTGTGCTCATCATAGACTAATCTCATACGTCCCAAATGGGACCCTATTCCCTATTTAGTGCACTACTTTTGACCAGAGCCTTACGGGACACCCTATGAGCCCTGGTCAAAAGTAGTGCACTATAAAGGGAATAGGGTTTCATTTGGGACACAGCCTGTGTGTTGCCCACTGAACTGTGCTCGATGACTACATTAAGAATCAACATTAAGCTGACTATCCTCAACAAGCCTCCCCTTATTATAATACAAGGTCCCCTTGACTTGAGCAGTCCAAGGGGCAGGTCCACATGACACCTTATTTCATATTTAGTGCACTACTTTTGACCAGGGCTCATAGGGTGACAATAGGGCTCTGGTCAAAAGTAGTGCACTAAATAGGGAATAGGCTGCACCATTTGGGACGCTGGCTAAACCCTACAGTACAGTTTCTGCTGCCTGCTCCCTCCCTCCCTGACCGATCAACCGTTTCCTCTCCTCCCTTCACATTTAAAACCTTACTTGGCTATACAGTGTATTAACAAAATCTTTTTAAATAACGACAATAAAGATCTTCATGTTCGACTATTGACTGACTGCTGTTGTTCATTCTAAGGTAAAGTAGTGTAGATTCATTGACTGACTGCTGCTGTTCATTCTAAGGTAAAGTAGTGTAGATTCATTGACTGACTGCTGCTGTTCATTCTAAAGTAAAGTAGTGTAGATTCATTGACTGACTGCTGCTGTTCATTCTAAAGTAAAGTAGTGTAGATTCATTGACTGACTGCTGTTGTTCATTCTAAGGTAAAGTAGTGTAGATTCATTGACTGACTGCTGCTGTTCATTCTAAAGTAAAGTAGTGTAGATTCATTGACTGACTGTTGTTCATTCTAAGGTAAAGTAGTGTAGATTCATTGACTGACTGCTGCTGTTCATTCTAAAGTAAAGTAGTGTAGATTCATTGACTGACTGTTGTTCATTCTAAGGTAAAGTAGTGTAGATTCATTGACTGACTGCTGCTGTTCATTCTAAAGGTAAAGTAGTGTAGATTCATTGACTGACTGCTGCTGTTCATTCTAAAGGTAAAGTAGTGTAGATTCATTGACTGACTGCTGTTCATTCTAAAGGTAAAGTAGTGTAGATTAATTGACTGACTGCTGCTGTTCATTCTAAAGGTAAAGTAGTGTAGATTCATTGACTGACTGCTGCTGTTCATTCTAAAGGTAAAGTAGTGTAGATTCATTGACTGACTGTTGTTCATTCTAAAAGGTAAAGTAGTGTAGATTCATTGACTGACTGTTGTTCATTCTAAAGAGAAAGTAGTGTAGATTCATTGACTGACTGTTGTTCATTCTAAAGGTAAAGTAGTGTAGATTCATTGACTGCTGCTGTTCATTCTAAAGGTAAAGTAGTGTAGATTCATTGACTGACTGTTGTTCATTCTAAGGTAAAGTAGTGTAGATTCATTGACTGACTGTTGTTCATTCTAAGGTAAAGTAGTGTAGATTCATTGCAGTACATGGGGCTCCAGCCCTGATTGGCTCTCTCACTGCAGCAGGGATTCCATCACAGCCTCAGGCTTCGCTGATCTTTTCCTGTCAGGAGATAAGAGGGATGCATCACAAATGGCACCCTATTCCCTATATAGTGCACTACTTTTGACCTAGGCCCATAAGGAATAGGGTGCCATTTGAGACGCAAATGAGATGATCACGGGGTTAATATACACTGAGTATACAAAAGAACACCTGCTCTTTCCATGACAGACTGAACAGGTGAATCTGTTATTGATGTCACTTAAATCGACTTCAAATCAGTGTAGATGAAGGGGAGGAGACCGGGTAATAATTATTTTTAAGCCTTGAGACAATGGAGACATGTATGTGAACCATTCAGAGGGTGAACGGGCAAGACTAAAGATTGAAGTGCCTTTGAACGGGGTATGGTAGTAATTGCCAGGCGCACCGGTTTGTATCAAGAACTGCAACGCTGTTGGGTTTTCCACGCTCAACAGTTTCCCGTGTTTATCAAGAATGGTTCACCACCCAAAGGACATCCAGTCAACTTGACACAACTGTGGGAAGCATTGGGGTCAACATGGGCAAGTATCCCTGTGGAACGCTTTCAACTCCTTGTATAGAGTCCATGCCCCGACCAATTGAGGCTGTTCTAAAGGTAAAAGGGTGTTCAATATTAGGAAGGTATTCCTAATGTTTTGTCCACTCAGTGTATTAGTACTGTTATCCTGGTTGGTATATTAGTACTGTTATCCTGGTTGGTATATTAGTACTGTTATCCTGGTTGGTATATTAGTACTGTTATCCTGGTTGGTATATTAGTACTGTTATCCTGGTTGGTATATTAGTCCTGTTATCCTGGTTGGTATATTAGTCCTGTTATCCTGGTTGGTATATTAGTACTGTTATCCTGGTTGGTATATTACTACTGTTATCCTGGTTGGTATATTACTACTGTTATCCTGGTTGGTATATTACTACTGTTATCCTGGTTGGTATATTACTACTGTTATCCTGGTTGGTATATTAGTACTGTTATCCTGGTTGGTGTATTAGTACTGTTATCCTGGTTGGTGTATTAGTACTGTTATCCTGGTTGGTGTATTAGTACTGTTATCCTGGTTGGTGTATTAGTCCTGTTATCCTGGTTGGTATATTACTACTGTTATCCTGGTTGGTATATTACTACTGTTATCCTGGTTGGTATATTACTACTGTTATCCTGGTTGGTATATTACTACTGTTATCCTGGTTGGTATATTAGTACTGTTATCCTGGTTGGTGTATTAGTACTGTTATCCTGGTTGGTATATTAGTACTGTTATCCTGGTTGGTATATTAGTACTGTTATCCTGGTTGGTGTATTAGTACTGTTATCCTGGTTGGTGTATTACTACTGTTATCCTGGTTGGTATATTAGTACTGTTATCCTGGTTGGTATATTACTACTGTTATCCTGGTTGGTATATTAGTACTGTTATCCTGGTTGGTATATTAGTACTGTTATCCTGGTTGGTATATTAGTACTGTTATCCTGGTTGGTATATTACTACTGTTATCCTGGTTGGTATTTTAGTACTGTTATCCTGGTTGGTTTATTACTACTGTTATCCTGGTTGGTATATTAGTACTGTTATCCTGGTTGGTATATTAGTACTGTTATCCTGGTTGGTATATTAGTACTGTTATCCTGGTTGGTATATTAGTACTGTTATCCTGGTTGGTATATTACTACTGTTATCCTGGTTGGTGTATTAGTACTGTTATCCTGGTTGGTGTATTAGTACTGTTATCCTGGTTGGTATATTAGTCCTGTTATCCTGGTTGGTATATTAGTACTGTTATCCTGGTTGGTATATTAGTACTGTTATCCTGGTTGGTATATTACTACTGTTATCCTGGTTGGTATATTACTACTGTTATCCTGGTTGGTATATTACTACTGTTATCCTGGTTGGTATATTAGTACTGTTATCCTGGTTGGTGTATTAGTACTGTTATCCTGGTTGGTGTATTAGTCCTGTTATCCTGGTTGGTATATTACTACTGTTATCCTGGTTGGTATATTACTACTGTTATCCTGGTTGGTATATTACTACTGTTATCCTGGTTGGTATATTACTACTGTTATCCTGGTTGGTATATTACTACTGTTATCCTGGTTGGTATATTAGTACTGTTATCCTGGTTGGTGTATTACTACTGTTATCCTGGTTGGTATATTAGTACTGTTATCCTGGTTGGTATATTAGTACTGTTATCCTGGTTGGTGTATTACTACTGTTATCCTGGTTGGTATATTAGTACTGTTATCCTGGTTGGTATATTACTACTGTTATCCTGGTTGGTATATTAGTACTGTTATCCTGGTTGGTATATTAGTACTGTTATCCTGGTTGGTATATTAGTACTGTTATCCTGGTTGGTATATTAGTACTGTTATCCTGGTTGGTATATTACTACTGTTATCCTGGTTGGTGTATTAGTACTGTTATCCTGGTTGGTATATTACTACTGTTATCCTGGTTGGTATATTACTACTGTTATCCTGGTTGGTGTATTAGTACTGTTATCCTGGTTGGTGTATTAGTACTGTTATCCTGGCTGGTATTAACACTATTATTCATGGTGGATAACGATGTACCGACAGCAGCTGGGAGACAGACGGTGGTGGTGGTTTACCTTCGTCCAGTCTTGGGTCTAATACTCTTGGAGGACCTGGGCCTCTCCAGCTTCATCAGTGACTGTCTCATACTCTCCTCTGTGTAGGCCAAGTACACATGGGACAAGTCCATCTCAAACGGCTGGGGGGAGAGAGGAAGAGAGGAAGGAGAGAGGGATAGAGAGAGGGAGGAAGAGGAAAATAAAAAGGGGGATGGAGAGAGGGAGAGAGGAAGGAGAGAGGAAGGAGAAAGGGAGAGAGGAAGGAGAAAGGGAGAGAGGAAGGAGAGAGGGAGAGAGGAAGGAGAGAGGGATAGAGAGAGGGAGAAAGGTAGGAAAGAGGGAGAGAGGAAGGAGAAAGGGATAGAGAGAGGGAGAGAGGAAGGAGAGAGGAAGGAGAAAGGAAGGACAGAGGGATAGAGAGAGGGAGAGAGGTAGGAGAGAGGGAGAAAGGAAGGACAGAGGGATAGAGAGAGGGAGAGAGGTAGGAGAGAGGGTAGAGTAATATTATCCAGATGCACTATGCTGTCTGTCTTCTTATGTAGGCGTGAACTAAGAACTCACATCTTTCTCTTTCTTGTCCAGCACGGGGGTCTGTTTTCTCATGTTGTTACCAGTGTACGCTACACACTTCTGAGGACCAACAAGTAAACAAATAAACAATGTCATAAACATGAGGCAATCACACCAACGTTCCTCTGTACTGTCTATATTAACTAAGAAACTCCCTCCCCTAAGCATTATTATTCTCAGGTTAAATATTTCACTGTGGCTGAATGCAGAACTCACCAGCTGCCATTCCCCAATGTCCTCATTCCACTGTACGTAGTTCTCGATCATCTCCTGCACCAGACAGGAAGAAGCAGGAACCATATTAGCATCAGCGCTTACTAAATACGCTCTCACACAAACATAAATGGAAACATAAATGGACGGACACACACATTCACGACATGTTACACACACACACACACACCCACCCACCCACCCACGTCTACGACATGTAGACAGGCAGACAGACATGAAGTTGTCACACACACACACACACACACACACCTGGTATTCCTGTGGGATGAAGCTGTCTATGATGAGCATCTGCAGTCGTAGCTCTCTGCTGAGGTGGCGGATATTCTCCAGCAGGCCCTCGATCTCCCGGTGATGCTCCTGCTGCAGGTCGGCCATCTGACAACACAACAACAACCTCTCAATAACCACACAACAACCACTGAACCCATGCCATGTGTTGATGAAGAAATACCATGTGTTGATGAAGAAATGCCATGTGTTGATGAAGAAATGCCATGTGTTGATGAAGACATGAACCAATGCCATGTGTTGATGAAGACATGAACCAATGCCATGTGTTGATGACGAAATGAACCAATGCCATGTGTTGATGAACCAATGCCATGTGTTGATGAAGAAATGAACCAATGCCATGTGTTGATGAACCAATGCCATGTGTTGATGAAGAAATGAACCAATGCCATGTGTTGATGAAGAAATGAGCCAATGCCATGTGTTGATGAAGAAATGAACCAATGCCATGTGTTGATGAAGAAATGAACCAATGCCATGTGTTGATGAAGAAATGAACCAATGCCATGTGTTAACGAAGAAATGAACCAATGCCATGTGTTGATGAAGAAATGAACCAATGCCATGTGTTGATGAAGAAATGAACCAATGCCATGTGTTGATGAA
Organism: Salvelinus fontinalis; assembly: GCF_029448725.1. Lineage (NCBI taxonomy): Eukaryota > Metazoa > Chordata > Actinopteri > Salmoniformes > Salmonidae > Salvelinus > Salvelinus fontinalis. The sequence continues at coordinate 11,019,720 of NC_074693.1, forward strand.
GAAATGAACCAATGCCATGTGTTGATGAAGAAATGAACCAATGCCATGTGTTGATGAAGAAATGAACCAATGCCATGTGTTAATGAAGAAATGAACCAATGCCATGTGTTGGCGAAGAAATGAACCAATGCCATGTGTTGATGAAGAAATGAACCAATGCCATGTGTTGATGAAGAAATGAACCAATGCCATGTGTTGATGAAGAAATGAACCAATGCCATGTGTTGATGAAGAAATGAACCAATGCCATGTGTTGATGAAGAAATTAACCAATGCCATGTGTTGATGTGACTGCTCCGGGACAAATCTATACGAGATGGCCACAAAGACATTCATGATCTTTTGGATCTTTCTGAAATTAGAGCCACAGAAAATATCCTTTTTGGTGAAGGATGTTTGGCATACCTTTGAAGTCTGTATCCTAAATAATTACTGAGAATGTATTAATTATATGCGTTATACACTGAGTGGACAAAACATTATGAACACCTGCTCTTTCCATGACAGACTGACCAGGTGAATCCAGGTGAAAGCTATGATCCCTTATTGATGTCACTGTTAAATCCACTTCAATCAGTGTAGATGAAGGGGAGGAGACAGGTTAAAGAAGGATTGTTAAACCTTGAGACATGGATTGTGTATGTGTGCCATTCAGAGGGTGAATGGGCAAGACAAAAGATTGAAGTGCCTTTGAACGGCGTATGGTAGTAGGTGCCAAGCGCACCGGTTTGTATCAAGAACTGCAACGCTGCTGGGTTTTTCACGCTCAACAGTTTCCCGTGTGTATCAAGAATGGTCCACCACCAAAAGGACATCCAGTCAACTTGTGGGAAGCATTTGAGTCAATATGGGCCAACATCCCTGTGGAATCATTTCATCACCTTGCAGAGTCCATGCCTTGACGAATTGAGGCTGATCAGAGGGCAAAGGGGGGGTGCAACTCAATATTAGGAAGGTGTCCTTAATGTTATGAACAGTCAGTGTATATGTTAATGAAGTAATGAACCAATGTTGTGTGTTACTGAACCAATGCGGTGTGTTACTGAACCAATGCTGTGTGTTAATGAACCAATGCTGTGTGTTAATGAACCAATGTTGTGTGTTACTGAACCAATGCTGTGTGTTAATGAACCAATGCTGTGTGTTAATGAACCAATGCTGTGTGTTAATGAACCAATGCGGTGTGTTAATGAACCAATGCGGTGTGTTAATGAAGTAATGAACCAATGCTGTGTGTTAATGAACCAATGCTGTGTGTTAATGAACCAATGCTGTGTGTTAATGAAGTAATGAACCAATGCTGTGTGTTAATGAACCAATGCTGTGTGTTAATGAACCAATGCTGTGTGTTAATGAACCAATGCTGTGTGTTAATGAACCAATGCTGTGTGTTAATGAACCAATGCTGTGTGTTAATGAAGTAATGAACCAATGCTGTGTGTTAATGAAGTAATGCTGTGTGTTAATGAACCAATGCTGTGTGTTAATGAACCAATGTTGTGTGTTAATGAAGTAATGAACCAATGCTGTGTGTTAATGAAGTAATGAACCAATGCTGTGTGTTAATGAACCAATGCTGTGTGTTAATGAAGTAATGAACCAATGTGGTGTGTTAATGAATGAACCAATGTGGTGTGTTAATGAACCAATGCTGTGTGTTAATGAACCAATGCTGTGTGTTAATGAACCAATGCTGTGTGTTAATGAAGTAATGAACCAATGCTGTGTGTTAATGAACCAATGCTGTGTGTTAATGAAGTAATGAACCAATGTGGTGTGTTAATGAATGAACCAATGTGGTGTGTTAATGAACCAATGCTGTGTGTTAATGAATGAACCAATGCGGTGTGTTAATGAACCAATGCTGTGTGTTAATGAACCAATGTTGTGTGTTAATGAACCAATGCTGTGCGTTAATGAAGTAATGAACCAATGCTGTGTGTTAATGAACCAATGCTATGAAGTAATGAACCAATGCTGTGTGTTAATGAACCAATGCTGTGTGTTAATGAACCAATGCTGTGTGTTAATGAACCAATGCTGTGTGTTAATGAAGTAATGAACCAATGCTGTGTGTTAATGAACCAATGCTGTGTGTTAATGAAGTAATGTTGTGTGTTAATGAACCAATGCTGTGTGTTAATGAACCAATGCTGTGTGTTAATGAACCAATGTTGTGTGTTAATGAACCAATGCTGTGTGTTAATGAACCAATGCTGTGTGTTAATGAAGTAATGAACCAATGCTGTGTGTTAATGAACCAATGCTGTGTGTTAATGAAGTAATGCTGTGTGTTACTGAACCAATGCTGTGTGTTACTGAACCAATGCTGTGTGTTACTGAACCAATGCTGTGTGTTACTGAACCAATGCTGTGTGTTACTGAACCAATGCTGTGTGTTAATGAACCAATGCTGTGTGTTAATGAACCAATGCTGTGTGTTAATGAACCAATGCTGTGTGTTAATGAACCAATGCTGTGTGTTAATGAACCAATGCTGTGTGTTAATGAACCAATGCTGTGTGTTAATGAACCAATGCTGTGTGTTAATGAACCAATGTTGTGTGTTAATGAACCAATGCTGTGTGTTAATGAACCAATGCTGTGTGTTAATGAACCAATGCTGTGTGTTAATGAACCAATGTTGTGTGTTAATGAACCAATGCTGTGTGTTAATGAACCAATGCTGTGTGTTAATGAACCAATGCTGTGTGTTAATGAACCAATGCTGTGTGTTAATGAAGTAATGAACCAATGCTGTGTGTTAATGAAGTAATGCTGTGTGTTAATGAACCAATGCGGTGTGTTAATGAACCAATGCTGTGTGTTAATGAACCAATGTTGTGTGTTAATGAAGTAATGAACCAATGCTGTGTGTTAATGAAGTAATGAACCAATGCTGTGTGTTAATGAACCAATGCTGTGTGTTAATGAAGTAATGAAACAATGCTGTGTGTTAATGAACCAATGCTGTGTGTTAATGAACCAATGCTGTGTGTTAATGAATGAACCAATGCGGTGTGTTAATGAACCAATGCTGTGTGTTAATGAACCAATGCTGTGTGTTAATGAAGTAATGAACCAATGCTGTGTGTTAATGAACCAATGCTGTGCGTTAATGAACCAATGCTGTGTGTTAATGAACCAATGCTGTGTGTTAATGAACCAATGCTGTGTGTTAATGAACCAATGCTGTGTGTTAATGAACCAATGCTGTGTGTTAATGAACCAATGCTGTGTGTTAATGAACCAATGCTGTGTGTTAATGAACCAATGCTGTGTGTTAATGAACCAATGTTGTGTGTTAATGAACCAATGCTGTGTGTTAATGAACCAATGCTGTGTGTTAATGAACCAATGCTGTGTGTTAATGAACCAATGTTGTGTGTTAATGAACCAATGCTGTGTGTTAATGAACCAATGCTGTGCGTTAATGAACCAATGCTGTGCGTTAATGAACCAATGCTGTGTGTTAATGAACCAATGCTGTGTGTTAATGAAGTAATGAACCAATGCTGTGTGTTAATGAAGTAATGAACCAATGCTGTGTGTTAATGAACCAATGCTGTGTGTTAATGAAGCAATGCTGTGTGTTAATGAACCAATGCTGTGTGTTAATGAACCAATGCTGTGTGTTAATGAACCAATGCTGTGTGTTAATGAACCAATGCTGTGTGTTAATGAACCAATGCTGTGTGTTAATGAACCAATGCTGTGTGTTAATGAACCAATGCTGTGTGTTAATGAAGTAATGAACCAATGATGTGTGTTAATGAACCAATGCTGTGTGTTAATGAACCAATGCTGTGTGTTAATGAACCAATGCTGTGTGTTAATGAACCAATGCTGTGTGTTAATGAACCAATGTTGTGTGTTAATGAACCAATGCTGTGTGTTAATGAACCAATGCTGTGCGTTAATGAACCAATGCTGTGCGTTAATGAACCAATGCTGTGTGTTAATGAACCAATGCTGTGTGTTAATGAAGTAATGAACCAATGCTGTGTGTTAATGAAGTAATGAACCAATGCTGTGTGTTAATGAACCAATGCTGTGTGTTAATGAAGCAATGCTGTGTGTTAATGAACCAATGCTGTGTGTTAATGAACCAATGCTGTGTGTTAATGAACCAATGCTGTGTGTTAATGAACCAATGCTGTGTGTTAATGAACCAATGCTGTGTGTTAATGAACCAATGCTGTGTGTTAATGAACCAATGCTGTGTGTTAATGAAGTAATGAACCAATGATGTGTGTTAATGAACCAATGCTGTGTGTTAATGAACCAATGCTGTGTGTTAATGAACCAATGCTGTGTGTTAATGAACCAATGCTGTGTGTTAATGAAGTAATGCTGTGTGTTAATGAAGTAATGAACCAATGCTATGTGTTAATGAACCAATGCTGTGTGTTAATGAACCAATGCTGTGTGTTAATGAACCAATGCTGTGTGTTAATGAACCAATGCTGTGTGTTAATGAACCAATGCTGTGTGTTAATGAACCAATGCTGTGTGTTAATGAACCAATGCTGTGTGTTAATGAACCAATGCTGTGTGTTAATGAACCAATGCTGTGTGTTAATGAACCAATGCTGTGTGTTAATGAAGTAATGAACCAATGCTGTGTGTTAATGAACCAATGCTGTGTGTTAATGAACCAATGCTGTGTGTTAATGAACCAATGCTGTGTGTTAATGAACCAATGCTGTGTGTTAATGAAGTAATGCTGTGTGTTACTGAACCAATGCTGTGTGTTAATGAACCAATGCTGTGTGTTACTGAACCAATGCTGTGTGTTACTGAACCAATGCTGTGTGTTACTGAACCAATGCTGTGTGTTACTGAACCAATGCTGTGTGTTAATGAACCAATGCTGTGTGTTAATGAACCAATGATGTGTGTTAATGAACCAATGCTGTGTGTTAATGAACCAATGCTGTGTGTTAATGAACCAATGCGGTGTGTTAATGAACCAATGATGTGTGTTAATGTTCTGCTCCTGCTGCAGGTCATCCACAACACCACAAGGCCCCAGTCCTGTGTTTGAACCCACTTGGGATACATCCTATTCACTATATAGTGCACTAGTTTCCACCAAGTCCAAGTCCTGTGTCCAAGTCACCAAGTCGTACATTCTTACCTCTGACTTGGCAGCCATCAGCATGGTCCAGACTTTCTTCAGCTTCTTGGTCTTCCCCTGAGCCTCCTCTTGCAGACTGGAGTACTTCTCCTCCATGTCCAGACGCTCCGCCTGCATGGACGTCACAAACAAGACAGGGAGTTTTGGATTTCATTTCATTTATTGAATCATTAAAAATGGGAAACACTTTTGAACCTCATTAATTATCTCCATGTAGAAACTGGTACGGTGCTGGAGATACTGAATCTGACGTTAAAAAGTTGTAAAGTCTCCCTTGAACATAGAAGACTGCTCCGCCTGAGACAACAGAACATGCAGGAATACAATAACGCCGGAAGGCTTTTTCCCCACGATGGAAACAAGATGGAGTAGTTTGGTATTTTATTAGGATCCTCATTAGCTGTTGCAAAGAGAGCAACTACACTTCCTGGGTTCCACACAAAACATGAACCATAATACAGAATGACATGATACAGAACATCATTAGACAAGAACAGCTCAAGGACAGAACTACATACATTTTTAAAAAGATACTCTATTCCCTATGTAGTTCACTGCTTCTGACCAGAGTCAGTTTGTAGATTTTATTACGTTCAATTCCTCTGCTCATCGACAGATGCCATTGCCATTTTCAGGGAAAGCAAAGCAGGCACCTCATCTGAACTAGCAAGGTGCTGACTGGTGTGACTTAGTAGACTTTAAGGCAGTGATTTTCTAACTTTTTCAGCATGGATTCTATTTTTTTCCACCAGAAATTCTGGCAACCACACCCCACCCAAAATTGAATGGCAACATAAAAAATAAAAAATATATAATTTAATGACAACCTTAAAAAAACAAAAGTGATTTAATGACAACCTTAAAAAAAAAAAAAAAATGTCAACAAATAACGTTAAATTCATGACATTTTCATCTCTCATGAAAATTACAAGAACCAATAAATACATGTACTAATCTTTCTCAACAGCAACATAAATATATTGTCCCATAAAATAATCTGTCGTCTCAATTTCTGTCCCTCTCCCGACATAGGGCTCTAGTCAAAAGTAGTGCACTATGTAAGGAATAGGGTGCCAGTTGGACATGGGACAGTTAATACATTATGACTCATCATTTCATTTCCCAATATGCTGGGCATGTGACATCTCACCAAAATATCACCTCTCATCAGCGCCACTCATCACTGAGAATCAACCCCGCTCAAACAGAGGAAGTGTAGTAGGGAGTATTTTGATGCAGAAATGAGACATGTCAGATGACCAAGGTTGAGTTAACCACTAAGCCATATATGTATAACAGCTCTTCAGTTGTCTGAACTAGGACCCTGGTCACGCTCTACAATGTACTGTAGATTATATCATATCCTGTGATAGAACTGCTTCTCCTCCAGTTCTCTGCAGCGCTACTTTGGGTTGATGGTATGATGTACAGAGCCTTCAGAAAGAATTCACACCCCTTGACTTTTTCCAAATGTTCTTGTGTTACAGCCTGAATTTCAAAAAATATAATTCCACTTTGACATTATGGGGTATTATGTGTAGGTCAGTGACACAAAAATCAACATTTTATCACTTTCAAATGCAGGCTATAACAACTAAACGTGGAAAAAGTAAAAGGGTCTGAAAAGTTTTTGAAGGCCCTGTAATATAGTGTGTAAGAAGGTATACCTCCTTCTCCTCTAGTTCTCTGCGGAGCTGCTCAGCCCTCCTGCGTCTCTCCTCTAACTCATTGTTAGACTCCTGCAGTAGTTTCTCCTGCTCCTCAGCCTTGGCCAGGAGGTCCACTCCTCCTACGATCACCTTCTTCTCCAGGGCTGACAGCTTCTCCAGCAGCAGGTGATGCTCCTGCCTGGGGGAAGGAGGTTAGAGGTCAGGGCTCAGTAGATCTGAAAATACCTTCAGTAGGTTAGATGGAGTTTCTGTCATATTCCTTATACCCTTCTAGAGGTCTCTGATCGACAAGAGGGCATCCAAAAGTATCTAGGGGTGGGGGTGGGGCTAACGTTAGATTATATTTCAAAGCAGTAGATTATTCTCCAACCGTGATTTCTGGAAAATTTGGGAACTTAGGGAATGTTTGTGGAATGTTTGCAACCCCAGACTGTACTCACTGTGCTTTGAGCAGATCCTTCTCTCTCTTCTCCAGTTCTGCCCTGGCCTTATTCCTCTCCTCCTCCTCCATGTCCAGCTTGGCTTCTAGCTCCTTCCTCTCCTCCTCGATCTTCGCCTGCATCTCCACCATCTTGTGAGGAGAAACCTTCTTCTTCCCTTTAATAATAATAGTGATCATCATTTATTTGACTTATAGAACCATCCCCCAAGTACACAGCCACCATCAAATCAAATTCTATTCCTCACATGCGCCGAATACAACAGGTGTAGATCTGACAGTGAAATGCCGAATACAACAGGTGTAGATCTGACAGTGAAATGCCGAATACAACAGGTGTAGATCTGACAGTGAAATGCCGAATACAACAGGTGTAGATCTGACAGTGAAATGCTGAATACAACAGGTGTAGATCTGACAGTGAAATGCTGAATACAACAGGTGTAGTAGACCTCACAGTGAAATGCTGAATACAACAGGTGTAGTAGACCTCACAGTGAAATGCTGAATACAACAGGTGTAGATCTGACAGTGAAATGCTGAATACAACAGGTGTAGATCTGACAGTGAAATGCTGAATACAACAGGTGTAGATCTCACAGTGAAATGCTGAATACAACAGGTGTAGATCTGACAGTGAAATGCTGAATACAACAGGTGTAGATCTGACAGTGAAATGCTGAATACAACAGGTGTAGATCTGACAGTGAAATGCTGAATACAACAGGTGTAGACCTCACAGTGAAATGCTGAATACAACAGGTGTAGTAGACCTCACAGTGAAATGCTGAATACAACAGGTGTAGTAGACCTCACAGTGAAATGCTGAATACAACAGGTGTAGTAGACCTCACAGTGAAATGCTGAATACAACAGGTGTAGTAGACCTCACAGTGAAATGCTGAATACAACAGGTGTAGTAGACCTCACAGTGAAATGCTGAATACAACAGGTGTAGTAGACCTCACAGTGAAATGCTGAATACAACAGGTGTAGTAGACCTCACAGTGAAATGCTGAATACAACAGGTGTAGTAGACCTCACAGTGAAATGCTGAATACAACAGGTGTAGTAGACCTCACAGTGAAATGCTGAATACAACAGGTGTAGTAGACCTCACAGTGAAATGCTGAATACAACAGGTGTAGTAGACCTCACAGTGAAATGCTGAATACAACAGGTGTAGTAGACCTCACAGTGAAATGCTGAATACAACAGGTGTAGTAGACCTCACAGTGAAATGCTGAATACAACAGGTGTAGTAGACCTCACAGTGAAATGCTGAATACAACAGGTGTAGTAGACCTCACAGTGAAATGCTGAATACAACAGGTGTAGTAGACCTCACAGTGAAATGCTGAATACAACAGGTGTAGATCTGACAGTGAAATGCTGAATACAACAGGTGTAGATCTGACAGTGAAATGCTGAATACAACAGGTGTAGTAGACCTCACAGTGAAATGCTGAATACAACAGGTGTAGTAGACCTCACAGTGAAATGCTGAATACAACAGGTGTAGATCTGACAGTGAAATGCTGAATACAACAGGTGTAGACCTCACAGTGAAATGCTGAATACAACAGGTGTAGTAGACCTCACAGTGAAATGCTGAATACAACAGGTGTAGACCTCACAGTGAAATGCTGAATACAACAGGTGTAGACCTCACAGTGAAATGCTGAATACAACAGGTGTAGTAGACCTCACAGTGAAATGCTGAATACAACAGGTGTAGTAGACCTCACAGTGAAATGCTGAATACAACAGGTGTAGTAGACCTCACAGTGAAATGCTGAATACAACAGGTGTAGTAGACCTCACAGTGAAATGCTGAATACAACAGGTGTAGTAGACCTCACAGTGAAATGCTGAATACAACAGGTGTAGTAGACCTCACAGTGAAATGCTGAATACAACAGGTGTAGTAGACCTCACAGTGAAATGCTGAATACAACAGGTGTAGTAGACCTCACAGTGAAATGCTGAATACAACAGGTGTAGTAGACCTCACAGTGAAATGCCGAATACAACAGGTGTAGACCTGACAGTGAAATGCCGAATACAACAGGTGTAGATCTGACAGTGAAATGCTGAATACAACAGGTGTAGATCTGACAGTGAAATGCTGAATACAACAGGTGTAGATCTGACAGTGAAATGCTGAATACAACAGGTGTAGACCTCACAGTGAAATGCTGAATACAACAGGTGTAGTAGACCTCACAGTGAAATGCTGAATACAACAGGTGTAGTAGACCTCACAGTGAAATGCTGAATACAACAGGTGTAGATCTGACAGTGAAATGCTGAATACAACAGGTGTAGATCTGACAGTGAAATGCTGAATACAACAGGTGTAGATCTGACAGTGAAATGCTGAATACAACAGGTGTAGATCTGACAGTGAAATGCTGAATACAACAGGTGTAGATCTGACAGTGAAATGCTGAATACAACAGGTGTAGTAGACCTCACAGTGAAATGCTGAATACAACAGGTGTAGTAGACCTTACAGTGAAATGCTGAATACAACAGGTGTAGTAGACCTCACAGTGAAATGCTGAATACAACAGGTGTAGATCTGACAGTGAAATGCTGAATACAACAGGTGTAGTAGACCTCACAGTGAAATGCTGAATACAACAGGTGTAGATCTGACAGTGAAATGCTGAATACAACAGGTGTAGATCTGACAGTGAAATGCTGAATACAACAGGTGTAGTAGACCTCACAGTGAAATGCTGAATACAACAGGTGTAGTAGACCTCACAGTGAAATGCTGAATACAACAGGTGTAGATCTGACAGTGAAATGCTGAATACAACAGGTGTAGACCTCACAGTGAAATGCTGAATACAACAGGTGTAGTAGACCTCACAGTGAAATGCTGAATACAACAGGTGTAGACCTCACAGTGAAATGCTGAATACAACAGGTGTAGTAGACCTCACAGTGAAATGCTGAATACAACAGGTGTAGTAGACCTCACAGTGAAATGCTGAATACAACAGGTGTAGACCTCACAGTGAAATGCTGAATACAACAGGTGTAGTAGACCTCACAGTGAAATGCTGAATACAACAGGTGTAGTAGACCTCACAGTGAAATGCTGAATACAACAGGTGTAGTAGACCTCACAGTGAAATGCTGAATACAACAGGTGTAGTAGACCTCACAGTGAAATGCTGAATACAACAGGTGTAGTAGACCTCACAGTGAAATGCTGAATACAACAGGTGTAGTAGACCTCACAGTGAAATGCTGAATACAACAGGTGTAGTAGACCTCACAGTGAAATGCCGAATACAACAGGTGTAGACCTGACAGTGAAATGCCGAATACAACAGGTGTAGATCTGACAGTGAAATGCTGAATACAACAGGTGTAGATCTGACAGTGAAATGCTGAATACAACAGGTGTAGATCTGACAGTGAAATGCTGAATACAACAGGTGTAGACCTCACAGTGAAATGCTGAATACAACAGGTGTAGTAGACCTCACAGTGAAATGCTGAATACAACAGGTGTAGTAGACCTCACAGTGAAATGCTGAATACAACAGGTGTAGATCTGACAGTGAAATGCTGAATACAACAGGTGTAGATCTGACAGTGAAATGCTGAATACAACAGGTGTAGATCTGACAGTGAAATGCTGAATACAACAGGTGTAGATCTGACAGTGAAATGCTGAATACAACAGGTGTAGATCTGACAGTGAAATGCTGAATACAACAGGTGTAGATCTGACAGTGAAATGCTGAATACAACAGGTGTAGTAGACCTCACAGTGAAATGCTGAATACAACAGGTGTAGTAGACCTTAGAGTGAAATGCTGAATACAACAGGTGTAGTAGACCTCACAGTGAAATGCTGAATACAACAGGTGTAGATCTGACAGTGAAATGCTGAATACAACAGGTGTAGACCTCACAGTGAAATGCTGAATACAACAGGTGTAGACCTGACAGTGAAATGCTGAATACAACAGGTGTAGTAGACCTCACAGTGAAATGCTGAATACAACAGGTGTAGTAGACCTCACAGTGAAATGCTGAATACAACAGGTGTAGTAGACCTCACAGTGAAATGCTGAATACAACAGGTGTAGTAGACCTCACAGTGAAATGCTGAATACAACAGGTGTAGTAGACCTCACAGTGAAATGCTGAATACAACAGGTGTAGTAGACCTCACAGTGAAATGCTGAATACAACAGGTGTAGATCTGACAGTGAAATGCTGAATACAACAGGTGTAGATCTGACAGTGAAATGCTGAATACAACAGGTGTAGATCTGACAGTGAAATGCTGAATACAACAGGTGTAGACCTCACAGTGAAATGCTGAATACAACAGGTGTAGATCTGACAGTGAAATGCCGAATACAACAGGTGTAGATCTGACAGTGAAATGCTGAATACAACAGGTGTAGATCTGACAGTGAAATGCTGAATACAACAGGTGTAGATCTGACAGTGAAATGCTGAATACAACAGGTGTAGATCTGACAGTGAAATGCTGAATACAACAGGTGTAGATCTGACAGTGAAATGCTGAATACAACAGGTGTAGATCTGACAGTGAAATGCTGAATACAACAGGTGTAGTAGACCTCACAGTGAAATGCTGAATACAACAGGTGTAGTAGACCTTACAGTGAAATGCTGAATACAACAGGTGTAGTAGACCTCACAGTGAAATGCTGAATACAACAGGTGTAGTAGACCTCACAGTGAAATGCTGAATACAACAGGTGTAGTAGACCTCACAGTGAAATGCTGAATACAACAGGTGTAGTAGACCTCACAGTGAAATGCTGAATACAACAGGTGTAGATCTGACAGTGAAATGCTGAATACAACAGGTGTAGATCTGACAGTGAAATGCTGAATACAACAGGTGTAGATCTGACAGTGAAATGCTGAATACAACAGGTGTAGTAGACCTCACAGTGAAATGCTGAATACAACAGGTGTAGATCTGACAGTGAAATGCTGAATACAACAGGTGTAGATCTGACAGTGAAATGCTGAATACAACAGGTGTAGTAGACCTCACAGTGAAATGCTGAATACAACAGGTGTAGTAGACCTCACAGTGAAATGCTGAATACAACAGGTGTAGACCTCACAGTGAAATGCTGAATACAACAGGTGTAGTAGACCTCACAGTGAAATGCTGAATACAACAGGTGTAGATCTGACAGTGAAATGCTGAATACAACAGGTGTAGACCTCACAGTGAAATGCTGAATATAACAGGTGTAGACCTCACAGTGAAATGCTGAATACAACAGGTGTAGTAGACCTCACAGTGAAATGCTGAATACAACAGGTGTAGTAGACCTCACAGTGAAATGCTGAATACAACAGGTGTAGATCTGACAGTGAAATGCTGAATACAACAGGTGTAGATCTGACAGTGAAATGCTGAATACAACAGGTGTAGTAGACCTCACAGTGAAATGCTGAATACAACAGGTGTAGTAGACCTCACAGTGAAATGCTGAATACAACAGGTGTAGACCTCACAGTGAAATGCTGAATACAACAGGTGTAGTAGACCTCACAGTGAAATGCTGAATACAACAGGTGTAGATCTGACAGTGAAATGCTGAATACAACAGGTGTAGACCTGACAGTGAAATGCTGAATACAACAGGTGTAGACCTCACAGTGAAATGCTGAATATAACAGGTGTAGACCTCACAGTGAAATGCTGAATACAACAGGTGTAGTAGACCTCACAGTGAAATGCTGAATACAACAGGTGTAGTAGACCTCACAGTGAAATGCTGAATACAACAGGTGTAGTAGACCTCACAGTGAAATGCTGAATACAACAGGTGTAGATCTGACAGTGAAATGCTGAATACAACAGGTGTAGATCTGACAGTGAAATGCTGAATACAACAGGTGTAGTAGACCTCACAGTGAAATGCTGAATACAACAGGTGTAGTAGACCTCACAGTGAAATGCTGAATACAACAGGTGTAGATCTGACAGTGAAATGCTGAATACAACAGGTGTAGACCTCACAGTGAAATGCTGAATACAACAGGTGTAGTAGACCTCACAGTGAAATGCTGAATACAACAGGTGTAGACCTCACAGTGAAATGCTGAATACAACAGGTGTAGTAGACCTCACAGTGAAATGCTGAATACAACAGGTGTAGTAGACCTCACAGTGAAATGCTGAATACAACAGGTGTAGATCTGACAGTGAAATGCTGAATACAACAGGTGTAGATCTGACAGTGAAATGCTGAATACAACAGGTGTAGATCTGACAGTGAAATGCTGAATACAACAGGTGTAGACCTCACAGTGAAATGCTGAATACAACAGGTGTAGATCTGACAGTGAAATGCCGAATACAACAGGTGTAGATCTGACAGTGAAATGCTGAATACAACAGGTGTAGATCTGACAGTGAAATGCTGAATACAACAGGTGTAGATCTGACAGTGAAATGCTGAATACAACAGGTGTAGATCTGACAGTGAAATGCTGAATACAACAGGTGTAGATCTGACAGTGAAATGCTGAATACAACAGGTGTAGATCTGACAGTGAAATGCTGAATACAACAGGTGTAGATCTGACAGTGAAATGCTGAATACAACAGGTGTAGTAGACCTCACAGTGAAATGCTGAATACAACAGGTGTAGTAGACCTTACAGTGAAATGCTGAATACAACAGGTGTAGTAGACCTCACAGTGAAATGCTGAATACAACAGGTGTAGTAGACCTCACAGTGAAATGCTGAATACAACAGGTGTAGTAGACCTCACAGTGAAATGCTGAATACAACAGGTGTAGTAGACCTCACAGTGAAATGCTGAATACAACAGGTGTAGATCTGACAGTGAAATGCTGAATACAACAGGTGTAGATCTGACAGTGAAATGCTGAATACAACAGGTGTAGATCTGACAGTGAAATGCTGAATACAACAGGTGTAGTAGACCTCACAGTGAAATGCTGAATACAACAGGTGTAGATCTGACAGTGAAATGCTGAATACAACAGGTGTAGATCTGACAGTGAAATGCTGAATACAACAGGTGTAGTAGACCTCACAGTGAAATGCTGAATACAACAGGTGTAGTAGACCTCACAGTGAAATGCTGAATACAACAGGTGTAGACCTCACAGTGAAATGCTGAATACAACAGGTGTAGTAGACCTCACAGTGAAATGCTGAATACAACAGGTGTAGATCTGACAGTGAAATGCTGAATACAACAGGTGTAGACCTCACAGTGAAATGCTGAATATAACAGGTGTAGACCTCACAGTGAAATGCTGAATACAACAGGTGTAGTAGACCTCACAGTGAAATGCTGAATACAACAGGTGTAGTAGACCTCACAGTGAAATGCTGAATACAACAGGTGTAGATCTGACAGTGAAATGCTGAATACAACAGGTGTAGATCTGACAGTGAAATGCTGAATACAACAGGTGTAGTAGACCTCACAGTGAAATGCTGAATACAACAGGTGTAGTAGACCTCACAGTGAAATGCTGAATACAACAGGTGTAGACCTCACAGTGAAATGCTGAATACAACAGGTGTAGTAGACCTCACAGTGAAATGCTGAATACAACAGGTGTAGATCTGACAGTGAAATGCTGAATACAACAGGTGTAGATCTGACAGTGAAATGCTGAATACAACAGGTGTAGTAGACCTCACAGTGAAATGCTGAATACAACAGGTGTAGTAGACCTCACAGTGAAATGCTGAATACAACAGGTGTAGTAGACCTCACAGTGAAATGCTGAATACAACAGGTGTAGATCTGACAGTGAAATGCTGAATACAACAGGTGTAGATCTGACAGTGAAATGCTGAATACAACAGGTGTAGATCTGACAGTGAAATGCTGAATACAACAGGTGTAGACCTCACAGTGAAATGCTGAATACAACAGGTGTAGATCTGACAGTGAAATGCCGAATACAACAGGTGTAGATCTGACAGTGAAATGCTGAATACAACAGGTGTAGATCTGACAGTGAAATGCTGAATACAACAGGTGTAGATCTGACAGTGAAATGCTGAATACAACAGGTGTAGATCTGACAGTGAAATGCTGAATACAACAGGTGTAGATCTGACAGTGAAATGCTGAATACAACAGGTGTAGATCTGACAGTGAAATGCTGAATACAACAGGTGTAGATCTGACAGTGAAATGCTGAATACAACAGGTGTAGTAGACCTCACAGTGAAATGCTGAATACAACAGGTGTAGTAGACCTTACAGTGAAATGCTGAATACAACAGGTGTAGTAGACCTCACAGTGAAATGCTGAATACAACAGGTGTAGTAGACCTCACAGTGAAATGCTGAATACAACAGGTGTAGTAGACCTCACAGTGAAATGCTGAATACAACAGGTGTAGATCTGACAGTGAAATGCTGAATACAACAGGTGTAGTAGACCTCACAGTGAAATGCTGAATACAACAGGTGTAGTAGACCTCACAGTGAAATGCTGAATACAACAGGTGTAGTAGACCTCACAGTGAAATGCTGAATACAACAGGTGTAGTAGACCTCACAGTGAAATGCTGAATACAACAGGTGTAGATCTGACAGTGAAATGCTGAATACAACAGGTGTAGTAGACCTCACAGTGAAATGCTGAATACAACAGGTGTAGTAGACCTCACAGTGAAATGCTGAATACAACAGGTGTAGTAGACCTCACAGTGAAATGCTGAATACAACAGGTGTAGTAGACCTCACAGTGAAATGCTGAATACAACAGGTGTAGATCTGACAGTGAAATGCTGAATACAACAGGTGTAGATCTGACAGTGAAATGCTGAATACAACAGGTGTAGTAGACCTCACAGTGAAATGCTGAATACAACAGGTGTAGTAGACCTCACAGTGAAATGCTGAATACAACAGGTGTAGTAGACCTCACAGTGAAATGCTGAATACAACAGGTGTAGATCTGACAGTGAAATGCTGAATACAACAGGTGTAGTAGACCTCACAGTGAAATGCTGAATACAACAGGTGTAGACCTGACAGTGAAATGCTGAATACAACAGGTGTAGTAGACCTCACAGTGAAATGCTGAATACAACAGGTGTAGTAGACCTCACAGTGAAATGCTGAATACAACAGGTGTAGTAGACCTCACAGTGAAATGCCGAATACAACAGGTGTAGATCTGACAGTGAAATGCTGAATACAACAGGTGTAGTAGACCTCACAGTGAAATGCTGAATACAACAGGTGTAGACCTGACAGTGAAATGCTGAATACAACAGGTGTAGTAGACCTCACAGTGAAATGCTGAATACAACAGGTGTAGTAGACCTCACAGTGAAATGCTGAATACAACAGGTGTAGTAGACCTCACAGTGAAATGCTGAATACAACAGGTGTAGTAGACCTCACAGTGAAATGCCGAATACAACAGGTGTAGATCTGACAGTGAAATGCTGAATACAACAGGTGTAGATCTGACAGTGAAATGCTGAATACAACAGGTGTAGACCTCAGTGAAATGCTGAATACAACAGGTGTAGATCTGACAGTGAAATGCCGAATACAACAGGTGTAGATCTGACAGTGAAATGCCGAATACAACAGGTGTAGATCTGACAGTGAAATGCTGAATACAACAGGTGTAGATCTGACAGTGAAATGCTGAATACAACAGGTGTAGATCTGACAGTGAAATGCTGAATACAACAGGTGTAGATCTGACAGTGAAATGCTGAATACAACAGGTGTAGTAGACCTCACAGTGAAATGCTGAATACAACAGGTGTAGTAGACCTCACAGTGAAATGCTGAATACAACAGGTGTAGTAGACCTCACAGTGAAATGCTGAATACAACAGGTGTAGTAGACCTCACAGTGAAATGCTGAATACAACAGGTGTAGTAGACCTCACAGTGAAATGCTGAATACAACAGGTGTAGTAGACCTCACAGTGAAATGCTGAATACAACAGGTGTAGTAGACCTCACAGTGAAATGCTGAATACAACAGGTGTAGTAGACCTCACAGTGAAATGCTGAATACAACAGGTGTAGTAGACCTCACAGTGAAATGCTGAATACAACAGGTGTAGTAGACCTCACAGTGAAATGCTGAATACAACAGGTGTAGTAGACCTCACAGTGAAATGCTGAATACAACAGGTGTAGACCTCACAGTGAAATGCTGAATACAACAGGTGTAGACCTGACAGTGAAATGCTGAATACAACAGGTGTAGACCTGACAGTGAAATGCTGAATACAACAGGTGTAGACCTGACAGTGAAATGCTGAATACAACAGGTGTAGACCTGACAGTGAAATGCTGAATACAACAGGTGTAGACCTCACAGTGAAATGCTGAATACAACAGGTGTAGATCTGACAGTGAAATGCTGAATACAACAGGTGTAGTAGACCTGACAGTGAAATGCTGAATACAACAGGTGTAGTAGACCTGACAGTGAAATGCTGAATACAACAGGTGTAGTAGACCTCACAGTGAAATGCTGAATACAACAGGTGTAGATCTGACAGTGAAATGCTGAATACAACAGGTGTAGTAGACCTCACAGTGAAATGCTGAATACAACAGGTGTAGATCTGACAGTGAAATGCTGAATACAACAGGTGTAGATCTGACAGTGAAATGCTGAATACAACAGGTGTAGATCTGACAGTGAAATGCCGAATACAACAGGTGTAGTAGACCTCACAGTGAAATGCTGAATACAACAGGTGTAGTAGACCTTACAGTGAAATGCTGAATACAACAG
This sequence comes from Salvelinus fontinalis, assembly GCF_029448725.1. Taxonomy (NCBI): domain Eukaryota; kingdom Metazoa; phylum Chordata; class Actinopteri; order Salmoniformes; family Salmonidae; genus Salvelinus; species Salvelinus fontinalis. The sequence continues at coordinate 11,037,774 of NC_074693.1, forward strand.
GTGTAGATCTGACAGTGAAATGCTGAATACAACAGGTGTAGTAGACCTTACAGTGAAATGCTGAATACAACAGGTGTAGATCTGACAGTGAAATGCTGAATACAACAGGTGTAGATCTGACAGTGAAATGCTGAATACAACAGGTGTAGTAGACCTCACAGTGAAATGCTGAATACAACAGGTGTAGTAGACCTCACAGTGAAATGCTGAATACAACAGGTGTAGTAGACCTCACAGTGAAATGCTGAATACAACAGGTGTAGTAGACCTCACAGTGAAATGCTGAATACAACAGGTGTAGATCTGACAGTGAAATGCTGAATACAACAGGTGTAGATCTGACAGTGAAATGCTGAATACAACAGGTGTAGTAGACCTTACAGTGAAATGCTGAATACAACAGGTGTAGATCTGACAGTGAAATGCTGAATACAACAGGTGTAGTAGACCTTACAGTGAAATGCTGAATACAACAGGTGTAGTAGACCTCACAGTGAAATGCTGAATACAACAGGTGTAGTAGACCTCACAGTGAAATGCTGAATACAACAGGTGTAGTAGACCTCACAGTGAAAAGCTGAATACAACAGGTGTAGTAGACCTTACAGTGAAATGCTGAATACAACAGGTGTAGATCTGACAGTGAAATGCTGAATACAACAGGTGTAGATCTGACAGTGAAATGCCGAATACAACAGGTGTAGTAGACCTCACAGTGAAATGCTGAATACAACAGGTGTAGTAGACCTCACAGTGAAATGCTGAATACAACAGGTGTAGTAGACCTCACAGTGAAATGCTGAATACAACAGGTGTAGATCTGACAGTGAAATGCTGAATACAACAGGTGTAGTAGACCTCACAGTGAAATGCTGAATACAACAGGTGTAGATCTGACAGTGAAATGCTGAATACAACAGGTGTAGATCTGACAGTGAAATGCTGAATACAACAGGTGTAGATCTGACAGTGAAATGCTGAATACAACAGGTGTAGTAGACCTCACAGTGAAATGCTGAATACAACAGGTGTAGTAGACCTCACAGTGAAATGCTGAATACAACAGGTGTAGTAGACCTCACAGTGAAATGCTGAATACAACAGGTGTAGGTAGACCTCACAGTGAAATGCTGAATACAACAGGTGTAGTAGACCTTACAGTGAAATGCTGAATACAACAGGTGTAGTAGACCTTACAGTGAAATGCTGAATACAACAGGTGTAGATCTGACAGTGAAATGCTGAATACAACAGGTGTAGTCCCGTGTGGCTCAGTTGGTAGAGCATGGCGCTTGCAACGCCAGGGTTGTGGGTTCAATTCCCACGGGGGGACCAGGATGAATATGTATGAACTTTCCAATTTGTAAGTCGCTCTGGATAAGAGCGTCTGCTAAATGACTTAAATGTAAATGTAGATCTGACAGTGAAATGCTTACTTATGAGCCCCTAATCAACAATGAAGTTACATTTACATTTAAACATTTTAATAATAATAATACGAATAAGAAATAAAAAGGTAACAAGTAATTAAAGAGCAGCAGTAAAATAACAATAGCGTCACTATATACAGCGGGATATCGGTACAGAGTCAATGTGGAGGCTATATACAGGGTGTTACGGTACAGAGTCAATGTAGAGGCTATATACAGCGGGATATCGGTACAGAGTCAATGTGGAGGCTATATACAGGGGGTACTGGTATAGAGTCAATGTGGAGGCTATATACAGGGTGTTACGGTACAGAGTCAATGTGGAGGCTATATACAGGGTGTTACGGTACAGAGTCAATGTGGAGGCTATATACAGCGGGATATCGGTACAGAGTCAATGTGGAGGCTATATACAGCGGGATATCGGTACAGAGTCAATGTGGAGGCTATATACAGCGGGATATCGGTACAGAGTCAATGTGGAGGCTATATACAGGGTGTTACGGTACAGAGTCAATGTGGAGGCTATATACAGGGTGTTACGGTACAGAGTCAATGTGGAGGCTATATACAGGGTGTTACGGTACAGAGTCAATGTGGAGGCTATATACAGGGTGTTACGGTACAGAGTCAATGTGTAGGCTATATACAGGGGGTACAGGTACAGAGTCAATGTGGAGGCTATATACAGGGTGTTACGGTACAGAGTCAATGTGGAGGCTATATACAGGGTGTTACGGTACAGAGTCAATGTGGAGGCTATATACAGGGTGTTACGGTACAGAGTCAATGTGGAGGCTATATACAGGGTGTTACGGTACAGAGTCAATGTGGAGGCTATATACAGGGTGTTACGGTACAGAGTCAATGTGGAGGCTATATACAGCGGGATATCGGTACAGAGTCAATGTGGAGGCTATATACAGGGTGTTACGGTACAGAGTCAATGTGGAGGCTATATACAGGGTGTTACGGTACAGAGTCAATGTGGAGGCTATATACAGGGTGTTACGGTACAGAGTCAATGTGGAGGCTATATACAGGGTGTTACGGTACAGAGTCAATGTGGAGGCTATATACAGGGTGTTACGGTACAGAGTCAATGTGCGCGGGCGCCAGTTAGTCGAGGTAATTGAGAGTACATGTAGGTAGCTATTCAAGTGACTATGCATAGATGATAACGTCTATGCATGGACGTTTCTTAATGACACGTCATTGTTTAGTTCCCACCACCTCAACCCACCCACTAAGGATGGAAGTTTCCCCTAGGTACAGAATGCTGATCAAAGATCTGTATCTAGGGGAACATCACCCTACACCCAACCCAGTCTGATTCGTAGGTTTGCTTAGACAGCACTAGTCTGGTCCCAGATCTGTTTGTGCTTATCCTGCCAACTCCTATGGTCATTGTCACACTGTGCACAAACAGACCTGGGACCGGGCTAAGACAACACATCATATTACAACGGTCAATTTGTCAAATATTAGATTTAATACACTCTCAACGTGTTAGATAGTAGCTGCTCTTCTACAGAGCAGTAAAAACAGTATCGACATAAATTATCTCCTTGATGAGACAGTAGTCAGTACTTTCTGGAGAAAATATTAATCAGATTAAAAGAAGGAAGTTATAGGGTGATTTTAAAAGACCTCTGTGTATGTCCCAACTGACACCCTGTTACCTTTATAGTGCACTACATTTGCACAGAGCCCTATGTACCCTGGTCAAAAGTAGTGCACTACAAAGGGGTTCCATCTGAGACCTGTTTCTCGACAGAGTGCAGGCCTCAGGGCAGCCATTTCCTCTTCAGATATTCATATGTCAAGCACAAGGCTCTCAGAGATATGGACATGAAGACGTACGCGATGGGAAAGACCTTGACAGACAGAGTGGCAGTACAGTAGAGAGAACCTTCATTCATATTGACTGACCGACTCAACCATACATTTCATTCTGTTGACGTTTTTTTTTTTTTTTGCTTTAAAAAGCTGGTTAGTCAATTCAATTATATTAGTTTGATCATTTAACTACATTCTATAGTTCACTGAAAGACATTGCAAATATAACCTGGTCCCAGATCTGTCTGACAACCAGAGTAAAGAAGTTGCCTGGGCACATACAGATCTAAGACCAGACCAGAGACATTGGCTGTATCCCAAACGGCTCCTTACCTATTTTGTGCACTACTTTTGACCAGGGCCACATATGTAGAGATTAGGGTACAGTTTGGAACACAGCCATTGATGTGGTCAGTTGGGAGTTATTTATCTACAGAGGATGTTTTGGCACCAACCTCTGTCTTCTTGCATTAAGAGGAGAATCGCGAGTCAGAGTCAAACAGGAAGCATTTTGCACCAGGAGGAGAAAGAAGAAATTACACAGTGAGCTGGAACAGTCTTATAGATTCTACAGAGAGGAGGCACAGACACACACAGACAGAAAGAGAGACACAGACAGAACAAGAGACAGACAGAGAGGGAGAGCAAGATAGAGGGAGAGACAAACAGACAGAGGGAGCGAGGCAGACAGACAGAAGGAGAGAGACAGACAGACACAGGGAGAGAGAGACATATATTGAGAGACACAGACACATAGAGAGAAACACAGAAACCCAGTAATAGTGTTGATATAGTGGTTAGATAGATATGTAGTAGTAGTGTTGATATAGTGGTTAGTTAGATAGTAATGTAGTAGTAGTGTTGATATAGTGGATAGATAGATAGACATGTAGTAGTAGTGTTGATATAGTGGATAGATAGATAGACATGTAACAGTAGTGTTGGTATAGTGGTTAGATAGATAGACATGTAACAGTAGTGTTGATATAGTGGTTAGTTAGATAGTAATGTAGTAGTAGTGTTGATATAGTGGTTAGATAGATAGACATGTAACAGTAGTGTTGATATAGTGGTTAGATAGATAGTAATGTAGTAGTAGTGTTGATATAGTGGTTAGATAGATAGACATGTAACAGTAGTGTTGATATAGTGGTTAGATAGATAGACATGTAACAGTAGTGTTGATATAGTGGTTAGATAGACATGTAACAGTAGTGTTGATATAGTGGTTAGATAGTAATGTAGTAGTAGTGTTGATATAGTGGATAGATAGATAGACATGTAACAGTAGTGTTGATATAGTGGATAGATAGTAATGTAGTAGTAGTGTTGATATAGTGGATAGATAGATAGACATGTAACAGTAGTGTTGATATAGTGGTTAGATAGTAATGTAGTAGTAGTGTTGATATAGTGGATAGATAGATAGACATGTAACAGTAGTGTTGATATAGTGGTTAGATAGATAGACATGTAACAGTAGTGTTGATATAGTGGTTAGATAGACATGTAACAGTAGTGTTGATATAGTGGTTAGATAGATAGACATGTAGTAGTAGTGTTGATATAGTGGATAGATAGACATGTAACAGTAGTGTTGATATAGTGGTTAGATAGATAGACATGTAGTAGTAGTGTTAGCTGAGACATCATGCTTCTTGGGTTCAACTCTATGTAACAGTAGTGACACTAGCACTGACTCCCCCCCAGTCAGTCTAGCACCAACCGACTTCTGTGAAACCATCTTCCATGTACAATATGACTTATAGCCAGCAAAACAATGACTGTTGTAGAAAGCAGTTTGTATTGCTGTTTGTAGAGACGTTTGGGCTAGGTACCTTCTATCTATAGGACTGGCAGGGGAGGCTGGGTATCTTCTATCTATAGGACTGGCAGGGGGAGGATGGGTACCTTCTATCTATAGGACTGGCAGGGGAGGCTGGGTATCTTCTATCTATAGGACTGGCGGGGGGAGGATGGGTACCTTCTATCTATAGGACTGGCGGGGGGAGGATGGGTACCTTCTATCTATAGGACTGGCAGGGGAGGCTGGGTACCTTCTATCTATAGGACTGGCGGGGGGAGGATGGGTATCTTCTATCTATAGGACTGGCAGGCTGGGTACCTTCTATCTATAGGACTGGCAGGGCAGGCTGGGTACCTTCTATCTGCAGGACTGGCAGGGCAGCCTGGGTACCGTATATCTATAGGACTGGCAGGGGGAGGCTGGGTACCTTCTATCTACAGGACTGGCAGGGTAGGCTGGGTACCGTATATCTATAGGACTGGCAGGGCAGGCTGGGTACCGTATATCTTTAGGACTGGCAGGGTGAGGCATGCAAGCAGGGGAGGTTAAAGTTAGGACTGGCAGGGCGGGCAGGCAGGCAGGGGAGTTTAACATTAAGAAGGGGTAGTTGGTTAGCCTGTTCCTTGATGTATACAGGCTCCTCAGAGTAGGTGTTGATCTAGGAGAAGGTCCCCTTGTCCATAAAAGCATTAAGCTATAGGCCTAAAAGGCACAACAGATCCTAGATCAGCACTCAACTCTGAGATGCTTTGTGAATACAGTCCCTGGAACATATTAACTAGCAACCCTGGTAGGGTTGGTAGTGCAGAGAGCAAGCTGCTCCCACTCACTAGTCTGAGCCTTGGATTTCTCCTCAGTGGTCTGTGCCTCTATAGAGGAGTCTGAGCTACTGATGCTGCTGCCACTGCCTGCAACACAGAGTAGAGTAGACACTCAACAGGGACATGTCAAACACAGAGAGAGATGGAGAGAGGGGAGGGTGATGGAAGGATGGGGAGAGAGAGAAGATAAGGAGAGAGGAGAGAGAGAGAAAGATTGGGGGATGGGATCCTGTAAAAAGAGCAACAAACCTGGAGCCAATCAGCCTAGAGGCCAATCCTAAATGCTTTATATAACCTGGAGCCAATCCTAAATGCGTTATATAACCTGGAGCAAATCAGCCTAGAGGCCAATCCTAAATGCTTTATATAACCTGGAGCCAATCAGCCTAGAGGCCAATCCTAAATGCTTTATATAACCTGGAGCCAATCAGCCTAGAGGCCAATCCTAAATGCTTTATATAACCTGGAGCCACTCCTAAATGCTTTATATAACCTGGAGCCAATCAGCCAATCCTAAATGCTTTATACAACCAGCGACATTAAGCAATGCATGGAGAGTGGATGCACACACACTAGGGCTGGGCGATATTACTTTCATTTGAATGTATATTTTAGTTCCATGTTCCAAAGGCCTGTATAGCAAGAATCGAGGTTAAAAATAACACCAATAGGGAAGTTAACATTTCAACTCCTCAAATTGCAGGCAGATTTGTAACCAAAAGGGCATTTTCATAGACAGATCAGTGACTATTGCAAAAACGCAGATTAAACTATTTTGATAAAATAATGAAATTATTAGTGGGTCTGATGGTTCTGGAAGGCTTATGTCTGATGGTTCTGGAAGGCTTATGTCTGATGGTTCTGGAAGGCTTATGTCTGATGGTTCTGGAAGGCCTATGTCTGATGGTTCTGGAAGGCCTATGTCTGATGGTTCTGGAAGGCCTATGTCTGATGGTTCTGGAAGGCCTATGTCTGATGGTTCTGGAAGGCTTATGTCTGATGGTTCTGGAAGGCTTATAAGGCGTGAATTCATCAGATTATTGCTGTTTGAAATGCGGTCTTTTTTACTTGAGTCTACAAGGTGTCGAAAGCGTTCCACAGATTATTATTGATCCACACAGAAAACTGTTGCGCGTGGAAAACCCCAGCAGCGTTGCAGTTCTTGACACAGACCGGTGCGCCTGGCACCTTGTTCAAAGGCACTTAAATATGTTGTCTTGCCCGTTCACCCTCAATGGCACACATACACAATCCATGTCTCAGTTGTCTCAAGGCTTGAAAATCCTTCTTTAACCTGTCCTCCTCCCCTTCATCTACACTGATTGAAGTGGATTTAACAAGTGACATCAATAAGGGATCACAGCTTTCACCTGGATTCACCTAGTCAGTCTATTTAATTAAAAGAGCAGGTGTCCTCTGTGTATATTGTGAATCGTCCATAAGTAAATAAATAAAATATTTACACACAACAGCCCATAATGTCAAAGTGGAATGATGTTTCTCAGAAAGTTTTCCAATTTACTAATAAATGAAAATCTGAAATGTATTGAGTCAATAAGTATTCAATCCCTTTGTTATGGCAAGCTTAAATAAGTTCAGGAGTAAACATTGGCTTAACAAGTCACATAATAAGTTGTATGGACTCACTCTGTGTGCAATAATAGTGTTTAACATGATTTTTCAATGACTACCTCATCTCTGTACCCCACACATACAATTATCTATAAGGTCCCTCAGTCAAGCAGTGAATTTCAAACACATATTCAACTACAAAGACCAGGGAGGTTTTCCAATGCCTCACAAAGAAGGGCACCTATTGGTAGATGAAAAAAAAAAAAAAGCTGACATTGAATATTACATTTACATTTAAGTCATTTAGCAGACGCTCTTATCCAGAATATCCCTTTGAGCATGGTGAAGTTATAAATTACACTTGCATGGAGCTAAACACAGGCCAAATCCTAGAGGAAAACCTGGTTCAGTCTGCTTTCCACCAGACACTGGGAGATGAAGTCACCTTTCAGAAGGACAATAACTTAAAACACAAGGCCAAATCTACACTGGAGTTGTTTACCAAGAAGACAGTGAATGTTCCTGGATGGCCAAGTTTCAGTTTTGACTTAAATCAGCTTGAAAATCTATGGCAAGACTTGAAAATGGTTGTCAAGTAATGATCGACTTCATATTTGACAGAGCTTGAAGAATTTAGAAAAGAATAACGGGCAAATATTGTACAATCCAGGTGTGCAAAGCTCTTAGAGACTTACCCAGAAAGACTCACAGCTGTAATCACGGCCAAAGGTGCATCTTCAAAATATTGACTCGGGAGTGTGAATACTTATGTAAATGGGATAGTTCTGTATTTATTTATTTTTAAAATTAAAAAACATGTTTTCACTGTCATTATGAGATATTGTGTCTAGATGTGTGGGAGAAAAACATATTTAATCCATTTTGAATTCAGGCTGTAACAAAATGTGGAATAAATAAAAGGGTGTGAATACATTGAAGGCATGAAACTGTTGGATCTGGGTGTATATCAATTTAGTCTCTGTACTGTGTGTACAGTTTCACAGATTCATCTTTTCCACCTTTTGTCTAACATAAAGGGCAGATGCCATGGTTTGCTCTCTCTCTACACGTCTTCTAGGTACTTTTAGTGCGATTATTTAGAAAAGGGGACGCTGACTCATTTAAGGAAATAAGCCCACATTAAATAATCATGTCAAACATCTCGCTGACAACTTTTGGGGCCAATATGTTTTACATGTGGGCGGATAAACCTTTGATGATAGCATCAACCACAAATGGTTAAGATAAGTCTATGTAGAAGCATTCATGCATCAGCTTACCCCCCCCCCTGTTTTTTTAAGAGTGCATCTTTCTGCTGCAATGCTGGAAGCAAGTTTCCATAAACAAACACAACTTCTCTGAAACATATTTATTCCTATATTCAGTTTTTAAAAGCATCGGGGGATATTGGGACTGGGGAGCAGTCCTCTGCTGCATCCCAAATAGCATCATATTCCCTATATAGTGGACTACTTCTAACCAAAGCCCAGTACACTTCAGAAGCCAAGGGCCCTTCCCAGAGAACTAGTACCCTTCAAAGTAGCCTAGTGAACTTCATGAGCCAAAGTACCATTCGCACACTCCTGTTGGGAGAGAGGAAGAACGGAGCCCCTTACCTCTCCGCTTCCTTCGTCCCTCTCCTCCTTCTCTTCCCTCGTCATCTCCTTCATCCATCTCTTCTGATCCACTGCCCTCCGACCCGGAGATCTCTTCCCCTGGAACAGCAGAACAGAATTAAGTTCTAAACTCTCCTTAAACCCTAAGTGCAGGCTAACTCTCCTTAAACACTTAGTGCAGGCTAACTCTCCTTAAACCCTAAGTGCAGGCTAACTCTCCTTAAACCCTTAGTGCAGGCTAACACTCCTTAAACCCTAAGTGCAGGCTAACTCTCCTTAAACCCTTAGTGCAGGCTAACTGTCCTTAAACCCTAAGTGCAGGCTAACTCTCCTTAAACCCTAAGTGCAGGCTAACTGTCCTTAAACCCTAAGTGCAGGCTAACTCTCCTTAAACCCTAAGTGCAGGCTAACTCTCCTTAAACCCTTAGTGCAGGCTAACTGTCCTTAAACCCTTAGTGCAGGCTAACACTCCTTAAACCCTAAGTGCAGGCTAACACTCCTTAAACCCTTAGTGCAGGCTAACACTCCTTAAACCCTTAGTGCAGGCTAACACTCCTTAAACCCTAAGTGCAGGCTAACTCTCCTTAAACCCTTAGTGCAGGCTAACACTCCTTAAACCCTAAGTGCAGGCTAACACTCCTTAAACCCTAAGTGCAGGCTAACACTCCTTAAACCCTAAGTGCAGGCTAACACTCCTTAAACCCTAAGTGCAGGCTAACACTCCTTAAACCCTTAGTGCAGGCTAACTGTCCTTAAACCCTTAGTGCAGGCTAACACTCCTTAAACCCTAAGTGCAGGCTAACTCTCCTTAACTTCTTATGGCTGGCGGCGCTATTTTCACGTTCGGATGAAAAGCGTGAACTGCCTGCTACTCAGGCCCAGAAGCTAAGATATGCATATTATTAGTAGATTTGGATAGAAAACACTCTGAAGTTTCTAAAACTGTTTGAATGTGTGTATAACAGAACTCATATGCCAGGCGAAAATCTGAGAAAAATCCAACCAGGACGTGGGAAATCTGAGGTTTGTAGTTTTTCAAGTGAATGCCTATCCAATTTACAGTGTAAAATTTGGTCCGTTTGCACTTCCTCCGGCTTCCACTAGATGTCAACAGTCTTTAGAACGTTGTTTCAGGCGTCTACTGTGACGGGGGAGCGAATAAGAGCTGTTTGAACCAGTGGTCTGGCAGAATGCCATTAGTTTAGTCACGTGCATGACCGTGAGCACGAGCTCTGTTCCCTTCATTTCTAAAGACAAAGGAATTGTCCGATGGAAAAATTATTGAAGATTTATGATAAAAACATCCTAACAATTGATTCTATACATCGTTTGACATGTTTCTACGAACTGTAATAGAACTTGCGCCTTGTGCATTTGGATTACTGGACTAAACGCGCAAACAAAAAGGTAGTATTTGGACATAAATGATGGACTTTATCGAACAAAACAAACATTTATTGTGGAACTGGGATTCCTGGGAGTGCATTCCGATGAAGATCATCAAAGGTAAGTGAATATTTATAATGCTATTTCTGACTTCTGTTGACTCAACAACATGGCGGGTATCTGTTTGGTGGCTGAGCGCTGTACTCAGATTATTGCATGGTGTGCTTTTGCGTAAAGCTTTTTTGAAATCTGACACAGCGGTTGCATTAAGGAGAAGTATATATTTAATTCTATGCATAACACTTGTATCTTTCATCAATGTTTATTATGAGTATTTCTGTAAATTGATGTGGCTCTCTGCAAAATCACCAGATGTTTTGGAAGCAAAACATTACTGAACATAACGCGCCAATGTAAACTCAGATTTTTGGATATAAATATGAACTTTACCGAACAAAACATACATGTATTGTGTAACATGAGGTCCTATGAGTGCCATCTGATGAAGATCATCAAAGGTTAGTGATTCATTTTCTCTATTTCTGCTTTTTGTGACTCAAATAGGCTTTACGACAAAAGCATACCATGCGATTATGTTAGGTCAGCGCGTAGTCACAGAAAACAGCCATTTTCCAGCCAAAGAGAGTTTGGCTGGAAAATGGCTGTTTTTTGTGACTAGGCGCTGACCTAACATAATCGCATGGTATGCTTTTGTCGTAAAGCCTTTTTGAAATCGTACACTGTGGTGGGATTAACAACAAGTTTATCTTTAAAATGGTGTATAATACTTGTATGTTTGAGGAATTTTAATTATGAGATTTCTGATGTTTGAATTTGGCGCCCTGCACTTTCATTGGCTGTTGTCAAATCAATCCCGTTAACCGGATTTCAGCAGTAAGAAGTTAAACCCTTAGTGTAGGTTAACTCTCCTTAAACCCTTAGTGCAGGCTTACTAAAATGTTTCTCCATTAAGCATGCCTTTCAGTCTAAGACTAGGAAACAGGAAATTGGCCCTTAAAGTCCTTGGACCGAATCCTAACTTGAACATAGAAGTGTGTTTGTCATATTACAACTCCTGTCCCAAATGAAGACAGCATCAATAGAGAGGACCACTAACTGACCTTCTTGGAGTTTCTTCCTAAGCTCTTCGATCTCCTTCTGGAACTGCCGTAGCAGGGCATCCTTGGGGTCTTCATTGATCCGGGCTTTGTTCTTGATGTTCTTGGCACGGTTGGCGTAACGCAGCGTGCTGATGGTCTCGTCGTAGTTATAGTCCGCTGGGCCGATGTTCGCACACTGACCGTTGAGAAGGTTTATGACAATACATATCATGACAGAGCAAAACGTTTTTATGAGACAACAGCAAGGAACGAGAGCTTGGTACACTTAATCAAAATAAATGTAACAATTGTATATTTATTTATAATAGTGTTCTAATTTGATTCCAGTTGGATGTAATTTAATCTAATATATCTCCAGGCAACAAGACTGATAAATAGCTAACAAAACAGATACACAGACTGAGATAAAGATACAAGGTTATCGGCACACAGGGCCCTACACACACACAGGGCCCTACACACACACACACACACACACACAGAGCCCTACACACACACACACACAGAGCCCCACACACACACACACACACACAGAGCCCCACACACACACACACACAGAGCCCCACACACACAAAGCCCTACACACACACGCACAGAGCTCTAAACGCACACACAATCACAGAGCCTAACACACACACACACACACAGAGCCGTACACAGACAAACACACAGAACACTACACACACACACACTCACAGAGCCCTACACACACACACACACACACACAGAGCCCTACACACACACTCACAGAGCCCTACACACACACACACACACACACACACACACAGAGCCCTACACACACACAGAGCCCTACACACACACACTCACACAGAGCCCTACAGACACACACACACACACACTCACAGAGCCCTACACACACACGCATACACGAACACCCACAGAGCCCTACAGACACACACACACATAGACAGGGCCCTACACACACACAGGGCCCCACACACACACACAGGGCCCTACACACACACACACACACTGGGCCCTACACACACACACAGGGCCCCACACACACACAGGGCCCTACACACACACACACACACATACACAGGGCCCTACACACACACACATACACAGGGCCCTATACACACACATACACTCACAGAGCCCTACAGACACACACACACACACACACACACACACACACACAGAGCCCTACACACACACAGGGCCCCACACACAGACAGGGCCCCACACACAGACACAAACACACACACACACATACACTCACAGAGCCATACAGACACACACACACACACACACACACACACAGAGCCCTACACACACACAGGGCCCCACACACAAACAGGGCCCTACACACACACACACACACACACACACACACAGGGCCCCAAACACACACACAGGGCCCCACACACACACAGAGGGCCCTACACACACACACACACACACACACACACACAGAGCCCTACACACACACAGAGCCCTACACACACAGAGCCCTACACACACACACACAGGGCCCTACACAAACACACAGGGCCCCAAACACACACACAGGGCCCCACACACACACACAGGGCCCTACACACACACACACACACACACACACACACACACACACACACAGAGCCCTACACACACACAGAGCCCTACACACACAGAGCCCTACACACACACAGGGCCCTACACACACACAGAGCCCTACACACACACACAGGGCCCTACACACACACAGAGCCCTACACACACACTCACAGAGCCCTACACACACACACACACACACACACACACACACACACACACACACACACACACAGAGCCCTACACACACACAGAGCCCTACACACACACACTCACACAGAGCCCTACAGACACACACACACACACACTCACAGAGCCCTACACACACACGCATACACGAACACCCACAGAGCCCTACAGACACACACACACATAGACAGGGCCCTACACACACACACACACACACAGGGCCCTACACAGACAGACAGAGCCCTACACACACACAGGGCCCCACACACACACACACA